>NW_006300367.1:3974359-4015138 GCF_000327345.1 Myotis davidii
CAGACCTTTGGAGGGCCGGACTATAGTTTAAAAAAAAAACTAATCGGCTGCTAAGCAACAGGCAGCAGCGGCAAAAACACCCAGCAGGCCCGATAAATGTTTCCAGTGGGCCACATGTGGCCTCCGGGCCGTAGTTTGAGGACCCCTGATTTATGGTGTTGGGGAATTTCTATCTAAATATGAAAAAAATAAATGAACATAAACCCATAGCATATAAAAATCCAATCCAGATGTATCATACTTAACATAATTCAGAATATAAAAGTCAAAACAATAAAACTCTTAGAAAATTGGAATATTTTTATTTCTTGATCTCTATACTAGTTACAAAATATAGCTATGACTTTTAGACTCCCGTGCAAATATTATTCTTCCAGGCACATCTGTAATACTTTCACCAATAAAGATAAAATTTTTATAAAGCCAAGAAGTGAATTAGTCTAATTAGGCTAACTAGTTTGATAAAATGTTCTCTTTAGTTTATTAATTACTTTAAGAAATGATTTTCATAATTACAATTAATTACAATCTCAAATATATAAAAATGTAAAGAAAAATTTATATCTGGCCACAAATTCTTACTTTTCTAAAATAAGATAAAAAGGAGTTAGTCTGGAGAAACTCCAAATTTCTTCTAGGTCTAAGTATCAAGGACTATCACTTGCAATGTTTGTTCTAAGTTCTCAAATTTCAGGACCTGGTTTCTTACTTATTCCTAACATAAACGTAACTGCTTGATGTTACTCTTTTTAAATTGAGGTCAATTTACATAAGTCAAAAGAGTTCTAAGAGTAGAATGGGTTGAGTTTTGGAAAATGTTTACAACTATGTAGTCATCACATCTATCACGATATGAAAGACTTTTCATTACCCCAGAAATTTTTCTCATGCCCCCTTCCAGGCCACTCTCTACCTCCGTAGACTATCACTGCAGTGAACTTCTATGGTCAGATGTTAGTAGTGCCTGATTATGAACTTCTTATGGCTAGACTCGAGCAGTATATATACTTTGTGTCTGAAAATTTATTGAACAAGAAGTTAAGAGATATAGCATATACAGTATCTATCTTTAAATAAATGAGCAGTATCCCACTGCTTAAATGTAGCAAAATGTATTTATTAATTCACCTATTGATGGACATTTGTGTCACTTGCAATTTGGGTATTATGGATAAAGTCACCTTTTATATATTTGGTACAAGTCTTTCTTATTGATATGGTTTGACTCCTTTTGAGTAAATACCTAAGAGTAGAATTATGTCAAAAGCTAGGTGTGTTAAACGTTATAAGAATACTCAAAAGAGTTTTTTAAAAGTGGTTTTACAACTTTATACTCTAGGGAGCAATATTTGATTCCATTTATAAAATTTTATTCCATAAAATACCCTGAATAGCTAAATCCATAGAGATTAGTAGTTACTGGGATCTTGGGGAGGGGGAAATGGGGAGTGAAGACTTAATGGGTACAGGGTCTCCTTTGGGGATGATGAAAATGTTTTTTGAGAAGATAGAGAAGATTATTGCATGGCATTGTAAATGTACTAAATACCACTGAATTTTACAGTTTAGAATGGTTAATTTTATGTTATGTGAATTTTGCCTCAGTAAAAAGAAATGAAGACAGGAAAAGCTCATGTATATAACTGAAATATTACTTACTAGAGGCCCGGTACATGAGATTCATGCACTTGGGGAGGTGGGGGTCCCTCAGCTCAGCCTGCACCCTCTGGCAGTCCGGGGCCTAGGCCAGCAGTAGGACATCTTTAGCCCTGGCACAGAGGTGGGAGAGACTCCCGCCACCACTGCTGTGCTCGCCAGCTGTGAGCGAGGCTCAGGGCTTCTGGCTGAGCAGCACTCCCACTGTAGGAACACACTGACCACCAGGGGGCAGCTCCTGCATTGAGCGTCTGCCCCCTGGTGGTCAGTGGGCGTCATAGCAACTGGTCTTTCAGCCGGTTGGTCAATTTGCAAATTAGCCTTTTATTATATAGGATATTTCACTTATCCGCTATTGGAAATTAGCTATACCTCTTTGTATTTTATATTAGTTGCACTAATAATTTCAATTTAAATCCTTAACATATCAAAGTTTAAATATAATTAATACTAGAGGCCTGGTGCACAAAATTCTTGCACAGGTGAGGTCCCTAGGCCTGGCCAGTGATCAGAGCTGATCGGGGCCAGGCTGATCAGGGCCAGGCCAGAGCAAAGGCAACCGCTGGGCAGGGAAGAAATGGATGCCGGATGCCGACGCTGCCATCATTAGTGCCTTGCCACCACTCAGTTCCCCGCCTACCCCTTTTAGAGATCTTTCACATCTTTGGCTATTAAATACTCTGGTTAGTTTACCTGGCCAGGCAGGGTTGGGAGCCATATCTACAAATTTGCTTCCATGTCTATGTGAGCAGCAGAAATGGCCAGAAAGTTCACATGGCTCATTGTTTGTGGCTCCAAACTAGGTCAAAATGCACACCGATTCCTGACCACACAGGATGGCCACGTTAGTCTTGCAGATTAGCAGAGCAGCTGACTAGGCTCTCTGCGTAACTGCCAGAATAAGTAGCATTACAGGATGGGTGACACAGTCTCTCTAGTGGTCTGTTCAAATTTCCTGTTGGTCGGCGCTGGAGGCTGTTCTTAGCATTATGTGGGGTGACAGATTGTCGTCCTTGCCTGAGCAGGGCGGAAGAACAGGTCCCAAGTGGGCATGGCTCAAGGTTTGGGGATTCAAATGAAGCAGAACTGTACACTGAGCTCCCTGGTCAGACAGGATCACCGGTTTGGCTCTGCACCTATACAGAGCTGCTGGCCGGGCTCTCTGCTCCAGTGCCACTTAGGCAAGTTGGTGAAATTGGCTCTCTAGCTCCCAGGTGCTCTGATTCCGTTTTCTGGTCAGGCAGGGCTGGAGGCAGTATTTAGCAGCAGGTGAAGCAACAAATCAGCTTTCCTGCAGGGGCCGGGCAGCAGGACAGTCCCCAAGGCTGGCAAGGCTTGTGGACTGGGGTCTCAACTCAGGCGGAAGTGAGCACTGAGTTTCCTGACCAGATGGTGCACCAGCTTGGCTTTGTAGGTGGGCCAAGCCTCTGCCTGAAATTTCTGCTTAGAGGCGACTGTGAGGAGCAACTTGGCCAAGATCTAAGCATGGGTTGGTGAAAGCCCCACCCCCTTTCGTCATCATAGTTTAATCTCCAGTGAGGTAAGGTTGAGCCCTGCAGAGTCCCTTTGGGAATTCCTGTGAGGTAAGACATGAGTGGGCCTCCTAGGAAGTGACTTACAATGATGAAGAGCTTGATGTCTACCTTGGGCTCTCTTTTTCCCACTGGAGAAACCATAGGCCCAGGGGGCTTCCTTGGTGTGGCACTCTGCCAACCTGGGGAAGGGGTGATGCAGGCTGAGTGTAGCCTCTTCCTTGTATCCTTCTAAGGTGTCCTTCTTGCTCTGTGTATATGTGGGGAGCGGGGGGAGTGCCTCTTCCCTGTGTTCTGGGATTGTCACAATGATGTCTTACTTACAGTTAGTTGCCAGTTGGTCTTCTTGTGAGGGGGACTGAAGTTGGGACCGACCAATGTTTCCATCTTGATGACACCATCCTCTTTCTTCTTGTAGACCCAAGTTTTCATGATGTTTTCTGAAAAAAAAGTTGACTGTTATGTTTGATTTAATGAATGCAACTTGACTACCGCATTTTATATTTAGCATGGCTATGAAATTAAGTTTAAAATGGGTTAGGAAGTAGATGGTGAGAAATAAGGCTGGAAGAGTAGGAGGAGAAAAATAAAAATAAAAAATAAAAAACCCTAAGGATTGATATCATGCCAGGGAATTAGAAGTTCTCACATGTATGTAATGGGGAACCTGTAAATGTTTTTACTCATGATCAGTTTTAAAATAGCTGAGAATTATCTTAAGAGACCACCACAGGGTGGACTTCCGATACACTCATCCATCAAATGTGCTGTTTTTAGGAAGTTATGGCCCTTCTGTAAACTTCAGTCTGCTATTGGTAAAATGGTGGTAATATATAATTAAGTACATTGTTAGGATTAATGGACCATTATACATCAGGTAATGTTATATTACGTATATCTCATATACACTGATAATATTCCTGCTAAGAACAACAAATGATTTACTGTGTGACTGTTCTAGGAAGTGCATTTATATTTGAGATTGTACTCCATGGAGTTAGAAGGAAAGCTTGTGGTAAATGCTGGGATTTCAGCCATTGCTTTGCCAGGGAGGGAAGCACACATGGGTGAGAAAGCCATCTCAGAGGACCATCGTAGGCCACATCTATATCAAGTGTCATTTTTGCCTTCACATAGTTTAAGGGTTATGGATGACTTTATTTAACTGCCAAAACTGGGAAGCATAAAGAAGCTACATAAAATAAAAAAAATTTTATTTTAGTTTAGAAATTCATGGGTTATAGTCGAAGAAACATCACTCAGCTTTATAAGGAGAAATGTATACAAATTATGGAAAGCATTTATTTTGTCAATATATGTAAAACACCTACTCCCAATACATGGCATAATTTTATTTTATTTATTTTTTATTAAATTTAGGTATTGCATAATTTTATTTATTTATTATTAAATTTATTTGGATGCCATTGGTTAATGAGATTACTTAGATTTCAAGTGAACAATTCTATAATACATGTTCAGTATATTGAACTGTGTGCCCACCACCCAAAGTCAAATCACCCTCCATCGCTATATTTTTGGGCCCCTTTACCCTTTACCAACAACCCTGCCCTCTAGTAACCACCACAGACCACACTGTTGTCTGTGTCTGTTTCTGGGTTTATTTTTCTTGTTTGTTCATTTGTTGCTTTCAGTTTTTTCAGTTTTATATCTCACATATGAGTGAATCATATGGTTCTTGCCTTTTTCTGTATGACTTATTTCAATTAGCTTGATATTCTCAAGGTCCATTCATGTTGTTGTAAATTGCACTATTTCATGTTCTCTTATGGCTGAATAGTATTCCTTTTTGAACCATATAAAAATAACTCAAAATGGATCAAACACTTAAATTTTGGACCTGAAACAATAAGTTATGTAGAAGAAAACACAGGTACTAAACTTATGGACCTTGGTCTTAGAGACGATTTTATGAATTTGACCCCAAAGACAAGAGGAGTAAAGTAAAAAAATAAATAAATAGGACTATTTCAAACTAAAAAGCCTTTGTAAAGCAAAAGAAACTGACAACAAAACAAAAAGGCAACCAACTGAATGGGAGAAGACATTTGCAAACAATAGCTCCAATGAGAGGTTAATATCCAAAATATATAAAGAACTCATACAACTCAAGACCAAACAAACAATTTAATTAAAAAATGAGCAGAGGACCCGAACAGACACTGCTCCCAAGAAGACATACAAATGGCCACCAGATATATAAAAAGATGCTCAACTTTACTAGTAAAATACAAATAAAAATTTTAATGAGATACTACGTCATACCTGTGAAAATGTCTGTTATCAACATAATTTTAAAAGAACAAAAAATAGTAACTTAAATACAAAGAACTTGCAAAGTATGACTTCTAACAAGAACTCATGTACTTGTGTGGAGGTGGGTGAAGAGGGTTAAATGTCAAGCAATGCAGCTCAACATGACAGAATCAGTATAGCAGAGGATGTGCTAGGAAATGCATTGAAATAAAAAGGAATACGATTAGTTTTGCACTCCTTCTAAATGTGTGTACTTGATGGAAGAGATTGGTGCTACTTTTTAAAATAAAAAGCTATTTTTACTGTTCATATTCCACCAAGTTTGCATCCTCAAGGAAATGAAGGACATGTTCACATGTTTTCTAAATGTAAATTTATGTCACCAGCCACACTGTGTTATCTCCAAGTTAACAGTAATATTAGCCTCTGTTAATTTGCATCTTTGGAGGACAGAGCAAAGTTGATTGTGGACATCATTGGAGTCTATTCTTAATGTTAACTTAACACTTGATTTAGCTTGTTATTCCCAAGTGAGCTATTGCCCATAAGTACATAAATAAATAGGTAGGTAGGTAGGTAGGTAAATAGATGATATTCTAAGTGTAAATTCAGTATTATAAATTTATTTTTACATTCAGTAAGTTGATAAATCAGTGGGTTTGGTTTATCTTGAAGGGCAAAGACTACAAATAAGGTTTTCTGAAAATATGTGCTTTATCACTAAAACGACAAATATCCCCAGTGGACATCATCATTCCTCTGGCACACTATGGGCTGGTGACTTGTTTATTACATCATTTATCATCATTATGTATACTGTGATAATTGTATTAAAAAGCTTTGCAAATTGGAATGCAAAATGTAAATATCTGTTGTAATTAATATGTCATAATTGTCCCTGCAAAAAATAAGTGGATGTCAGTATTTCAAACCTCAAAAACACTGTAGAACCTTATTCTAGGTGTCTTTCCTTTCCTCCCTCAATTTCTCTCCTTCCTTTCTTCTCTTTTCCTCCTACCTGTCTCTCTCTTCCCTGCTTTTATATTTTTTCTATCTCTCTCTCTCTCTTTCTTTCTGTATTTTTCCCACTGTGCCAGGTTTTTGAGATATAACAATAAATGAGACATAGTCCCTGTCCTTAGGCAAAATAAAAATAAATAAATGAAAATGTTTACAAATTACAGGCCCACTTCTGTTGCTCAGCCCATTGCTATAAACTGTTGCACATTTACCTATTTCATCCTAATTAGCCTTCCCATTACAGACTGTCCACGCTAGAATCTTACCTACTTTCCACTAAAGTTCAAAATATCGTGTGTGTGTGTGTGTGTGTGAGAGGGTGTGTGTTTGTGTGTGTTCCTCAACTCACAAATCTTTAATAGATTCCCACTACTTAAAAAAAGTTATAATTTTTATGGGATTAAAAAAAACACCCAGATGTTGGTTTCAAATATTCTTCTTCACTAAAGGACACAAAAAACGTTTTCCTTGGAGAAATAGCTGGCTCTACAACTGGGGAATAAGTAAATAGGATGAGCATTTTGATGCTAAAAGGCAAGGAAGTGCTCAAGGAACAAACCAATGGGAGCATGTCCAAAGAACACAGAAGTCTAAGCAAAAGAAACTGATGAGCAAACAAGAACCAGAGGCGTGGATACATGGAACAGACAGGCAGCTGTCAGAGGGGAGGGCGTGGGAGGGTCTGGATAAAATAAGGTGAAGAGATTAAACGAAGAACATATATGTATACCCCAAGGATTATAGACAATAATGTGGCGAAGGCCAGGGAAGGGGGCTGCATGGGCTGGGTGGAGGTGGGTAAAGGGGAGAAAAATGGGGACATCTGTAATAGTGTCAACAATTAAAAAAAAAAACAAAAACAACTCTGGGCAGTGTGGCTCAGTTGGTTGTGCATTGTCCTATGCACTGAAAGGTCACCATTTCTACTCCCAGTCAGGGCATGTGCCTCAGTTTGGTCCACAGTTGGTTGAGGTGCCTATGGAAGGCAACCAATAGATGTCTCTCTCTCACATCCATGTTTCTCTCTCTCTCCCTCTCCTTTCATCTCTAAGATCAATACAAAACATATATATTTTTAAAAGAACACAGAAGTCACTTGAAAGAACTCATAAACACCAAAGCTGTAACAATGTGAGCAACCAAATAAATAGTATAGTGCTGCATTATACACCAAAGTATAAAAAAAAACCTTCATATGTCCATACTGATGTAAACACAAGATTAAACAAATAAGTAATGGAGGAAAATAGAGAAAGTTTTTGGACAGAGAAATTCCAGATAATTTATACAGATGCTGGTCCCTCAAGTATCTATAAACCTCCCCACCACTTACATGTTGGCTGCAGAAAGGAAGTTCCTTCTGCAGAACACAATAAGGAAAGACAGGAAAAGAGTAACTTTATCCTGGAAAAACTACCCAACCAGATGACCAAAGTCAGCATCAACCTGGTAAGTCATGTTGACAATCAGTGTGTACACTTAATATGATCTAGTGAGAATGGCACCGCACCTCTGTGATCTTCCTTCCAAAAGCCATAACCCTCTTCTAACCATTCCAAAAATCGTCAAAATCATTAAACAAATTGAGTGATAATCTACAAAATATCTGACCTGTATTTCTCAAAATTGTAAGCTCATCAAAAACAGACAAACAAAAAAAGTCTATCAAACTATTACATTCAAGAGTAGCTTAAGGATGGAACTGGAGAGCATTATGCTAAGTGAAATCAGCCAGTCAATGAAGGAAAAATACCACATGATCTCACTCATTCATGGATAATTGAGACCTTTATAAACTTTTGGAGTAACTTAAGGAGACACAAAAACTAAATGCAATGTGGTATACAGGATGAGAGCTGTGGAGAGTACAAAGACATTTGGTAAAAACTAAGGAAACCTGAATAAAGTAAGGGCTTAGTTTAAAAACAAACAAAGGAACTCTTTTAGTTGTTTTGGAGTGAATTCAATCATAAACTTTTCTTATAAATGTATAAAGCCATATTTAAATACAAATGTGAGTTTAACCTAAAGAAAACTGTGTATTGAATTTTCACTTCAGCATGTATTCACATAAACATATTGGGCATTATTCTGACCTAAGTTAAGCAGTTTCTTCTTCTCTTGCTCCATTACATTCTCCTTCCAATATGGTATATACCTGTGCTACTTACCCTCACCCACCTCTCAGGCTAATACATATTAACAATCTACCTTTTCCTCCGTGCTCTTGTAAACATATATACAACCAAAATAGATGCCTATAAAAGACACAGAAGAGCTCTTTTGCAGTTTTGGTTAGTATTGTTTTTACAAAATAAAATGTTATTTTAAATTATTTCTGTTATACATTTATTACTCAATAATACATCATAAAAATTTCTCCAAGTAAACTGGTTAAATAGTAGGAGTTGAGTAATATGCTTTGGTAGAGATATCCAAAATTTAGTTAACCATTTAATGAATATTGGCTTGATTACTGGTAATTTGATACTATAAATAATGTTATAATAAGTGTAGCTATATGTTGATATAGCCTAATATACTAGTAAACCACACATTTATTTCCATGAGAGAGATCTCTAAAAAGTGAGTGCTCAAGAAATCCACACATACTGTTAGTGGTAATAGATTTTTTTTCTAAAGCACTTTCCAAAGGGTTGTAATGATTCATATGTCTGTCAATAATGGATAGGTTTTATCAATTTTTTTCTACTGTGATAGAGTAAAAGTGATAGCTTACTCCTTAGTTTGCATTTCTCTGATTTCTACTGAATCTGAGTATCTTTTCACTAACATGGCTTAGTCAAAGATGTACCCTAATATTCTATGGAATTGATTATCTTTTCTTTATCATTTAAAAAAGTTTGTTAAGCCTTGGCCAGTGTGGCTCACTTGGCTGGAGTATTGACCCATGCACAGTTCTATTCCTGGTTAGGACACATACCTAGGTTGCAGGTTCAGTCCCTGGTGGGGGTGTGTAAGAGAGACAATGTATCTATGTTTCTCTCATCTGTCATCTCTCTCTCTCTCTCTCTCTCTCTCTCTCTCTCTCTCTCCTACCTCTGCCCCAAGGGCACACATCTTCAATAGGAAGCACACAGCACACTCTCAAACTTCTTCTTTTTCTTCTCTCCCTCCCTCGCCCCTTCTCCCTAAAATCAGTAAAAACATATTCTCTGGTAAGGAGTTTTAAAAAACTATTAATATTAATTTTGAGGTTTTGTAATACACATTGTACACCAATTCCCTTGCTGTATAACAAATCACCCCAAAACAAAGTAACTTAAAGCTGTAACCATTATTCTTTGGGTTGGGTGTGGATGGGGATCCTGATGGGAAGTCCTCCAGAGTGACTCCCAGAAGGTATCTGTGAACTAAAAGGACGTGCTGTATTTCCCCGGCATGCCCAATAATCAGAAAAGGTAAGACAGAGACAATAACCACACTGAGGCTCTCCCATCCTCAAATGTGAGCCACTGGTGGCACAAGCAGTGACTACTTCATGGTCTGAAATCCAGTCTCACATAATGTCACTTTAGTCCAGGCACAGGGACTGCTCCTTGACTGGGGTCCAGTTTTCTCCTTGACAGCCGTCTCCTAGTCCATCATTCCCCATAGCTCTAAACTCCATCCTCTCAAAAGTCTTCTTTTGGATATGAAATAGGCCATATTTTCCATTGTTTCCTCATCCTTTTTATTCCTCCTGGAAGTTTAGAGGCCAGAGGCATACTTTGAGCAGCCTCTGTTCCTTTTAGTTCAAACTGGCACACTTCTTAAAAACTAGCAAGATCTCTACCTGTTAGATTATGTTCCTTCCTTTAGAAAAAAATGTTGTACCCACAATTTCTTCTTGATAGTCCTCTCTCTGCTTTAGGCATGTCAGGCTGCTATGGAGATGTCACCCTTAAGATTTACAGAACTCTTTGGTCTACTGAGTGCATCTGCTCAGCACCGCCTTAAATCTTCCTGAGATCTCATCAAAGGGATGTAGCCGTGACTTGGTATTTTTCAGAAGGCCATTTCTTACTTTCAGAATCTGTATGCCAGCTGGATAGATTGAAAATACAGTTTCAGGTTTTCAAATCAGTAAGTCTTCAGCCTTCTATACGGCCTCTATATTCCACTGGGAAGAACTCAACTGACACTTTGAACATTCAGCTTAGAAATCTCCTTATCCAGATGTGCAAGTTCATTAGATATGCTGTTTATTGTCTAAATTATAATAAATGACAATTTTACAATTGTCCTGCCATTATATAGTCACCCATTGCCCTCCTTCTAGAGCAGTTTGATCACTGCTTTTCTGAACCCTATCCAGAAGTTGATGCTACATGCTAAAAACTTTTATTTATTATATATACTGAGTGGTCAGATTATTATGACCACCCCATCAGTACTTCATTGACACTTCCAAAAATACTGAATATTGAAAACTTCCTAAGCAAATACTCTCAAGGTTTTATTATTATTATTATTATTTGCATAACTAATTCACTTCATTGTACTGATGGGGTGGTCATAATAATCTGGCCACTCAGTGTATAATATCAATTTCTGTAGAAGATTCTTATTTTTGTAGAATAAACCAGGCCCTCATTTTTAAAAAATTTACTCATGATTCTGAAGGTCTGCTATTTGGGATGAACTCAACAAGCTGTTCTGTTTCTGATGGTCTTGTCTAAGGTTACTCATATTGTTTTGTTCTTCAGATGGTTCAGCTGGGACTTTTTTGGGTGGCCCATCATTTACAAGGAGATTGGCTTGGGCTGCTTCACAAGGCAGTCAGAGGATACAAAGTTAAAACATAAACACATAGAGGAACACAAGAAATTTTAGGAGGCAATGAATATGTTTACTAACTTACTTGTGGTGACGGCATCATGGTTGTATGCATAAATCCAAACTCATTAAGATGTATGTATGAAATTGTGTAATTTAATTTATGTAATTATTTGTATGTCAGTTATACTCCAGGAATGATAAGGAAACAAATTGAGGACTCTCAACCGTTGGTACATCTTGGCTGGCAGTTAATTTGCATTTCGCCCTCATTAGCCAATAGGAAGGGTAGCGGTTGTACGCTTATTACCATGTTTCTCTTTTATTAGATAAGACTAGAGGCCCAGTGCATGAAATTCATGCACAGGGGGTGGTGTCCCTCAGCCAGGCCTGCAACCTCTCTAATCTGGGACTCTTTATGGGATTTTCGACTGCTGGTTTAGGCCTGAACCCACAGGTGATTGGACATCCCTTTTACAATCTGGGACTGCTAGCTCCTAACTGCTCATCTGCCTGCCTGCCTGATTGCCCCCTAACCGCTCCCCTGCCAGCTCAATCGCCCCCAACTGCCCTCCCCTGCTGGCCCAATAGCCTTCAACTGCCCTTCCCTGCAGGCATGGTCACCCCCAATTGCCCTTCCCTGCAGGCATGGTCACCTCCAACTGCCCTTCCCTGCTGGCCTGATTGCTCCCAAATGCCCTCCCCTGCTGGCTTTGTTGCACCCAACTGCCCTTCCCTGTTGGCCTGATGGCCCCCAACTGCCCTCCCCTGCAGGCATAGTCCCCTCCAACTGCCCTCCCCTGTCTGCCTGATCACTCCCAAATGCCCTCCTCTGCTGGCCTGATCACCCCCAACTGCCCACCCCTTCAGGCCTGGTAACCCCCAGCTGCCCTCCTCGCAGGCCTGCTCATACCCAACTGCCCTACCCTACCGGTCTGTTCACCCCTAAAGCCCTCCTCTGCTGGCTGGGTTGCACCCAACTGCCCTTCCCTGCTGGCCTGATGGCCCCCAACTACCCTCCCCTGCTGGCCTGTTTGTCCCCAATTTCCCCCTGATGTTCTGGTCACCCCCAACTGCCCCCCCTGCCATCCTGGTCACCCCACACAGCACACTGTTCAGTCATTTGTCTGTCTCTCACTAACCCCCCTGCCAGCCTTGTCATAGTCACCTCCAACTGCCCTCCCCTGTCTGCCTGATCACTCCCAAATGCCCTCCTCTGCTGGCCTGATCACCCCCAACTGCCCACCCCTTCAGGCCTGGTAACCCCCAGCTGCCCTCCTCGCAGGCCTGCTCATACCCAACTGCCCTACCCTACCGGTCTGTTCACCCCTAAAGCCCTCCTCTGCTGGCTGGGTTGCACCCAACTGCCCTTCCCTGCTGGCCTGATGGTCCCTCAGCCCGGCTTGTGCCCTCTTGCAGTCTGGGACCCCTCAAGGATGACCACCTGCTGGCTTAGGCCTGCTCCCTGGGGGATTGGGCAATCAGACATCCCTCTGGCAGCCTGGGAGCCCTCGGGGGATGTCCACTTGCCAGTGGGGAGCAGGCCTAAGCTGCAGTAGAACATCCTTAGCACTGCTGAGGAGGCAGGAGAGGCTCCCAGAACCAGCGCTGCACTGGCAGCCATCAGCCTGGCTTGTGGCTGAGCAGAGCTCCCGCTGTGGGAGCAAACTGACCACCAAGGGGCAGCTCCTGCATTGAGCGTCTGCCCCATGGTGGTCAGTGTGTGTCATAGTGACCAGTCATTCCCAGTCGTTCTACTCTTAGGGTCAATTTTCATATTATCCTTTTATTACATAAGATAGAGGCCTGGTGCATGGGTGGGGGCTAGCTGATTTGTCCTGAAGGGTGTCCTGGATCAGGGTGGGGGTCCCCACTGGAGTGCCTGGCCAGCCTGGGTGAGGGGCTGAGGACTGTTTTCAGGCTGGCCACACCCCCTTCAGGGAGGGGGGTCCTTCTGAGGTGCCTGGCCATCCTGGGTGAGGGACTGATTGCTGTTTTCAGGCTGGCCACAGCCCCTAGCCACCCAAGCTCCCAGTGGAGGCTGGCTGGAAGTAGGTATCTGGGATTTATTTAGCTTCTATAATTGAAACTTTATTGCCTTTTGCAGAGGTGGGAAGCTTGGCTTCCTCCATCACTGGGGCAACCAAGCCTTCTGCTTGCTCCAGCTCCGTGGCTGCCATCTTCGTTGGGTTAATTTGCATATAGTCATTCTGATTGGCTGGTGGGCATGGCTTGGGGCATAGCGGAGGTGCAGTCAATTTGCATGTTTCTCTTTTATTAGATTTGACTAGTAGATTCTATCATACACTGGAAATCACAGATGTACTTTTCTCTTTCATTGATGCATTTGTTTGTTCATTTTGCCTTAGAAAAATACTACAGACTGGGTGTCTTATATAACAGAATTACTTTCTCACAATTTTGGAATCCAGTAGCCAAAGATCAAGTTTTTTGGCAGGTTCAGTTTCTCCTTAGGCCTCTCCCTTTGGTCCTCAAATGTCCACTGTTTTGCTATGTTCTTTTTCCTGTTTGATGTTATCCATGATGTCTTTTTTTTGTGGTCCAAATTTTTTTCTCATGAGGGCACAACTCATTAAATTAGGGCCTACCCTAAAGGCTTCAATTTTAACTTAATCACCTCTTTAAAGGCCTTATTTACAAAAATAGTTGCATTTTGAGGTATAGTTATTAGTGTTCCAATATATGAAGTTTGAGGTGAAGCAATTCAGCTCATAACTCTTGATCCTGTTTTCAATCTTCACACTAATATATTATTCATTTTATTATAGTGGCATTATAGTATGTACATTATCAAATAAGACCAGTTCCTCTTCAGTATATTTTCAAATTTCTTGGCAGGGTTACAACATAGATTTCTCTCTATAAATTTTAAAATATTTTTTCCAATTAAGAACTAAAAATATAAACTTTAATTGTGTTAAATGCATATATTAATTATGAAATAATTCAGATTTATGGTAATAATTCTTCCCATCCAATAATATAAACTTTTTAAAATATATTTTGTTAATTTACTTTCAACAGACTGTATAGTTTCTTCAAATAAGTTTAGGCTTACTGTATAGACATGTCAATACTTATGTTACGCAGACATCATAATAAGACATTACCATATAATAAGTCTAGAAGTAGGACATCACTTTCTCCAACCAATAAATGGTGTCAACAAAATCTCTAAGTGGGCATCACACTTAATTGGCAGAATAGGCAAGAATATTCCCTCAGTACTCCCATTTAACATTGCCCTGGGAGTCTTTCTCAGTGCAATATCATAATAAAAATGAATAATATGCAAAGGGAGATATAAATTTGTCCTTATTCACAGAGAGCAGGATTATAAACATAGAAACTTTCAAGAGCTCTAAGCAAAATTTCAAACTAAAACACCCTAAAACTATTGAGTGAGATTAGAGTTTAGCAAGGTCACAGAATATTAGGTTAATTCACAAACTTTAAAGAAATAATATTTTAGAAAAATATACCTAAGTCTAGAGCAGCCGTGGGAAAACTACGGCCCACGGGCCGGATCCGGCCCGTTTGAAATGAATAAAACTAAAAAAAAAAAAAAAAAAGACCGTACCCTTTTATGTAATGATGTTTACTTTGAATTTATATTAGTTCACACAAACACTCCATCCATGCTTTTGTTCCGGCCCTCCGGTCCAGTTTAAGAACTCATTGTGGCCCTCGAGTCAAAAAGTTTGCCCACCCTTGGTCTAGAGTCTTGTGAAGTGTCATTTACACAACTCTATATCTCTCAATTTCCACCCCTAACTTTGGAACAGGAAACTTCTATTCCCTCTATCCTCTTCTTTCTCTGACCTCTTCCGTTATCCCCAACTACCAAAATAAGCTCCTATGCATATGAATAGACATAGACAGATGGGGTCATGGTGGAGGGAGAGGGTAGTTAAGGAGAGTTTGAGTGTTTTCTATACTAACATTGGCTAATAAAGTGCTCTATTTCAAGTAAAAAAAGGAAAAGGCAGCAGCCAGGGTTTGACCTGAAAGCAGCAGTTTCCCAAACTAGCGAAATACAAAAACTTACACACTAAAGCTTATAGAAACTTGATTCAAATCACACCAAAACCACAAATAAACAAATGTTTTTTGGTTACTAAATGATTAAATAAACTGGTATATCCATACACTGGCATAAATTGTTACCAAATATAGCAATTTGGCTGATCCTCAAAGGCATTTTACTCAATGAAAGAAACTGGTCTCAAATGGTTACATATTATGAGTCCATTTACATAACCTTGAAAGGATAAAACTGTAATGATGGAGAAAACACCCATGAACACCATGAGTTAAGGGTGGGAATGGTGTGGTTGTAAAGGACCTTTGGGGTGGTCGGTCAGTCTGTACCTGGTATTGGTGGTGGTTACTCAAATCTATAGATGTGTTAAAATGCATAGAACTGCAGAACAAAACATTAATTTCATGAATTTAAAAATTAACTTAAAAAACAACAACATCATTTCACAATTCAGCATAGATTCCATGGGGCATGACTAGACTCTCCCTTTCAGTGGTAATAGCAATAGTTTTCAACTGCCTTTAATTGGTCACGATTCTGTGCACATTCTCCACCTCCTCCACATGGTTCAAGCTGGCCATTTGGTTTGGGGTCCTTTACATTGTTTTAAAATCTGCTAACTTGGTCTAAATTAATGGATAATCCCACTGAAGTGGGAATCAATATTTCCATATCCTAGCTTCTTTTAGATACTGGATAATATTAAGAAAGTTACTTTATTTCACTGGCCACCATGAGAATTCTTCCTGTGTAAAACCCGGCTATTGGGATGGGAACCATGTCATAAATCTAAGAGCATGCATCTAATTTCATCACCATCAGGAAAGTGATGAATAGATATAATTAGTTTAGCAGCAGGAGTATGTTTAGAAAAAAAAAATGTACCTAGGTATTTGAATAGATTTTTTGGGGTAAATCATATTATAGTTAAAATCGTTACATTTTTAAGAAGAGTTCATTTTATTTTGTACTCATTGATATAAATGTAGAATATTTGAAAGGGAGTAAAGTTATTTATTATCCCACCAGCACATGCTTAGATTATGCACCATAATTGGGTTTTTTTTACTGTTTATGTATAAAATTAATTTAGGTTTTACAATTACTGTTTTCAGTCAAAATAATATTTTACAAAGTTAATTAGATCAGCTCTTTTGATCCCCACCTCAAGTGCAGCTAGGCCGGACATTTGTAATATAGTTAGGTTGATTTGTCAAAGTCTGCGTTCCATTCAGAGATCCCTTGACATCCTGATTGATTTGTTGTTGTCTCAGTTTGCAAAACTGAACTTAACTCTTTTGTATTATACAGTTCAAGTGATTTTGACACGTGTATGCTGTTCACTACACCAGTACCATAAAGATTAGTTAACTTCACCCTAAAATTTCCTTTTTTACTCACTTTGTTTTCAAACACACTAATCCTCCAATCTCTGGCAACTACGGATATTTTCTATCCCTATAGATTTGCCTATTGCAAAGCATAATATAAATAGAATCACACAATATGCAGCCTTTTGGTCTAGATTCTTTCTCTTAGCAAAATACCTTCCAGATTCATCCACTGACTGCATGAATCAATGGTCCATTCCTTTTTATAGTTGAATAGTATTCCACCAGATGGTTATACCAGGGCTTGTTTATCTGTTCTCCCGATGAAGTGGTTGAAGAGCTCCTTGGTTGTTTCTGTGTGTTTTGCTTTATTTACTGGGGTGACATTGGTTAATAAGATTATGTAGGTTTCAAGTGCACATTTCTATGATACATGATCTGCACATTTCATGGTGTGCCCACCACCCAAAGTCAAGTCATTTTGTTCACCATATATTTGACCCCTTTGCCCTTTACTACCTGCCTTCCCTCTGGTAACCACCATACTATTGTCTGTCTCTGAGTTTTTGTTTGTTTGTTTTTTTCTTTGTTCATTTGTTACTTTTAGATTTTTACACCACATATGAGTGAAATCAAATGGTTCTTGACATTCTCTGTCTGACTTATTTTGCTTAGCATTATATTCTCAAGAGCTATCCATGTTGTCCCAAATTTCAGTATTTCATCTTTTCTTATGGCTGAGTACTATTCTATAGTATACATGCACCAAATCTTTAGTCTATTACCTATCAAAAGACACTTTGGTTGTCTCCAAGTCTTGGCCACTGTGTATAATGCTGCAATGAACATAGGGGTGCATATATCTTTGTGAATAAATGTCTTTTAGTTTTTTGGGTAGATACCCAAAAGAGAGGCTCCTGGGTTTAATGGTAACTCTATCCGTAATTTTTTAAAAATATATATTTTATTGATTTTTTACAGAGAGGAAGGGAGAGAGATAGAGAGTTAGAAACATCGATGAGAGAGAAACATCGATCAGCTGCCTCTTGCACATCTCCTACTGAGGATGTGCCCGCAACCCAGGTACATGCCCTTGACTGGAATCGAACCTGGGACCTTTCAGTCCGCAGGCCGACACTCTATGCACTGAGCCAAACTGGTTTCGGCTATCTGTAATTTTTTTGAGGAGCCTCCATACTGTTTTTTATAGTGGTTGTACCAGTTTACAGTCCTGCCAGCAGTGAATGGGGGTTCCTTTTTCTCTACATCCTCTCCAATATTTGTTATTTGTCTTATTGATACTAGCCATTCTCACAAGTATGAGGTGATATCTCATTGTACTTTTGGTTTGCATTTCCTTAATAGCTGGTGAAACTGAGCATCTTTTCATAGGCACCATAATTTTTAACTGATAGACCAATAGGAGTGAATTCAGAGAAATGTAACAAAAGAGAAATGACTCCAGTGACACTTCTTTGATAAAATGTTGATAATTGTTGAACTTGTGTTATGGCTACCACAGGTATTTATTATATTATTCTAGCTATGTTTAAGCTCCTTACTTTGTTTTGTTTTGTTTTGTTTTGTTTAAAAAAAAATGAACACACACTATATCACCTGAGGTGCAGTAGGTGAAGGAACTCGTCACACTTAATTTAGAGTAGTTCATACACGAATGATATTTAAAATGTTTTCAAACAGAAAATTGGGTCACAAAAAGAGAAAAAAAAATGGCCAAATAGAATTTTCAGCTCAATAAAAGGACTATCTTTTTTTAAAACTGCATAGGCTATTTATTTTCCTTAATTTTTTTTCTCTTTCAGTTTATAATCAATATTGTTTTGTATTATTTTCAGGTGCACAACATAGTGGTTAGACAACCATATACTTTACAAAGTGATCCCCTTATACTCCAAGCACCCACCTAGCATCACACATAGTTGTTGTAAGTATTTTTGTTTCTAATAGAAACATTCAAAGATAGAATGGCCTTTCTGAGAAATAAGATAATGAGCTTCTTGTCATCAACTCAATGATGGATATTAAGCTGCTGGTGTCAAGTAATTTTGTAAAAGCACATGTTGATGGGGAGGAGGGAGAGATGAGTGAGGCAGTTCATTGTACGGTGCAGAGACAGAGGAAAGGGTGCAGCAAGCCAGGCAGAGGCGTAAATGCCCCTCCATTGCCTGGGGGGCAGAAGTCAACTCAATATGCTCTTCTCCTTATGGACCTTGTGAAAGTATCATCTTATCCCTTTCTATAGATGAAGACACTGTGGCTGGAGGAAGTGAGTATAAAATTAAGAATTAGTTATGGCAAGGTTAATGCATTTCCCTCTGTGCTCACTGTTCCCAGAGTACAGGGCACATTGCGATTTTCAGCGAGAAGAACAAGAGTGAGCAATGGGAAAACTGCGGGGACCCAAAGATAGGCTCTGCTTCTACTTGTGTGTGTAGGCACTGCATTTAGGCCTGTCTTACAAATCTGCCTCTGACATATGATCTTGGACAATTTATTTTTATTATATCCTTCTAAACTTCAGCTTGAAAATTTAAAAGAGGGTTTTATGTAAGAATAATCCAAGATAAGGAGACCATAAATCTTTAGTTTTCATGCTGTTTTTATTCTTACAAATACATCTGGCCTTGACCTCACTGATGTCAGGCAGGGGGCAGGGGTGGGTCCAGCTAGTTTGCTCCATTCTGGGTTTTCGCGGTGCCTATCCTGAAAGCCCTAAGCAGGCCTGTTGCTTAACAGTGATTTCTTCTAATAGAATAACACTATCAGGGGTGGGCAAACTTTTTGACTCGAGGGCCACAATGGGTTCTTAAACTGGACCGAGGGCCGGAACAAAAGCATGGATGGAGTGTTTGTGTGAACTAATATGAATTCAAAATAAACATCATTACATAAAAGGGTACAGTCTTTTTTTTCAATAGTTTTATTCATTTCAAACGGGCCGGATCGGGCCCGCAGGCCGTAGTTTGCCCACGGCTGGACTAGACTCTCTTGATACGTCCTCTGTCGCTAAAGAAGTCCAGAGGGAGGTGGCAGCAGCAGCCCACGTTTATGACAACAAGGGGAGGAGATAATTTGGGGGAAGTTTCACTTACTAATTTGGGAAGGCAGTGGCACAGATTTCCCCAGCACACATGGGTCGGCTTCATGAGCAGGAGGGAGCCCCGCCTACCTGGTCAGGTTCAAATGGAGGCTGACGGATTGAGCTGCTGATTTTCAGGTGCCGGGTGGTCAGTCTCCATGGTAGGCGCCCGCATTTCTTGCTCAGATAATTACTTAAAATACATTTATCGGAATTCACCAAACGGAATCCGCTCGGCAGGCCATGCGCTCACTTCAGCACCTGGGCTGTGCAGGTCTGAGCAGTGCCCATTAGGAGCTGACAAAGGAAGAAATGTCAAGTGGGAACCAGGAAAATGTCATTTAGGCATGAAAAGCAGGAAGAACCAAGTCCTCAAGCCCTGGGCCCCAAATAAATTAGAACTGGCCTAATGAAAAGCAGGCAGCGGAGCTCACAGAAATTGAATCGTGGGCTCCCTGACTGCCACTCTTTATGTGCCCCACCGGTAATTGACCATTTAGGAGCTGATTTGAGTTTTACAGCTGTCATAACAGTCAAGTGCAGAGCAATCCATCAGCCCACTCCAGTCGCAGGCAGCCAGGTTCATTCTGGTGCTGGTGACTCAGTGCTGCACCATGCAGTCCCCACTGCAGCCCTGCTCACCGCCCCATGCCCCAGAGGCCTCTCCCAACAAGAGCAGAACCTCCTGTGGGAAGGGGAAGGGGCAAGAACTCCATGGGAGACAAGTCTGTGCACAGCTGGTCTCTCAGAGGGTGTGTGTGCAGAGACAATGACAAGTCAGGGTCCTGAAGGACAGCGTTCCTCTTGAGGCATGTGGCTGCTTCCTTTTGTTTGGTAAGTGACTGTCTCCCCCCCCCCCCCATATGTGGCACTGGTGAACCTTACATTAGGGGGTGTTTTTTAGTTTTGTTTTGTTTTTCTTTCAGTTTTTCTCAGAGACGTCTCTAGCTTGCAAACTATATGAAAGAAATCAGAGTCTCTTTAACGTCCTTAGTTCACGTGTGGTATTCTCACTGAAATGCTGTTCCCATCCTTCTCTGCCCGGTTTCCCCCCATGCCACCATCCACACGTCACCTCCTCTGGTGCATAGTCACCTGTACATCCCTCTACTCCTAGTCCACACACTAGTCCACATGCTGGACAACACAAGCCACACCTTGTCTACCAAACTGCGGTGGTGACATGTTCATGGACTGCTCGGGGCTGGGTCCTCTGAGCAGCACTGCCTGGTGTCCTACATGGATGTTCACATCCTCTCAACCTCATCACATTCAAAACTGGTGTGTCACCACCACTCCCTCCCTTTCACAGGCACCCCCAGTGTGTCTGTGTTCCTTGTCACCTGTCTCAGAACTTGTTGCCATCCTAGGAGAAACCTGACCCCATCTTAACTACTCCTTATCCCTGATCCCCCACATCCTCCCAGTCCTGTCCATTCTAACTCCTCAATGTCACAGAATTCCCCTGCATTTCCATACACAAACCACTAGTTCCTACATCGCAGGCAATATGACTCCTAGGCTCGCTTTGCATGGAATTCCCGCCCTCAGGCATGGCGCCTCCAGCAGCTCTGCCCACGGCTCCCTCTGGCCCAGATCTGGGCCTCCCACCACTGGCCTTGTTAGTTCTCTCCATGGTTCTGGAGTACAGCTCAAGCATGACTTATCTGGCCTGTCATGATCCTCATCCTGTTTAGACTTCTCTTTTACCTTCTGTTTTCTTAACTCCACGAAACATTATTATTATGAAATTATATTTTCAGTTTCTCCAGTTTTTATTTTTTTATTATTATTATTTAATGTGCGCTGCACCTTTCTGTCAGGAAGACTCATTCTCCTGACTTGCTAAGCCCTTCTCACATCACAGGTCTTGGTTTGGAGGTCACCACACTTGGAAGCCACCCGTAGTTCCCTAGGAATTTTTTTTTCAGGCCACACAATTGACTCCATAGTAACATTCCTGCCCAGCACCCACCGCTGGTCAGCACTCTGGCTCACGTCAGTGTCTGTGTCCCCGCTCAGCCATGCTTGCTCTGAGGGGGAGGATGGGAATGAACACCTACTGTTGCCACTCCAGGGGCCACAGCGCTAGGCAAGGTGCTTACTTAATGGATGCTGCTACGATTATTCTTCCTTTGTACGTGACACCTCTGCAAGGAAGGCATTATCTCCAGGTTACAGAGTGGAAGTCTGAGGCTGACAGAAGTCCAGAACTTCTCAAGATCAAGTGGTTATTTCGTGGTTGAGCTGGAATTAGAAATGAGCTATTTCTGATTCTGATTACATACTGCTATAGTGTAATGAACTGCCTTTCTCAACAATAAAGCCATTTGTAGTAAGTAGGCTGAATATCTCTTCCCAAAGACAACCACATCCTCATTCCAGAACCTGTGAGTGTTACTTTACATGGGGAAGGACCTTTTCAAATTCGGTTGTTTTAAAGATATAGAGATTATCCTGGATTATCGGGGTGGGGTCATGAATGTACTCACAGGTGTCCTTATCAGAGAAGCAGAGGGAGGTTTTCTCACAGAACAGGAGGTGGGAGACATGGGGACAGAGGGAGAGGCTGGAGTGGTATGAGGAGGGAGCCAGGAGCCACCTCCAGAACCTGGAAGGCAAGGACACAGGTGTCCCCTGGGGCCTCCGGAAGGAGCAGTTGTGGGCATCTTCCTCCGGCCAGTGAGACAGGCTTTGGACTCTGGCCTCCAGAACCATAAGAATAAACTGTGCTGCCTGAAGTCGCCATGTTCGTGGTGACACTACAGCAGCCGTAGGAAACTAATGCAAACGTAACTGTAAAAAATGCAACATACATAATACATATGTGAACAGCTTGCATTCCATTCCGCCCAGCCTCCTGGTCAGCTGTTTCAGGAGAGCCAGCTGCCGTCATGTACTGGCCTGAAGACCACACAGTTCACCAAACAGCCTGAATCAAAAAATTTACTTAAATAAATTATTTTTTTCAATTATTTTATGACTTTCTTCATATTGTCCCCTAATAAACAAATCCAGTAGAAAGGCTTATAGCTTTAAAAGATCTTGCAAAGTCTTTAATAAGATAATAGAATTAGCCCCATTTATCTTGGTAATTGCTTAAGTGCAGTCTGGGGCTTTAGAATTGCTGTTGGCCTTCACGCGTAATTAGGTTTCCCATTGCGGCAGGCAGAGGGCACTTGCACAGTGAACTTCAGCGAAAGCACTTTGTGCCGCATGCCTCCGAACCTCAGGGCCCGGCTGCCTCACGGTCAGCCCGATAGGTATCGTTCACACCGCTGAAGCCAAGAGCCCACGGTGCTACTTGGCATTTCCTGGCATTTCCTTCTAGTTGTGGGCGCTCAGTTTAGGTCAGCCTCCTGCTCTTTCTCTAGTCTCACTCTCCTGAGGCTAGAAAAGCAGTGGCTTGGTCAGCCATTCTTTTCAGAAGCCCCTCACCTCTCCTCCCCTCCCAGTCAGTTGTGTCCTTTGCCTGAGGCCTGAGCCATGCCCCTGCAGGTTGTCTTAGGAACATTCCACCTGCCGCCTCAGTAGCTCCCTCTGCCCTTACAGTAAACTGCAAGACCTTCCCGTGCAACAAATCCCTGCAACCCACTTCCCCACTCACATTCGGCGTCTCACACAGGGCTCCTGTCTCCACGTGGCGTCGAGGGCACGTTCCGCCTCAGGGTGCGTGCATGGCTGCTTCTCTCCCAGCCTGATCTCCTCAGGCCCGTCTCCCCTCCTCACGCCGTCCCCTAAACATCTCCCTAAGGCCCTGCCTGGCACCCAAGCTAAAATCACTACTCCCTCACATGCCTGCCTTGCTTTATTTATCACCATCCGATACACCACATGGTATTGAGCTTGTATATGGCACCGGCCCTCTCAGGCGCTCAGTGCTCTGAAGGCAGGAACATTTGTCTGCTTAGTTCAAAGTTGCATTTCCATTTCCATGAACAGGCTCTGACACATAATAGAAATGTAAAAATTTAGTAAAATAAATAATTTTATAACCCATCTCTCCTTACTCATGACAATCATCACACAGCATATTTTTTCTTTTAAAAATATGTAAACATATCATCAGCTCCATGTTTGACATGCATTAGTGGTTCTCCGTTAGAAACCAGGTAAAATTCATATATCTCACTTGTATATACAAGTTCCTCAGCAGTCGGACCTCAGATTGCCCTGTGCTCCCTTACACCCGCACCAGGATTCACTCACCTGGGCTGCAGCCTGTCCCCATGGGCGCCGCAGCCTCAGAGCCAGGGCCTGGCTGCTGCTGCCCCGGGATTTGCTAACAAGCTCCTCCCTCACCCTGCAAACCAGAGTGTGGACACTCGCTTTGTTTCTTATGGTTTCTGCAAGAAGCTCCCTGATTGCAGTCATGTCTGCTCAGCCTGCCTCTTTCAATAGGCAACACTCTGCTTTCAAGACTAGATTAGACTTCAGTGTGTCAGAAAAATTTCTGGCATAACTTTAATGAAGAATAATTGATTGAATTGAATGAAAGAAGTGAGGAAGAAACTGCCTTGCTTCTGGGGGTTCCTTGGCCCCACATTTTTTTTTAAATTTCTTTATTAATTTCAGAGAGGAAGGGAGAAGGAGAGAGAGATGGAAACATCAATGATGAAAGAGAATCATTGATTAGCTGCCTCCTGCACGCCCCCTACTGGGGATCAAGCCCACAACCCAGGCATGTGTCCTTGGCCCGAATCAAACCCAGGACCCCTCAGTCTGCAGGCTGATGCTCTATCCACTGAGCCAAGTTGGCCAGGGCGACTCCACATTTTTATATGCCGGAATACAGAGAAGCTTCTGTGCCCTGTCCCAAGAGTAACTCAGAGGCTCTTCTTGGAGGAGGAGACTGGCTGGGAGTTCAGTTGCCCAATGCCTAGAGCACTAATGGAGTCAGTATCTGCAGACGGAGACCCATAGAAGCCACCATGGAAGAGACTCCAGGTCAAGGGATTAGAGCTGCAGGGGAAGATTTTGTGCTGTCTATGCCCACCTTTGTTTAATAAGAATAAAAATCTTTCCTCTTGGATTTCAAGTCTCATGGTTAATAATATAGCTGGGACTGCGCCACTCTGCCCATTGAGCCTGAACTCTGTGACAGAGGCAGTACAGAGTAGTGCAGTACTACCCAGAAGTAGTGTGCCTCTGAAACCCTTTGCAAGCAGAAATGGGGTAAAGCAAGAAAGTGATTACCACCAATTTATATGGAAAAATTTCATGTTCCCAGACTCCCCAAAATAACCTACCAATCATACCAATACATTGAATTACACCCACTTTTAAGTGCAGCAGAACAGCCTTGCGAGCTTTCACAGGCTTTTCAGATGCTTTGGGACATGTTGCTAAAGGCTCCACAAAATCAATGGGGATGAAGCCCAGAGGCTCACAGACACAGTTCAAAGCTCTGGGCTGGATGCTGAGATGCCACGGGTAGTTCCGGGGCAGGAGCCGGGCAGGCCCCTCTGGCTGCTCATGGTCTCGTTGCCTCTGGAAGGACTTGAGCAGGAGAAATGCTGAATGCAATTTTTACTTTTTGCCAATTTTTTTTACAGCAAAAATCCTCTTTGGATGTCTTTAGGTAGCAAAAACAGGTACTATCATAAAGATTTTTATAAAAGTGAAGTGGCTTAATGCAAACTTTCAGAAATTAGGGGATACCTGCATATAGGTATACAGATACTTTAATATCCATGTAAATACTTTTGTGCAGTATTTACATTCAAACAATTAAGGACAGCCCTAACTGGTTTGGCTCAGTGGATAGAGCATCGGCCTGCGGACTGAAGGGTCCCAGGTTCGATTCCGGTCAAGGGCATATACCTTGGTTGCAGGCACATCCCCAGTGGGGAGTGTGCAGGAGACAGTTGAATTGATGTTTCTCTCTCATCGATGTTTCTAACTTTCTATCCCTCTCTCTTCCTCTCTGTAAAAAATCAATAAAATATATTAAAAAAACAAAAAAAATTAAGGACATATTTGCAATTATGGTACTCAGACTTAAATAAACCAGAAAACACAAATAATAGTGCTGTTAGCCATACAAAAGTAAAGATTTGTAGAAATATTGTGGTGATTGGACACAAGTTATTTTTATTTATAACTTCTTAACATATGTGGTACATGTGTTTGTAAAGAATCAACCATAAAACTGTATGAAAGGGAAGACAGTTTTATCATTTTAATGAATGAGCCATAAGTAAATAAAAGTGTGAACTATAAAAGGAAAAAAATAATTACTTAATTCTTAAGAGGTCTGATCTAAATTAATTGCAGCTATTCTGTGATTTTTATGATTAAAAGTAATCACTTTTTCAGACAAAATGGATCCAACCAGGTTTTTGTGTGAACCATGCATGTGAGCTGGGTTTTATTACGCTGGGCTTCGTTTTCAGTTACCTTGAATGCCAAACAAAGGATACTGTTTGTTTTATGTTGTTCCTTCACATCCAAATGAGGTCTGTGACATTCACTGGATCGCTGGGTACCCAGGCTGGAGGCTCTGTGTACTTCACCACTGACTTATCAACAACATGGCGTGTGCAGTTTAAAAACAGGCCTCGCTTTTCCTACTTTCCACTTTCTTTATTAGTCTAACTGCATGGATGGGAAGGAAGCCCCAGACACTCCAATTACATATGCAGCCATCCTTCATTCTGTAACACCTAAAGAGGCTCCACATTTTTCTCTAAGATCCTGAACCAAATATTACAAAGGACCAACTTCTCTCACTAGAGCAGGGATTTCTGGAGCTCCCTCCCACACGGGATCTGCCTGGCCCACAGTGCAGGCATTTCACTCGCTGTCTGACCTGGGCCACGCTCACAGGAATCTGCCTGTCAGGCCCCAGGCTGGATCCAGCTCTAAGTTCTATTTAGGCCTCACTTCAGATCCACCGACGGTCCCCTGGGACGCCTGGTGTTTGCCATCAACCATCACTCCTAGTGATTATCTGCTTCCCCTAGAAATCCCCCGCTGCAGCTAAGTGCCCATCATCACATGAGGGGA
This sequence comes from Myotis davidii, assembly GCF_000327345.1. Classification (NCBI taxonomy): domain Eukaryota; kingdom Metazoa; phylum Chordata; class Mammalia; order Chiroptera; family Vespertilionidae; genus Myotis; species Myotis davidii. Next base: position 4,001,126 of record NW_006300367.1, read on the forward strand.
CATTTTGGTGAGAGGATGGCTGGAAAGTCTTTCAATGACTTTGTTTTGTGAAACTATCATTTTGTTCTTTTGCACATGCCACACTTCCTAAAGTTCATAGAAAATAGGAGATACACTCATTTGCAAAAAGCTAGCAAACGTCAATTTTATTTCAAAAGAGTGAACTGAAGCATGACTTGTGGTAAATATGAGAAAATCCCATCTGTTGAAGTTCTTTGCAAACTGTGGCGAGCAGGCCAGGTCAAGGTGGAAGGCGGCATCTTGAATCCTTGCAGCAGCCCGCAGGCACTTTAAAAACCATCAGGAAGGAAATACCTGGCTGGTGCAAAGCACAAAATTCCCAGTAGTTTACACTGATGCTTTTATAGTCATTCATTCATTCATCCGTGTATTCATTTTTTCAAATATCTATGACCAAATACTGGGCTTGTGTTTAAGATGGAACAATATATAAAACTAACATTTGGCTTAAAGACTTCACTGCACAATAAAAGTTACAGATGCGTTTACAAACAATGCAGCCTCAGAAGCATTACTATAGAATTAAGTCCAGGTGCCTGGGCATCTAAAGTAAGGAGTGGCTATATTAAAGGAGACTGCTTTTCCACTGCTCACCAATAACTCTGCTATTACACTTCTAAGGAAATCAAACATCCACGTAAAAGATTCTAAAGTGATTTTTAAATCTTGGGCCTTATTGCCAATATTAATGTGTTGTTTTGCCTTCATACTGGGTTAAAAAAGTATGACGGCAAAGGGTGAGACAATCACTGATGTTCCCTAGCTGACAGGGCTTCTCTGTGCGTGGTCTTAGCACATATGCCACATTTCTCTGCACCTTTTTCTCATAACTATTAGGACAATTCCCTTGTGTCAGAGAATCTAGGGGAGGAGTGAGCCATGGACTGAGCTTTCCTTAAACCTCAGCCACAAGCTGAGACTAGGAATGCATGTCTTTATGGTAACAGTTTCAGTGATGGTTGCAGAACTGGAATCCTGGAGATGTGCCCTTACCATAAGCCCACAGCTGGCTGCACATCTGTCCTGGCAAGGAAAGGAGGAGGTGGCTAATGAGCTTCAGTGTGGGAGCCCAAAAAGATGTGTGGCCCAGTGCTTAAGAACATGGCTCAGCCTGGCTGGTTTGGCTTAGTGGATAGAGTGTCAGCCTGTGGACTGAAGGGTCCAAAGGTTTGATTCTGGTCAAGGGCACATGCCTGGGTTGTGGGCTTAATCTCCAATAGAGGGCATGAAGGAGGCAGCTGATCAATAATTCTCTTTCATCATTGATGTTTCTCTCTCTCCCTCTCCCTTCCTCTCTGAAATCAATGAAAAACAAATTTTAAAAAAAAATAAAAAGAACACGGCTCATAAGCAAATCCCCCTGACCTGAAATCCTGGTGCTGCCACTTCCTACCTATATGGGCATGAGCAATTTGCTTAACTTTTCTGTAAGCTACCCCCTGGTGAATAATAAAAAATGTATACCAAGACACATGCGAGAATATACTTAGGCAAATCCCTTAGAACAGTGCCTGGCACACCACAAGCACTTTATAAGATTTGCTATTATTATTTTTCTACTACTACCATTATCATCATTGTTATTAATAGAGAATGAAATAAAGAAGTAAATATAGCCCTAGCTGGTTTGGCTCAGTGGATAGAGCGTCGGCCTGCGGATTGAAAGGTCCCAGGTTCGATTCCAGTCAAGGGCATGTACCTTGATTGTGGGCACATCCCCAGTAGGGAGTGTGCAAGAGGCAGCTGATTGATGTTTCTCTCCCATTGATGTTTCTAACTCTCTATCCCTCTCCCTTCCTCTCTGTAGAAAATCAATAAAATATATTTTTAAAAAAACTTGTTATGGGGATATGTAGATAAATGATGTGATAGCCCAATTGCCCCCAACTGCCCTCCCCTGGTGGCCTGATCACCCCCAACTGCCATCCCTGCAGGCCTGGTTGCCCCCAACTGCCTCCCCTGCAAGTCTGGTCGTCCCCAACTGCCCTCCCCTGCCAGTCCAATCGCCTCTAACTACCCTCCCTTGCTGGCCATCTGTGGCTGTAGGTGCCACCATATTTGAGGGCATGACAGTCAATTAGCCTATTCCCTCCTTATTGGCTGTGGGCGCCACCATCTTTGCAACAGTGTGAGGGTCAATTAGCATATTCCCTCTTTATTAGATAAGATATGTACATGTGTGTATTTAAGCCAAATCCTGCTACTGCTTTTTTGTTTGTTTGTTTTATTATGAAAACGATTCTCTCTTCTATTCAAGTGTGTCCTTCTTTTACCTGTGGGGATGTACATCTTCATTTTAAAATATAATTGCTTGCAGCAATGGCTAGAGGGGAAAAAAGAATGGGCTATAATCCTTCAAAAGGGAGGAGATTGAGTCAGACCCTTTTACTGCAAACACTCCTGTGGGACTGTGGGAGATGGGACTCAACACTGAGACTCCTGAAGTATAAATCCTCTCACCAACCCATCCTTCATTCATGGAGCTCCGCTCCCAGCTGTCCTGAGGTTATCTTTTGACTACGGTGGGCAAAACAGGACTAGGTAAGCACTTCCTTTCATCCATGATGTGGGTTGACACTACCAAATTACACACTTCAGTGTCAAGCATAGTTTCTAACAAGTAGGAGATGCTTAGAAATGTGTTGCGTTTGAATGAATGGTGGTATGGTGCCATTAAGCAACATGTTCTTGTCTTTGCAGCTTAGTTAGGAAGAGACACAGAGCCTCCAGCCTAGAGTGCCTGTCCCAGGGCCACCTTCGGAGGATGGAATTCCCAGCTCAGGAACATGACTTGTTTGGACCACAGAGCAAGTAGCTGGCTGGGTATTACTGTAGTGATACATGTGGTAGGATTTGGGGCTCTGATGTCATTAGGTACCTCCAATATTTCCCCGGCCCAGTGAACTCAGAGTCTATGCCCTTCAAACAGCTTTCTAATGATTTGACTAATTGTGTAGCTTACCTATAGGGTTTGTTAGTAGAGCCCAAACTCTTACAATTTCTGAGATGCAATGCCGTATTGTGAATGAATAAAACTGTATTACATGTCATATACCCCACTCTTGTGAGTCCACTTAGCTCTGAGCTAGATCAGCATGAATCAGTCTCCCTACATCTAGTTTCCTCTGGGACACTAAATAAAATAAAATAAAAACTTAAAAAATAAATGAACTGACCAAATTTGTGAAGCTGAGAGCTTCAGTCTCAGATATGATAATGTGATGGCTCCTCCCAATATTTCATTGCCCTAGCCCCTGGAAGCACCTAGGTCTTGCACTGGCCTTGTTGTCAAAACAGACATTCTCACAGGATATGCTTCCCTCCGTTGTTATAGCATTTGTGCAACCATTGGTAAAGCTCTCAAATAAGAGGGAGGTGCCCCTCCATCTGCTCTGCTTATCTCCTCCCCCTGCAGGCAAAGGCACTGTAATGACATCTTGGGAAGACTCTGTATCTTCTAAGTGACTCTTGGCTTTTAGAATATCTCCAATCAACGTTTAGATTCAGTATTTCTCTGTTCAAAGCTTTATTCTTAAACAAAATTCAAATTTCTTCATCTTTTCGCCCCATCCCAGTTCAGACACAGCTCTCCAGCAGCCTGGTCTCTTGGGTTAGCTGGGCGAAGGATTGCATGTTGAGCTCTCTATCCTCCTGCTCCTCCTCCCTCAGGTGTTAGCTCCTCTGGTGCACTGGGACGGGAGAATCAGAGCAAGAAATGATCATGTCTGCATGCTTAGGTGAGTGAAAGTTCTCTCCCTGCTGGCTGGCATTCCTCCATTGGCTAATCTATATATATATAAGCCTAAGCAACCAAATGACCTAACAACCGGTTGCTATGACACGCACTGACCACCGGGGGCAGACACTCAATGCAGAAGCTGACCCCTGGTGGTCAGTGTGCTTCCACAGTGGGAGGGCTTCTCAGCTGACCTACAGGCGCCAGACGAAGGGCTCACAGCTGGTTTCCGCAGCCCGAAGACTGCAGCAGAGCGGCAGCGAGCCTGCCAAACCACGGCAGCAGCAGGTACAGCGGGGCTGGGATGAGCAGGAGCAGCAAGCAGCTTTGGACTGCAGGTTTCAGCCCAATCTCCGCAGGCTACGCCGAGGGACCCCACCGGTGCACGAATCCGTGCAACAGGCTTCTAGTATTAGATAACAGGCTACCAAACTGGCCCCTATACAGGGAGCAGGTAAGGGCCTTTTGGAAGGTGTTGGTGGGACCTGCTGCACTAAGGCATGAGGTCTAGTCCTGCACTCACCCTTTCCTAAGTTCCTGCCACATGTTCCATCATGCACCCTCTGGTTCCTGACCCAGTAAACTGTAAACTAACTCTCCTGACCGGGTGCATGCTCACCTAGCTCTGTAGGGCCCACAAACCGCCTGGAAAGCTCGTTTGCACTGAGGGCAGGACTATATTTCTATGCCACTGCTGGTCTCCATTTCAGCCCTACCATCTCTCAGCAATTGCTTTTGCCTTGTCCAGACATCACAGATAAGCAAGTCCATGACTATGCAGATGTCTCTCCAAAGGGTTATCAGGCTCATGGTAACTGCGTGAGTAATTCTTGCGGATTCCATTCTTCCACTGTGGGACGGGAAAGATGCCCTTTATGAGCCAGGAATGAAACCTCGGCGCTTCTGCTCTCCTATTCCATAGCAGCTGCCTCCATTGGTGCGTACGTTTATAAACGTAGACCGTGGAATACTCAGTGCCTTTTATCCTCAGATTTAGTTCTGAGATGCAGTTCTAATACAAAATAAATCTCTCCTGCAATCCTGTTACAGTTTTTAATACTTTCAACTTTATTAGAACCTTATCCCCCTTTTCCATTTCTGTCAAGCAAATCTCAGGAGGTGTGTGACTCCCAGATAGGCCCTGGCCACATATGACTCCCTCACTGTTAGGAAGACATTGGCTATGTGAGGAAATGTGTATGACACACTGGAACTTCTTCTTGTGATTGCAAAACAATTAATATGCCCTTCTACTCATTCACTTATTCCACAGATAGTTACTGAAAGCCTGCCATGCACCAGTCCCTAGGGCTGAAAAACTTCAAGGGTTACACCATCTAGTTTGAGAGAAAGATAATTCGGTGTCAAGAGGAAGAGAGGGAGTCTACTGCTCTGGAGTGCACCAGGAGATGGAAAACAACAACAACAAAAGCCTAATCTTAAAAGAAAGAGAAGAGAGGGGTTAAAACACAAAGCCTTGGGTGACAGCAACATTACAGAAATTTGAAGAAGACCTGAAGCCAGTGGAGAGAGAAAAGAATAGGAAGGTGGCTTTCCACACAGGACAACCCAGTACGTCAGGGCCCGTGAGCAAAGAGGCTTCCCCAGAAGGGAGTTCAGAACATCAAGTAAGTGCCCTGGACAAGCAAGGAGGGAGGGGAGCTTCTGAGAGCTACAGGTGGCCTGTGAGTGGGAAATTTGTTAGTAAAGGAAGAAGCAAGAAGCTATATTGCAGTGGATTCGACCATAGTGGCCAGAGAGAAAACAAACACTCTTTTAGGTTCCTTTAAGAAATGTGGCCAGACAAGAAGGAAAGGGTAGCACTAGGAATGACTTGTTTTTTAACCTCAAGCAATGAAGAAAGCTAACAAAGCAGAGCTGAAGGGCAAGTGGAGATGCAGAGAAGAAAGCTGGAACTGAAGGAATGGGGTCCTAGAAGGGGCGGGAAGGGGGGAAATTCCCTATAAAATGGGTATGTAAAGAGGAAGCATGACTCAAACTTCCAAAAGGAAGCAAGACCTCCTGTTCACTCTTCAAAACAGGTAACCCTTGCATTGAAAATTAGAATTGATTGACATGATGCTTTATCTTCTCATATGTAAACTCAGTCTCACCTAGTGCTATCTTGCTGCTTAATGTATTAACTCCTAGGTGAGAAATTCTTCCTTATTTTTATTCCCCCAAAATAGTTCTTATTCAAAGTGTGAGTGAATGAAGGGAAAACAGGTCCCTTGCAGAAAGCCTGGGTAAAGCCCACAGTCTAAATTCAGCATCAGAAGAGGCAATAGAATCCTCCATCTAAGCCCCAGGTCACCAAGACACTGAGCTTTGTCTCGGGCTAAGAAGTTTCCAGTTCCAATACGGTGAAGAGAGGCGAGTGCTCACCAGGGCCAGGTGAGAGACGGGATGATTGCAAGACAAGATTTCTCTTCTCAAACAGCTATGACTGAGAAGGTTCCACTCCACACACTTTAGTCAAAGCAAAGCGGAGTGAAAAACAGGTCTGGGGATCGCTCCCACATAAAAACTGATGGAGAGAAAGGAAACAAGAACAGAGTGCTTTTACCAATAATAACAGATCAGAAATACTTTTGCACCATCCCCTCTACTGCACGAAGCATTTTGTGGCTTGAGGGCAGGAAGGATGAGATAAGACAAATGTGTAATTGTTTCTTGACCCACTCTAGTTTTCCATTTTCATGAGATGCCACAACTCATTATTTGCACTGATATATATAGAGGGTTGGGGACGCTTAGTTGATATTCATTTATTCAGCACTCAGTAATCTATATTTAATGGAGTACCAGACTGTGGCATAATAAACCGTTTAGAAAGATAGCTGCTGCATGCACAGGGGTTATTGCTTGCATAACCTGTACTTATTTTTCATTACAAAACTAAAAGAGCAAAGCATAATTCATACAAGCAAATGAAGTTAACATTTAATGGCTTGAGAAATGATAGTATGAGCTTGTACTATGTCAGGCACTGAGTGGCTGTAAAATAAAGGAAAGGAATTCCCCCCAAATTGCTAAATAAAAAGCCGATATTTGGTGTAATGTGAACTATGTCTGCCAAAGCCAACAATGAGCTTTCACTTTGTTAGGTACACGTGGGCCGCTCAACAGGCCTGACTGGTGGTGGGGAGCTGTTGCCCTCAGAGACAGCCTCTGCATAGGAGCACGCCATGTGCTCCATAGTCCGGATGGGTCCTCCCGCCAGCTCAGAGCTTGGCCACTCCATGCTGAGCATCCCTGTTGAATATGCAGCACCACCCAGCCTGGGAAACCAGGTGTGGGAACTGCTGTCACCGGAGTCAGTGAGGAGCAGAATGTAAATGCCTTTTGGCCCTGGAGTGCTGACATCCATGCCAACTTCATGGTTCTCAAGTGCTGCCCTTGCAAGTCTGGCGGGAGCTTTCATGAGTCTGCAGCAAAATTAAAATCATAAGGACAGATTTATTTAACTGGAAAGACTTTCCATTATTCTGAAATTATGTTTTTTTTACATTTATTTTAATTTATATTATGAAATAGTAATGGCAATAGATGGTAGGCTTGATTATTGTTTACTAAATATTGTGACCACATGACAAAATTGGCCACCCAATGTCACTCTCAAGGAATCCAAACTTCTGGGAATCATGGGTTTAGATTTGTCATTCTCACAAGGTGATACAGATTAATTTCTATATGCAGAATATATTTCAATATTCATATAAATTATTCATATAAATTACAACTTTACTTTGAGGTACCATTTTTTCTGTCTTGTGTTACCATTGATTTTATACTTGTAAAAATTTGATTGAAAGGAGAATATTTATGTATTTTATGCATTTTCTGGCCCCTCATTCTCTCAACATACCATTAATTTTCTTTAAAATAGTATATCAATAAAATATATTATTATACCATATGTGATGGCTTTTGGAGGGTAGGAACAATAAAAGCAGTGAATCATTGGTGTGACTTCTGAAACAGCACTTCTTTTTTGTCTTGTAGTCCAGGAAGCAGAAGCAAATGTTTTTTGTATGGACCCTGAAAGTTGAAGAGCTCTGGTCATCACACCCCTTGACCATGCCAGAACACACTGTAAATCTAAATAAGATTTAGTCCCAAAAGAAGTCATCGTTATCCTAATCATTATCTCCAACAACATCATTGGTGCTGTAATTGATATTTGTTGAGTTTTCATTGCATGTTAAAAAGGCACTGTGCTATGTGCCTAACAATTATTATTTCATTTAACCTTCAGAAAATCTTATAAGTGATTTACTGTTATTTGTTCCCATTTTACAGAGAAAAAATAAGACACAGCAAGTTTATATGGCATGCCGAGGACACAGAAACAGAAATGGAGCCAGCACTAGAATCCAAATTCACCAGACACAAAGTCTATTCTTCTCTACCTTATTGTTCTGGTCACTGTAATCCTCTACAGCAGTGGTTCTCAACCTTCTGGCCCTTTAAATACAGTTCCTCACGTTGTGATCCAACCATAAAATTATTTTTGTTGCTACTTCATAACTGTAATGTTGCTACTGTTATGAATCGTAATGTAAATATCTGATATGCAGGATAATCTTAGGCGACCCCTGTGAAAGGGTCGTTCGACTGCCAAAGGGGTCACAACCCACAGGCTGAGAACCGCTGCTCTACAATTTGGAGGGAAAGCCCTGGTTGAATAGCCATGGTCAAACTTCATTCTCCGTGGCTCCACTGAGAGCATACATAACATCAAGTGATAACAACAGGTGAGTAGGTGTCACATAAGTAACCCTGAAGATGCTTACTACTCCCCACTGCCCCCTCTCCAAGGGCCAGGTCTCACCTGAATGCCTCAATTCAGCTCTTCTCACATCTCCCTTAACTCTTCTATGAAACGCAGTGTTAATTAGCCTGATACAAATTCACTTCCTGGTTGCTCCTGCAGATCAATTGTCTTTTGATAGACTTCACTATGAATAATGCTTTAAGAGAAATAGTAATTATTTGTTATCTAACTTATAAAATTTCTGGCTGAAAGAAACTTCAGATTATCCAATTTATTGGAGCAAAGTGAATCCCAGAGGGGTCGAGTCATGTGCCTGAGTTTGTAAACTGGTCCCTAGGAGAACACATACTGAAAGTCAGTCTTTCTGGTATTTGACATCTTCTGTCTATAGTATCACTGGCTACAGGACCTGCATTACTCACCGGAAGCCCTCAGGATGGCTCTCTATAGGAGAGGGTGATATCCTTTTGGTCATATTCGGTACCAAATATAAACTAAGCCCTTGACACACCATGCATGTGGAGGAGGATAAATAAAACAGCCCCCTACCACCCGGCCAAATAAACACAAAAATTAAAAAACAGACAAACCAAAAAAAAAAAAAAGTTCCTATATAACAGACTTGTCCATATAAGATTTCTGAGCTTTGACCTTGTGCTTTTTTTTGACTTATGTTTTCTCTCATTCCTAATTTTCACTAGAAATTGTACATTCTCTCTAAATACATAGCACTAAAGCTCAAACACTTATAGTTCCACAACCTCTTTCTATAACTCTGCTGGCTTCAACAGGCTCAATAAGTTTTCACTTGAGCAATTTCTATTTGTCAAATAGAGCGAGTAGAATAACAGAACCTTGTCCACCCACTCTGTTAGTAAATTAGGGATCAGACGTCACCCACAAACAGGACCCCTAATGATGCTCTTTCGGCTGAAACAGAAGTTGCTCACTGGAAAATGAAAACAATGTTCCTTATACTCCCTGCTCAGGATTGATACAGAGTTGACTGAGGACTCTATTTAAAATTCAGTAACACAATTATCTCAAATGCTGGGCAAAGCAAATCACCAAGCCTAGAAAATGAGAAATTTAGAAAGTAATGACTAAATCAATGGTATCTATAACCTGGGGTGGAGAGAAGGTCTTATCTGGGATATTGATGGTTATTTGTAACACACAGGGACTTACTTAATGTTCAGATACAGATGAGAACACAGGCACACATCAGCTGAATTGCTTAGAAATATAGAGGAATGAAAGATAGAAAAACCATACTTAATTCTTTACTTGAGTAAGGCATTTAACAAAATGTTCAGTCCTGTAGAGACAGACTGAGAAAGCAGTATAAATAGGAGAGGGGTAAAAGTAGCCAAGCTCTTCTAGAATATTCTGGGTTGAACTACTGAGAATACATTCACTTCAGCAGAAACTGGCCCACGGACCTGGCAGGGTGGGTGGGGTTCCGGTTGGAAGTCTGTGGCTGTGAGTGTGAGCAGCTGAGAGGGCAGAGGCAGGAGGAGGAATAAAAGATGTGGTGAGCAAGCTTAATGCTTATATATTCATCTCTTGAGACAAAGGCAAGAAAATGGACTATTGACCAAATTCTGCCACTTATATTCATTTAATACTTATTGAATTATAGTATGGAGGCCTGTGTAAGTTTTTTTTTTTTTTTTAAAGAAATTAAGAATGTATAAAATAGCCTGGCCAGCATGGATAAGTGGTTGAGTGTTGATTCAGAAACCAAGAGATCATAGTTCAATTCCTGGTCAGGGCACATGACCAGGTGGTGGGCTTGATCCCCAGATGGGGCATGCAGGAGGCAGCCAATTAATGATGTTACTTTCTCATCAGTGTTTCTATCTCTCTATCCCTCTCCTTTCATCTCTCTCTAAAAATGAATAAAAACACATTTTTTTAAAATATATTTTATTGATTTTTTACAGAGAAGAAGGGAGGATGGAGAGCTAGAAACATCAATGAGAGAGATCGACCAGCTGCCTCCTGCACGCCCCCCAGTGGGGATGTGCCCGCAACCAAGGTACATGCCCTTGACCGGAATCGAACCTGGGACCCTTGAGTCCACAGGCCGATGCTCTATCCACTGAGCCAAACCGGTTCGGCGAATAAAAACACATTTTAACAAAGAATGTATGAAATAAATATCTCTAATGAATAAAGAACACAAAAAATTTATTAATAGTGTAACCCATCCCTCTATTCTTTTAATATTGCTTCTGTTAAAAGAGGGGTTTTTTTTTTATAAAAAATGAATTGTTGATTCATATGTAACCCATGGACAAGTTGCATATTTGTGTAAGGATTTCAGGAACTAGCTTTGGGGAAGGAGGCTTACTCCAGCAACTGGGCATCCTGGTTCCTTGCTGACTCTAACCATAGAAACTGGACCTCTGCTTGACCAGTTTCAAGATCATCATTGGCATGGACTGTGCTGACATACCAGGAGGTTCTCTAATAGGTGAAAAGATACTTATAATGAGATACATGGAGGCAATGAAATGTCATTCAATGACAAAAAAGAAATAAGCTACTGAGGCAAGAGGAGACAAACAACCCCCCTCACCTTGATTTCTTTGTTCTGCTTTCCCTCTCCCTCCTGATAAAAATCCCTTCCTGCACTGAGATGTTAAGATGGGTTTTGGGAAAAGAGTGGTTGGCACCTGAATAAACCCCTTTCCTTCTTACCAGCACCTGACTTATGAGTTTGGCTTTTGCTGCAGCAGGCAGCCGAACCTGTGTTGGTTGCACTGGAATGTAGAAATTATCTAATTTAAATCTCTCAAATGAAATGAGACAGGCTGAGATTTTTGTGCTCTACCCCTGTGATAGCTGTTGGAATCGGAGGAAGCCTAATTAAAGAACTTCTGGACAGACAAATGACTGCAAATACATAAGGGAGGACAAGACCTACAGGTAACTAGTGTGGGCCCCAAGAAAATCCATTGGTGTGAACCCCAAGAAGGAATTTATCTGCTGAGACAAATGTCCTATGCTCAACCAATGACACAGATTTTATAAATAATAAGAGCTGGTGGCCATTTGCTGATAGGGCCTTCTCACATACTCTTTCTACCAGGAAGAACCTCCGACTGAATCCTCGCTCCCACACTATGCCCCTCTTGTTTATGCATCTGAGTCAACCACTGCAGGGAAACCGTGGTTTCATCTTGCTACCAAGGGTCTGAGACCTTCCCAGTCCAATCAGAACTGCACAATTTGAATATCTCATTTACAAATGACAGACTTAATTGGGAACCTGGCTGGGAACATTTGCTATAAAAGGTAGCTTTCCCTTTGTCAGAGTGGAACAAAACTTAGGTTGCTACCTGGATCTGTGTCTCCCTAGATGCAGCTTCTTTTTGCTAAAATAAATGCTTTTTATTCTTTATTACAGTCTAAAATTAATTTTGGTCTGCACTACCATGGCAGCTGCAGTGCCCTCTACATCCTGTGGCTGGCAACCTTTGTGTATGCTCTGCTTTTGTTGGCCTGTTTCACTGTGAGGAGAAGCGTGACTTCCCACTCAGCAGCAACCAGTGAAAAATGCTCAATGCTGGAGACGGTAAAAAGAAGAACAATGACATGTTAAATTTTAGCCGTGATATGAGGATTTTGAAGACAGGTTCTGAGGCAGACATTGATAAATGATGAGATAAGAGTCCTGGTGGGTTGGTCTAGCTCAGTGATGGCAAACCTATGACATGCGTGTCAGAGATGACATGCAAACTCATTTTTTTTGGTTTGATTTTTCTTTGTTAAATGGCATTTAAACATATAAAATAAATATCAAAAATATAAATCTCTGTTTTACTATGGTTGCAAATATCAAAAAATTTCTATATGTGACACGGCACCAGAGTTAAGTTAGGGTTTTTCAAAATGCCGACACGCCGAGTTCAAAAGGTTCGCCATCACTGGTCTAGCTGGTACCTGGGAAGAAGGTGGTCATCTCTGAGGTGTTAGGGGCCCTCTGCTGCCAGCATGAGGGCCGCATCATAGGGTGCACACACATGTGGGTCCAGGCGCCTGAGCTCTCAGGGAAGCACAATGTGCTGCTGCTTCTAGCAGATGAGGGTAGGAGCCGTGGCACACAGGTGGGCCCACAGGTTATTGCTGAAAGGATAAAAGACTGACAAGGGCTTCCTGGTGAGAGAGGATGGGGCTAAAGTGTGACCAGGATTTTATCTTGAATCTTATGATTTCCTTTTTTCCCCCAAATTATTTTTCTCTCCAATTTTTCAATTGAGAATCTCAGTCAGATTTGTTTTACATATAAACATACAGGTTACATGCATTGAATCAACTAACAATTCAAAACTGGGGATATTGATCCCAAATGATATGGGGGAGTGGTGGCTGGAGGCAGACACTGACAGCTGACAAGTAAGGAGATGTAAAGTAGAATTCAAAGGTGCAGCCCGTGGTCATTCAGTGAAGGGATTTATACTCACAGCTCAGTGCAGGCCCTTTTCCATACAGTACAGCTGAAAATGACCCAGAGCCCTCACAAATAAGCAAGCAAATACCCAGGAGGATTGTGTTAAGAACTGAGAGAACATAACATATTTTGAGAAAATTGCAAATTCATCCTAGGTGTCGAGCCTAAACCACTTGTCATCCTGTGTCCACTTTCCCCCTTGCTTGCCTGAGATCCAGCTCATGGATAAACCTGGAGGTTCCGTACAAAGCATAATCCTCCTCAGAATCCGCTTTCATCTCTCTAACTCCTCTCTTATGATCAAAGTGAAATAGTAACTTTCTCCTCCCCAATACTCCCTACCTGCCCGACCACGGTCACTCCTTCCCAGTGAAAACAGTGTACTAGTCAGTTGTTTTTTAGGGAGAATCCACATTTCAAATAGTGCCACACTGAGGCATAGATACTGTAATTGCGGAAAACCATTGAGCTGTGGGCTTCAGATGCACAAGGCTTGGAACCTGGCCCTGCCTCCATCTCTAGTCTCTATGGTATTTAAGGAAAGTCAGTAAGATAGATCTTTCTCTACAGTTCCCAGTCGGTCACACCAATGGAGGCCAATATCACTCCTCACCCGAGCTATAAAATGTCCTCTTATCTGGACTCTAAAAGGACTATAAAATAGATCACCCAAATCCAAACTTTTGGGAGCAAAAGGGTACTATCAATGATTACCCATGACAATAGTCATAAATGGGAGCTATAATGGCTAGCCAGGACATCTGGACAACTTACCTTTAATCAATTATTCTTCTAGTAAGTAGAGTGAACTTTTTAAAAATATAAATATAATCTCTTCAGCTTTCTTATTAAAATGCTGCCATGACCTCTCCTCCCCTCAGGAGCTGCGAGGGCCTGCCAGGCTCTGTCATTGACCTCATCTCTCTTTTCCCATGTGCACCAGGCCCCTGGCATTTGCTTTGATTCTTGAAAGCACCCACCCCGTTTCTTCCTGAGGCTTCCACCCACATGCTCTTTCCC
>NW_006300367.1:4015299-4022784 GCF_000327345.1 Myotis davidii
CACATCATCTCCTCCAAGAAGCCTTTCTATTCTATCAAAAAAATCCTCCCTCTCTTTTCTTCTCTATCACATTGCCCTCATCAGTTGCCTTCTGAGTTCTCAGCCTCATCTCACTTTTTATCTATTTCCATTTGTATTGCTTTACTCTCCCTGCTGGAATAGAAGCCCCATGCATGCAGGAACTTTGTGCTGTCTTCATTACTGGAACCAGGCTTTGGGACTGTGGAGGAGGACAAATTTCCCCTCTACCCTTTTAAATCCTTGGTTTTTAACCTTGAAACAAAAGACAGATTAATAAGAGAAAAACAAAGAGAAGTTTGTTGATATGCATACTTCAAGTACACATGGGAGACACCCTGAGAAAAATTAATAATTTTCAGGGGTGGCTTAGAGTTTAGGCTTAGATACCATTCTCAGTTAGAGAGGCAGGGGAGAAAGGTGTTATGGGAGGTGGACAGGGAAAGTGAACATGAATTAGGTTTGTTGCAGATTTAAGTGCCTTCATGATGAGTTCTTGAAGTTGATCCACTTTTCTCTTCTCAGTGCCGAGACGTAAACCCTCTTACCATTGGAAAGTCCCTTATAAATGTGTATTTCCCAACCAAAGGGTAACCTTTACTCTGTTTTCAGAGCTTCTCTGTGTTTGCTGCTTCTCAAAATAATCATCTTAAAATAATCCTCACTCCAAAGATGCATATTATGGGGCAGCACATACATAGTATATATCCCACAGGGGGAGCACACTGACCACCAGGGTGCAGCTCCTGTGTTGAGCGTCTACCCACTGGTGGTCAATGCATGGCATAGCAACCGGTCATTCCACCATTTGGTCGATTTGCATATTAGCCTTTTATTACATAGGATTATATAGGATTAGGTCTACAGTCCTGCCATCAACAGGCTACTGGAGAAGAGTATATATTAAGCCATCTGGCTGGCAGAGTCCAGTGGGGAAGGAGTTAAACCTGGTTGTGGGGAATAGAAGTTGGACAGCACCCAAGATGTGGAATCAGGGCCTGATCTCTGTCGGAGATGGCCTTTATATCATATCTATTATGAGTAATACAGATACTGTATTACTGTATTCTTCATATCGTTACATTTATATATGCCATAATTTTCCTCCCAGAAATCCTAGGCTTCATAGCCCGAAGGTATTCAATAAACCGAGAGGGAGCCCTAGAAGTGAATCAGACCAGTTTGACATTTCTAGTCCCGCTGTGACCGCCAGACCAAAGCCCGGTCTGCAGGCCTCTGCGCAGCAGCAGGAGGAACCTCCGGGTTTCACGCAGTTCATCCGCAGAATGAATCCCCAGCCTGCCTTTCAGGCCCGCGGATACAGCTCCCACATCAGCCTCCTGATCCTGAAACACTTTTATTTTTATTTGTGTGCATTCTGGGTAATGAATAATGAATTTTTTGTGCTTAGAGAATGTCATTCTCTAAAATAGCTTCTAGCATTTTGTAAATGCTAGCTCATTAGACCTCGTAAGGTCCGGAGCCATCTATCACACTGAGCAGATCAAAGGCATCAGATTTCACATTTTACAGATGGAGGAATTTTAGGGACTTCAACTCAAGGTTATCTGCAGTCAGCAGCCAAACAGGAGCGGAGCAGGCACAGAAATATTACCCCAGAATCGGACAGATCTCACTCTGCCCTCTCACTAAGCCAGCTGGCCCCCGGGGGCTTGGGGAGGACAATGGCGTTTGGATCTGCCCAGAGGTCCTGATCCAGAGGGGACTGGGGTATGAGAGGCTGGTGACACTGTTTTTCCCCACTCACCTTATCATGGCAAAGAGCAACTAAAATGCACATCAAAGCAGACCTCTCTTTCATTAACTTCCAGGAAATTCAGTTCAGTTCCATGCATCCCTCTGCTCACTTGCTGAGGCTTCTAGAGACAGTTCCACTGCTCAGCCACGTGCCATCCGGGGGGAGGCAGTGCTACTACAGGGGCCTGCTGCCAAGGGACCAACCGCTCCCTGTGCTCCCAGCTCAGCCTTGAACCCCTTCCTGCCTCTCTAGCAGAGCAAGCTGTCCTGGCTCCCAGCAGGAAGTGCTTTGCATTTTTCCTCTGGCCTGTACCTCATCCCCCTCCTCCCCCCCGCCCCCCACACACACACACACAGGCTGGCACTTCCCTAATAAAGAGCCAGCGCTTCAGGCATTGTCTTAGCTTCTACCCTTTAGGACAGTGGCCTGCAAACTCATTAGTCAACAGAGCCAAATATCAACAGTACAACAATTGAAATTTCTTTTAAACTTAAACTATATAGGTAGGTACATTGTTATTAACTTAATTAGGGTACTCCTAAGGCTTAGGAAGAGCCACACTCAAGGGGCCAAAGAGCCGCATGTGGCTCACGAGCCGCAGTTTGCCAACCACGGCTAGGGAATCCAGTCAAACTGACTCACTAAGGGGGAAACACTCAGAAACAATGAGAAATAGAAGTGTTCCGCATCGCCTGTTCCCTAACACAAAGAGGAAGCGGATGGTGGGAATTCATGGCAGAGTACAGCAGGACTTAGAAGTGTATTCCGTTTCTGCTGTCAGCTGAGTCTTGTCTGTCTTAGCTTCCCTAAGGATGGAGCCTCATTACAGCTCCCAGAGTATTAAATGCAGCAGGGAAAGGAAGGAAACGCAGGCAGAGTGGATGTTCACACCCCAGTGTCTCCGTTTTATGTCCTGTGTCAGTTTTCAGCACTTCAAGTATCAGAAATATAATAGAACTTGGACCATGATAGCGGTTATGTGAGCTACAAATGGCAGTGATATTTATTTTAAGACAGGGCAATATCAAAAGTTTCCCCTTAAATAGAAATTACAACAGAACAACAAAATCCCTGTGCACGGAATATACACAAACAGCAAGCACAGCAGCGGCAACGGAGAAGCAGCTGCTCGGGCTCTGAGCACCAGGGGAAGAGCACTCCTTTGTCCCTGCCTCCCAGACTCGAACTCCATCTTCCTGGACTCACCAGCCACAAAAGAGAGATGATGTGTCGGGGATGAGGAAACTTTCTGGTATCCTGCAAACATCACTCAGTATTCCCTTTTTCGCTTTTATCTCAGGAGGAAGCTGTGCAAAGGAGCCAGTCTTACCACAAGACCCCACTGAAATGCGGGGGGGGGGGGGGGGGGGGGGGGGGATGAGAAAGAAGCCAGGCTGTGGGCAAGGAAACAAATCCATGCTCATACAACCAGCATCTGCCCCCTAGCATCTGCCCCTCTACCTCACGCCACTGAGCAGCCACATCGGGCTTGATGCAATGTATGCACAGTCCTCCTCCTGTTTTGTTTTTGGTTCATTTCCAATATTTTGTTATTGTAAGAAGTTTCATATTGAATGGCTTTACCTGCATATCTTTATATTCATGCCTCCGTATATTTGTGGAAAAAAAGTTGAAATTTTGGATTTTTTTTAAAAAAAATGGTAATAAAATCACCAATTAAGTGTAAATTAGAGTGTATGGAATGTTTACTTTCTATGTCAATATCAATTCAGGGATTTAAAAAAAAATCATTGTAGCTTTTCCCCGTTTTGATAGAAAAGGAGGAATTCTCATAAATCCATGACTCATAATTTCACTGAGGGCTGCGCGGAGTCGGCTCGAAGCCGGCGCTTGGCCTGGAAGTGGAACAGTGAGGGAAACAAAGTCTGAAAAGGCCTCTGGTCACATGTGTCTGGATTACAGAATGGGCTTCCATGTGACTTTGAATTAACCCCAAGCTCTGAGGTTACTGAATGTTTATACAATTCATGGTACTCAGTGATTGCTAAATGCCCTACTTGCCGATACTAGTCAGGGTTCAACCGAAAAGAGCAGAATGAGAAGGAGATGTAGATCAAGATATTTACTGCAAGGAACTGGCTTACACGTTGCGGGGTGGCTACCCCGGAAGAAGAGCCACATGGCAGGGCTATGGGAAAGGCAGCTAAGCAGCGGGGCACCAGCGAAGGTGCTGTCCACGGGGGACTGTCTCCTTTCTCTTCAGGGAATCCTCAACTCTGTCCGTTAGGCCTTAAATCTGGCCCAACCTGATGATGTTGGATGATCTCCCTTACTCAAACTCACCTGATTTTAGACGTCAGTAACATCTACAAAACACCCTCACAACAACACCTAGATTAGGGTTTGATTGAGCACCTAGGGACTGCAGGGGTCCTCAAACTACGGCCCGCGGGCCACATGCAAATACAAATATTGTATTTGTTCCCATTTTGTTTTTTACTTCAAAATAAGATATGTGCTGTGTGCATAGGAATTTGTTCATAGTTGTTGTTTTTTAAACTATAGTCCGGCCCTCCAACGGTCTGAGGGACAGTGAACTGGCCCCCTGTTTAAAAAGTTTGAGGACCCCTGGACTATAGTCTAGTCAAGATGACACATAAAAATAACCATCACTCCCCCATATTTCAATGCATCCCTACCTAGTACCAAGAGAAAATAGGCATTAACAATTTTAAGATTTGTAATTACTATATCTCTAGCTACACTGTGTCTTAGGGACAAGTATTCTCTAATTATTTAATTTTTCATTTCTATAACTGCTTTACAGTGGGGCCTTGACTTACGAGTGTCCCAAATAACAAGTTTTTTGAGGTACCAGCTGTCTCTCGGCCGATTTTTTGCATTGAGTTGATAGAGTAATTTGAGTTAACGAGCTCCTTAAGGAGCTCAGTCTCAGAATGAATTAAACTCGTAAGTCAAGGCCCCACTGTATTTGTAACAGCCCAAACTTACAAACAACCAAAATATGTGAACCACTAAACAAGTAGTGGTACATTCATTCATACTGTGGAATGCTACTCAGCAGTGAAAAAGGGGGGAGCAATTGTTATACTCAGCATCTTGGGTGGGTTTCAAGGGCATATGCTTAGTGATAGAAGACAATCTGAAAATGTCACACATTATATTCCTCCTATACATCATTCTGGAAATGACACAATTTTAGAAGTGGAGAATGGGCTAATCCAATTATGGTTACTGGGTTTTAGGGATGGTGGAGGGAAGCCAAGTGGGTGTGTTTATAAAGAGGCAGAATAAGGAAGATTTTTGTGGAGATGGAATATGTCTGCTTCCTGATCTGAGTAGTAGTTGTGTACTTACACATGAGTTAAAATAACATGGAACTATCAAGGGACCACACTCTACCATATTTGCAACTTCTTGTGTATCAATAAATACATCAAAATAAAAAAGAAAGAAACATATTGAATATGTACCTAACAGTGGGGCTGTGAGAACCTGCTAAGGAAGACAGCAAATAGAATAACTGAAAATGGAAACAGAAACACAATACTTCATATTTTTTGTCTAGCAAAGCCTGTATAAAAAAATCAAATTAAATGCTGGAATTACAAATTAATATTTGAAATCCATTGGCAAATTCTTATATTATATTGAAAAAATATGAAGTGAGAAACCTGGGAACCTGAGTAGATGAGATTTTAATTTGAGATGCAAAGAAGAAGTATGGTAACCACTAATTAATACATACTTTTCCTCAACACACATATTTTTAAACACCATGTTGGATCACTCTGCCATAAAGAGAATGATCATGGTGATAATGATAATGATGATGACAGTGGGCACAAATACTGATGTTTTAAATAATGGGAAATTTGTATCCAAACCAATTTTAAACATGATCTGCTGTTTTTTGACACGAATGGTGACCCGTTTGGGGCTCAGAGTTAAGCTACCATCTGGGATACCTCGGAGTCCTGCTGTCACTGGCACGGAGATGCCGATGGGGAGCTGGTCTAACAGCTGCGGGGGAGACCAGGGCCAGAGGGGGCTGCTGAGTAAGGGCCTTGGATGGTGTCTGGGTTGCACGTGGGGTGGGGAGCTGTCCAGGGCAGGCAGGACTTTTCCTAGCTCCTCCTCCTCTTCTGGTTTTTAGAGCATAAATTGTGGGGTGCCACAAATCTCAGGAATATTAACTAGGAATTTTGGTGACTTGCTAGAAGGCAAATGTGGGCTAGGTGGAGAGAGTGAAGCTGCCGAGTGCCACAGTCATAGAAGGAGCTCTAATTTTATGAGTTTTCCCTCCAGGAATTTCAGCAATATTTTGAAAGGAGTACATCAGAGAAAGCTCCCCTACCTCCTGATAAGCCTGATAGAGGGAGAGGAAGAGTCACAGATTAACTTCTGTATCTTTTTTTTTTCCTAATATAGGACTTGATGCATAATTGAGCTTTAAAAATATTTGTAGAATTGAAGCACATGGAATGTTTGCATCCATTCCCAATTTCAGCACAAGACACCATTTACCCTTGTTGTTTTTTTTGTTTGTTTTTTAATATCTTAGCAGTGACTAACGTGGGGTGTCATATTGAAGGCACCCAGTTGTTAGGCAATAGCGCATCTAAAATACTCTCTATTTCCATAGATATATCCCCACCAATAAGTCCTTTTGTCCCTTACAGCTGTTTATGTATAATCCTGCTGGCTCAAATTGTGCCTTTATAGTTGAACTTCTTTCCTTTGAGGTGATTATGCTGTTACAGGTGCATCCTCTTGGGAGACATAATATTTGATGGTGTGATCCGTCTTTTACATCCTTCTTTAAAAGAGGATTGGATAAAGAGATGACACAAAAACTGCTGATGACTGAGAAGGAGCTAAGATAAATGCTGAATTTGAAAATATTCTTGACATAAGATTGGATTGAGAGGCAAAAGTAATCACATTTACGGAGCATTACTGAGTTCTAAGGTTTGATGTAAAATGATTTTGAAATGTGACCCAAATGGCTTCCAAGGCTCTGTGCCCCTGGATTTCTGAGTGTCATTGGCTCAGACTGAAGTGAATTTCTTAGCGTTTTTGTGTAGATTTCTACAAAGTCCCCAGGTCATGTATCCATATCTCTCATCTTATGAGTTCACTTCCTCTAAACATCTGGGAACCTTAATCCCACAGTGTGTCCTGTGCATGTGCTCTGGGCTTATTTTGAGTGATGGCATGGAGCGGTGCTAGTAGGAGCAATTTCAATTGACTTGCTGTGTCATAAGAAACTCGCCAAACCTGGATACAGAAGATACACATTTAAATTTTGACTTTGAAACTTACTCTAACTCTCTGAGCCGCTACATATATCAGTGACATCATCTTTAAAACAGGGTGACTGCTTTTACTTTAACAACTTTGTGGGGAGTCATGGGGTTGAACTAAATAATACCTCATATCAGGGAGAAACCAAGATGGCGGCATAGGTAAACACCAGAGTTAGCTGCCTCGAACAACCACTTCAAAAATACAACTACAAGATGGAACGGACATCGCCCAGAACCACAGGAAGGCTGGCTGAGGGGAAATTCTTCAACTAGAAGGAAAGAGAACAGCATACGAGGGCTCAGAGGTGGTGCAGTGCGCAAAATACAAAGATGCGGTGGTGCACGCGGAGCGTGCTATTGGCTGAGGGCACAGTTGTCATTTTCAGTCGGGAGGGAGGCTCAGGCTCTGAGCTCCCC
>NW_006300367.1:4023072-4040061 GCF_000327345.1 Myotis davidii
CTGCTCTCTCCGGCCCACCCTGTTGATCCCGTGCAACCTACCGCCCTGCCCAGAGCCATTTGCCACATAGCCTCAGGCAAACGCTAGACTTAGCACCTCATAGAGGACAGAAGTTTTCCCACTGCAGACACAGCTGATTCTCACAGCCAGTTGGCCTGGAGGTCAAATCCCCCTAGTATTAACTACAACAATCAAGGCTTAACTACAACAAGACTGCACACAAAGACCACTAGGGGGTGCACCAAGAAAGCATAATACCTCATATCATTTTATAAATATACCTGATTGGGTTTTAAGGTGACCTTTTTTAACTGAATTGTATCACTCAATTCTCCTCCTCTGTGAGGTTTTCCATCAAAAAACATAGAAGATAACAAAATGGGAAAACAAAGCAAATAAGAGGCAGCTTTTCTGCTGGCTGAGAAATGAGCCCTTGGACATTGCTGATCGAGGATTTTTGGGAGACCAAGACACGTGAGGAGAACTAAGAGAAGTTGAATATAAACAGAAAAGGAAGAGAGAGAGAGAGAGAGAGAGAGAGAGAGAGAGAGAGAGTGCTAAGAGGAACCCCGAGCTGGTCCCTGTGTGAAGTACAAAAGAGACGGGAGGCTAGCTGCTCAGAGTAGCCAGCCTGGGCTGATTACTCCCTATAAGCAGGAGTTGCAGGAACAATAGGGGGATGAGGGCATGAGTGTGTGTGGGGGGGGTGCCGGGGGGCAACTTGGGGACACGGCCACATATGTAATAACTTAATCAATAAAAAAAGACAAGATGCAGAAACTGCAGCCAAGGCCCCTGTTCAAAAGGTTGATGACCTTCTCACAACGCCTACATGGCCCGAGGAGCCAGTGGGGTGTTTGTATCAGTAGGGTACTTTTCTGTGGATGGGCAAGATAGTAAAGGGGCGAAGGAAGAAATGTAAGGCCCTCCCAATATTCTTTTATGTGGGAAGAAGGGGTAAAACTCCTCCAACCCCACAGGTAATGGTGGAGTAATGGATAAAAATGCAGAATCACACGTGGCTTTCCCCCGCCCACCAAGAGGAGCTAGCTTGAACAATTTTTCTAAAGTGATGAAGGATAGATGCAGATTGCATACTTTCTAAATTGTTTTGGCTTCAACTTTTTCCTTTAATTTTTCTAGAAATATGTCAGGCACCTCCCACAGACACCAGAGAGGTGTAATGACAGCCCCTGAGTCAGAGGGCATGAGCTATTCCCAAACTCAATCCTTGTCTTCTCATATAAATGAATCTAAATGAGAGACTTCTGATAATATTTGTATTGTAACTTTATTTACAGTAACTTTATTTAAAAATGTAAAAACTGAAGTTATCGAACAAACTAAAGAAGCAAGGCAAGCAAACCTGGCTAAGGAAGCACAGCTTGGCTCTCAGGTGATCTGAAGAGTGAGGGGGGGAGGGGTTTCTGCCTTATATCCCCACCTATCTACAGTTGTGTGTGTGTGTGTCTGTGTGTGTGTCTGTGTGTGTGTACGTGGCTCTGTATGTCTGTGTGTGTGTACATGGCTCTGTGTGTCTGTGAGTGTGTCTGTGAGTGTGTCTCTGTGTATGTGTGTCTGTGTGTGTGTCTGTCTGTGTGTGTGTGTGTGTTTGTCTGTGTGTGTGTGTCTGTGTGTCTCTGTGTGTGTCTCTGTGTGCGTATCTGTGTGTGTGTCTGTGTCCATGTCTGTGTGTGTGTCTGTGTGTCTGTGTGTGCATCTGTGTTTGGAAGTCTGTGTATGTGTGTGTCTGTGTGTGTCTCTGTGTCTGTGTGTGTCTGTGTGTCTGTCTGTCTGTGTGTGTGTTTGTGTTTGTCTGTGTGTGGGTGTGTCTGTGTGTGTGTCTCTGTGAGTGTGTCCGTGTGTCTGTGTCTGTGTCTGTGTGTGTCTGGGTGTGTTTCTGTGTCTCTGTGTGTTTATCTCTGTGTATGTGTCTGTGTGTGTCTGTGTCTCCGTGTGTGTGTCTGTGTGTCTCTGTGTGTGTCTCTGTGTGCGTATCTGTGTGTGTGTCTGTGTCCATGTCTGTGTGTGTGTCTGTGTGTCTGTGTGTGCATCTGTGTTTGGAAGTCTGTGTATGTGTGTGTCTGTGTGTGTCTCTGTGTGTGTGTCTGTGTCTGTGTCTGTGTGTGTCTGTGTGTGTTTCTGTGTCTCTGTGTGTTTATCTCTGTGTATGTGTCTGTGTGTGTCTGTGTCTGTGTGTCTGTGTGTGCATGTGTGTCTGTGTGTGTGTCTGTGTGTGTGTGTGTTTATGTTTGTCTGTGTGTGTGTGTCTGTGTGAGTGTCTCTGTGTCTGTGTGTGTCTGTGTGTGTCTGTGTGTGTCTGTGTGTGTCTGTGTGTGTCTGTGTGTGTCTGTGTGTGTCTGTGTGTGTCTGTGTGTGTCTGTGTGTGTCTGTGTGTGTCTGTGTGTGTCTGTGTGTGTATTTCTCTGTGTGTGTCTGTGTGTGTGTCTGTGTGTCTGTGTGTGTGTATCTGTGTGTGTGTGTGTCTGTGTGTCTCTGTGTGTGTGTGTGTGTGAGTGTGTGTGTAACGCCTTTGAGAGACCCCCTGGTACAGATTAACTCTCTGTTATGTTTTCCCACAATTTATGAGAACCACCTGGCAATTTCTTCTTGACAAAACCAAGGCCGCTGGCTTCCTGTTTAAACAGAGGAGGAGATAGAGGGCCTCTTCCTTCCCCTCCCCCCACAGTGCTAACAGCTCCAGGATCATTGATACTGAGGGGTCTCTGGTTAGTGAAGGTGAGTTAGGATTCTTTCTCCTCCTCTCCCCTTACTTTCCGCCTCTTCTCCTGCTTTTGTGAGAAGAGGTTTTAAGCTTTTGTTCTCAGGATAAGACCCTGTTACAAGTGGCCTGCAAACTTTGGGGCTTTGTTTAATTTTCCTGCCTCGGTTTCCCTATTCCTCTTGTCCCGGAATTTTTCTAGCTTTTTACTATCCTAGAACAGAAACATCCCTGAAAATTCATGAGACTTAAGGGAGAAAGCCAATTCAAGACCAATGTGTGCTTTGGGTATACATTGGTTAGACATTTTGTATAACCAAAATAAAAACTTAATTCACTTTAAGAAAACAAAATATCCTTGATTCATATAATAAAAATTATCTAGGTTTCAGCCTTTTTTTCTCAGTTTAGTTTGTCTGTATGCAGAACTACTTTTTTTTTACATAGTTATAATCAAAGCACAAATTTAACTGTTGTTCATTTAATTTAAGTTAATCAGAAGTTCCTGTTATTATGAAGTAGTTAATTGGCAATCAATGGTGACCTAATATTTCATCAAGTAGTCAAGTCCTCTTCGCACTTAACTAAGCTGCTTCCCACTCTACTAGCCCCCTCCTCCCATTCCTCACTGGCTTTGAAGTCCCTGCTACTTGCTTCCCCTTCCCCTAGATCCTGGGTACATCCATACTCCTTCCCCTCAGCACCATTTCTTCATTTGAAAGAGCTTCATCTCCACCTGGCGTCTCCAGGTGTATCTCCCTACCTCTCCAGGCCTGGGCTGCCGCAGGGTTCCGTTAGGTTTCCAGGAGGAAGCTTCCGGACTCTGTCCCAGAAAGCTCAGCAAACAGCGTTGCCGATGGCCATGCTCCAAAGCTCTGTTTGGGAAGCCCTAGAATTTATTGGAGTAGAAAGATTGTGGGATCATTGTGCTGTCAAGGTGAAAGGACCCAGTCCTATTCATGTGACGCAGTTTGGGTCAAGAAGTTGGTCTAGGGTAGTGGTTCTCAACCTCTGGCCCTTTAAATATAGTTCCTCATGTTGTGACCCAACCATAAAGTTATTTTTGTTGCTACTTCATAACTGTAATGCTGCTACTGTTATGAATCATAATGTAAATATCTGATATGCAGGATGGTCTTAGGTGACCCCTGTGAAAGGGTCGTTCGACTGCCAAAGGGGTCGCGACCCACAGGTTGAGAACCGCTGGCCTAGGGGCTCAAAAATTCAACTAAGGTTTCAACTCTCTGCAATTTTTTTTAACATTTATTCTTTTAAAAATGTCTCCAGCTTTATTATGAACTAGAGGCCCGGTGCATGAAATTCATGTACAGGGGGCGGGGGGAGGGTGCCCCTCAGCCTAGCCTATACCCTCTCGAAATCCAGAAATCCTCAGGGGATGTCCAACTGCCGGATTGGGCCTAAATTGCAGTCGGACATACCTCTCCCAATCCAGGACCTCTGGCTCCTAATCACTGGCCTGCCTGCCTGATCACCAATAACCACTCTGTCTGCCTGCCTCATCTCCCCTAACCCCTTTGCCTGCCTGCTTGATCACCCCTAACCACTCACCTGCCTGCCTGATCACCCCTAACTGCTTGCCTGCCTGCCTGATAACCCCTAACCTCTCTGGCTGCCTGCCTGATTTCCCCTAACTTCTCACCTGCCTGCCTGATTTCCCCTAACCACACTGCCTGCTTGCCTGATGACCCCTAACTGCTCGCCTGCCTGCCTGATTGTCCCTAACCACCTCTGCCTCGGCCCCCACCGCTGCAACTTCATCCAGAAGGATGTCCAGAATGTTGTCTGGAAGGTCAATCAGCTGTCTGGTCTAATTAGCATATTATGTTTTTATTATTATAGACTAGAGCCAGGCACATGAAATTCATGCACAGGTACAGTCCCTAGGCCTGGCCTGTGATCAGGACTATCTTCCCCAGCTGCCCACAGCCAGCCCACCCCCCCTCAGATCCCCAGTTACCCATTTGCCATTGGGTGATGGGAGCCTGCCAGCTGGGGAGAGAAACTGAGAGGTTGGGTGTTTGGCCTGCTCACTGGCTCCACCCCCACTGCTGGTGGCCCTCTGTGTGACTGATGGGGTGGGGGCCTTGGCCTGGTGCCACCCACATCCCCCACCACCCACCCCCACTTCCCTGTTCACTATTGGGTGATCAGAGCCTGCTGGCCAGGGAAATGAAGCGAGAGGTGGTCAGTGAACCTCATAGTGACTGGTCAAGCAGTCATTCTGGTCGTTCTGCTGTTAGGGTCAATTTTCATATTACCCTTTTATTATATAGGATAGACGCCTGGTGCGCAGGGTAGGCCAACCCACCCTGATGGGGGCCCCAGATCAAGGTGGGGGTCCCTACTGTGGGGTGGGGCTGGCTGGCATGAAGGACCCCTTGGCAGTTTGTAGGCCGGCCATGCCCCCAATCAGGCTGGGGATTCAGGGTGAGGGGCCAGGGGTGGTTTGCTGGCTGGCCCCACCCCTAATCAGGGTGGGGGTCCCTTCTGGGGGACAGGGCTGGCCAGTGTGAGGAACGGCAGTCATTCTGGTCTGTGGTCCTTCTGTTCGTTCTGCCATTTTGGTCACTGGGCTTTTATTATGTAGGATAACTGGTGGATAACATTGTGCACATTTCTGCACTTTTGGGCTCTGACTTTAGCAACCTTGCCCTCATTCTTGGGCTCTATGGCCTGCCTTGGACAACTGCAAGTTCACACCTTTCCTTGCAGCCTCATGTCTAGCTAGACAGGTAATAAGAGAGAAGGCTTCTTCTCAGTGAGTCTGTAGAAGTCCAAGGAGTTCCCCTCAAGGGGGGACATCTTTGGATACATGCCCGCCCTTGAACCACTCATTATGGATAAATCCTTCCACAACAGAAAAGGAAAACAAATGCTGGAGATGCTAAAACAGATATTTTAGTTTAAAGCCATAGCAGAATTTCATTTCAAAGGACATATTTCTATGTTCAGAACTCTTGAAAGGGAAAATCAGGTAGGCCATTGCATTTATGGGAATAAAACCCACCAAACTGACATGAAAAAAATATATAAACACAGGATGAAAAGATAACCTCCCCCGGTGGGTAAAGTTTCTGAGGGAAAAGATGACTATTTTAATAATATCTGTTTCCTCCTCCATCCTGTCTCCTTGGTGACAGCAATTAATGTTTCCTATGTATTTCCTTTTTCTATACACACACACACACACACACACACGTATTCAATCCATAGCACCATTGGTGCTGAATCTAATCCAACTCCTCACCTACTGCATAACACTGTCTCACTTAGCTTCTGCTAAAACATGTTGCACGGCAGGGAGATAACTGCTTTTCAAAGCTGCCTGTTCCCTTTCTAAGCAGCTCAGATGATAGAAGTTACATGATATAATGATTAAAAGCCTGTGCATCAAAATGTAGCCCTCTCCCACCATGGCCCTTCAGATACCTGGAAACAGTGCCCACAGGGCCACTTGGAAACCGGGCCGTGTTAGCCCCTGTCCGCTTCTTTTGGTGCCTGTGCCCCCAAGAGCCATCGCAGGGGAGTGAATAACCCAGGCAGGGCTCAGGAGCCCAAGGCTCCTTTTCCAGTCACAGGGTGATTGAGATCATGTGGAGCCCCCTCAGCAGGCATGGAGGAAAGTCAGCAAAGACTGCTGTGGGATCACCAGGAAATGAAGACATCTGTTTTCTGCTGAGGGAGGGAGAGAAGCACTCTTGGAATTCAGAGAATGTGCAATGGAAGCACTCCTGCTTCTCAGAATGCCTTTGTTTGATTAATCAGCCTTGGTCTTTTCTTTTTCCAGTTAGATTTTCTACAGATGGTTTGTTAAAATGCAAATGTTTCAATTCTCTTTTCCCCACTACTTCAATTGAAGAGAAAATAGCCAATTTTCTACTTTTATCTCATCTAAATAGAATGCATTTATTCTTCCCATAATGGGCAAAGGCCACTCATTTATTTTTAGGTAGTTTGTAAATGCTTATACAATACTTTATTTAAGCAGCCAGTGATGCCTGTTGCTTTTGTACTAGAAAAGCAAAACTGTTGCTCTGTGTTCTGGGGCCCCAGGATAGGACCCCATTCATCAGCATGGCACTCTGTTCATCAGCATGAACAAGGCACCCTGCCCATTCATATCAGCATGGCACCCTGTCCTATTCATATCAACATGGCACCCTGCCCCATTTATAGCAATAAGGCACCCTACCCCTTTAAATACAGTTCCTCATGTTGTGACCGTCATATCAGCATGGCACCCTGTCCCATTCATAGCAACAAGGCACCCTGCCCATTCATATCAGCATGGCACCCTGTCCTATTCATATCAACATGGCACCCTGCCCCATTTATAGCAATAAGGCACCCTACTCCATTCATTGCAACAAGGCACCCTCTCCCACTCATATCAACATGGCACCCTGTCCCATTCATAGCAACAGGGCACCCTATCCCATTCATATCAGCATGGCACCCTGCAGGTCCTTCAGGCATTGGTCATGGGTGTGAAGGAGTTCTTCCCCCAAACCCACCTTGCAGAAAATAGCTAAGCTGATCCAGTGATATTTTATGAAGACTCTGGAGGCACTAACAGTTCTCCCTCAAGTGTCTTATATCAAAATATTAACCCCAATTCATGCATGACAACCCTGAACATCACAACAACTATGACAGAGGTATAATTAACACTATTTTGTAGGTTAGAAACTTACAAAGTCACTGCCTGAGGTAACATAATGCCAGAAAACAGGAAAATAGATTCAGAAAAAGTGTGAAGATTAGTCTTATGAACCAGGAGGCAGCCAGCACTGAGGTGATCACTCCTTGCCTCGTTAATGATAAAAATCAGAGAGATCCAGCAGGTGGCCTTGGAGCGCCTGTGTAGAAAGGGCAAAGGAGGGTGTGGAGGGGGGATGAAGTATGTGGGGAAGACCT
The DNA here is from genome assembly GCF_000327345.1 of Myotis davidii. NCBI lineage: Eukaryota > Metazoa > Chordata > Mammalia > Chiroptera > Vespertilionidae > Myotis > Myotis davidii. The sequence continues at coordinate 4,030,733 of NW_006300367.1, forward strand.
ACTGCGTGCTAGGCCTTTGCATATGTGCTAGTTTAAGGAAACCAAGTCCTTGGGAGGAAGCAGAATCATGGTCATTGATGAAAATGAGGAAATTGAGCCTGTAGCGTAAGTGACTTATCCACTTTTACATAAGCATCGCAAATCTGAGGGCGGACTGCGACTTGGCTGGAGGTTTTTCTTCCACCAAAAGGAGATGCTGGGAAATGTGGGTGAGCGCATGAGAACCAGAATCTATCCCATATCACACAGCAATCCCTCCATCACAAACTCAAGTTCTTCCCTCTTTCAGGCTGAAATAATCACCATCTCTTCTCCTCGCAAGTCTATTAAAATTGAAATACCCTTTGCTTCAACAATTTTGCTATCACTTCTGATTGACTGAGTGATTTATCTATTGATTTATTCATTTGTCAAGCACTTAGCATTGTACCTGACATAGAGATAAAGTAAAAAGTCTTGCTCCCAAGAAAGTCCTTGTCTCATCAGAGGCAGAATTTGTTAGAATAGCTCTAAAGCAGTGGTTCTCAACCTTCTGGCCCTTTAAATACAGTTCCTCATGTTGTGACCCAACCATAAAGTTATTTTCGTTGCTACTTCATAACTGTAATGTTGCTACTATTATGAATTGTAATGTAAATATCTGATATGCAGGATGGTCTTAGGTGATCCTTGTGAAAGGGTTGTTCGACTGCCAAATGGGTCTCGACCCACAGGTTGAGAACTGCTGCGAGTCTAAAGCAATGAGACAAAGTGATCTTAGAAGATGGCAGCGGTGGGGGACCTTTGGCTGAACACACCAGCAAACAATTTATAAAAATATGTCATGACAGATTCCTAGAGGATAATTTTTAAAAGAATTACAGACTTAATTGATCAGCAATAGTATCTAATACCTAATATTCGTAGGAAACTATGAGTTGATAAAGATGCAAAGAAATGCAATAACATAAATAGCTTCATCTGTTTTGCCCCTACTTTCTGCCAGTATAATTATGTGCAATTATTCTTCATTTAGCATCAAGTTTATTAATCTTCTTTAGAATCAAATAAGGTTATGCTAAGACTCTGAAGTTCAATAATTTACATAGAATCATGAAACAATCAACTTGCTATTCAAGTTCCTTCCTTCCAGGCACAAAGACCATGATCCTTTCACTTTTCGCTACTGCCTCTCATGAGACCCCTAAATTAAAGGAATTGCACACACATGGAAAGATAAAACTTATAGACAGAAAAACAATGGCTAATAATATGAGACAGTAAATCAAAATGAATGATAAACATATTATGTAGCTAGAGAAGTGAACTATTCCTGGGGACTATAAAGGCTCCACAAAAAAGCTAAGATTTGAGGATTGCAAATAACTTTTCAATTCTACCATTTAATTTGATTTTGTTTATAAAAGCTTTTGACGTACAAAAAAATGTGAAGTGTTACATTTCCAATTGTATCTTTATTTTCATTTGTAGTTATTCCATTTTCTGTCTTCCTTAGCAAGTTCTCAGTCTCAATACACTAGGGCCTTGACTTACAAGTTTAATTCGTTCTGTGACGGAGCTCGTAACTCAAATTACTCGTATGTCAAATCAAAAAGTGAACGAGTGAGACACGTGATGCCGGGCTGATGTTGTGGCGTTCACTGTGACGTTCGCTGGGCCAACTAGCGGTGGGGTATCTAAAGCTGGCTCATAACCCGAATTTTAGCTCGCAACTCAAAGCAAAAAATCGGCCGAGAGACGGCTATCTCAAAAAACTCGTTAGTCGGGACACTCGTAAGTCAAGGCCCCACTGTATTAGGTGCATATTCTGTGCATTTCTTTCTTTTTTAAAGTTATTATTTTGAGATAATTATAGATACACAAGACATTGCAAATATGGCAGAGAGTAGTCCCCTGAGTAGCTACATATTATTTTAACACGTGTGTAGGTTAACTACTACCCAGACCAGGAAACAGAAGTATTCCATCTCCACAAAGATCTTCCTTATTCTGCCTCTTTATAAACACACCCACTTGGCTTCCCTCCACCATCCCTAAAACCTGGTAACCATTAGCCCATTCTCCACTTCTAAAATTGTGTCATTTCCAGAATGATGTATAGGGGGAATCACATAATGTGTAACATTTTCAGATGGTCTTCTATCACTAAGCATATGCCCTTGAAATCCACCCAAGATGCTGAGTATAACAATTGCCCCCCACTTTTCACTGCTCAGTAGTATTCCACAGTATGAGTGAATGTCCCACCACTTATTTAGTGATCCACATATTTTGGTTGTTTGTAAGTTTGGGCAGTGACAAATAAAGTAGTTATAAGCATGATAAATTAAATAATTAGAGACTACTGGTCCCTAAGAATGACAGAGTATAGCTATAGATATAATAATTGCAAATGTTAAAATTGTCAAGGCCTATTTTCTCTTCCTACTATATAGAGATAAATTGGAATGTGATGGAGTGATGGTTACTTCTATGTGTCAACTTGACTAGACTATAGTCCCTAGGTGCTCAATCCAACCCTATTCTAGGTGTTGCCGTGAAGGTGTTCTGGAGATGTGATTGACGTCTAAAATCAGTTGACTTTGAGTAAGGGAGATCATCCAAAATAATCAGGCTGGGCCAGATTTAACCAGCTGGAAGGCCTAAAGTGGAGCTGAGGATTCCCTCTAGAGAAAGAACCGCCTCCTGTGGAAATAGCTGTGCCCATGCCAGACAGCAAAAAACTTAAGATTTTACTTTTACGCCTCTGAATTTCAAAATGGGCTTCCAGATATAATTTTAAATTAACTCCAAAGCTCTGAAGCTATTGGATGTTTATATAGTTCACTTTACTCATGATGACTAAAGTCTTCTCCTGTCAGCGTCAGTAAGGGTTTAACCAAAATAAAAAACAAAACCAGAATTCATAGGACATATATGTGATCTGTCTTGTAAAGAACTGGCTGACACAATGATGGGGGGTGGCTGTAGGTCTTCATGAAGGGCATCGAGGACTGCTGTCTGGTGGTGGACATAAGGCAGTCTGATCCACTCTGTCAATACTTTCGGGGAGAGAAAGAATTACAAGGACGCAACATCATATTACTTTCAGAGTGGGAAAATGTTTAACCAGAAATGTTTAAAATAAACCACACTAAATTAGGGGCATTAAAGATGCATAGGCCAATCTCATGTGTATATAACTCAGCCCTGTTGGGCTGTTAAAAAGGAAATTACATTTGATTTTTATATCAATTTTTTGAAGCATGTAGCCCTTCAGTCATGATACACAGAAGATTTTACTCTTTCTTTGTGCAATAGTGCATTTTTAAAACCTTTTATTCCCTTAATTAACAAAAAGGAGGGCATCAAAATGATGGAATATTATTTTGACAGAATTTTTCTATTTTATGAGAACAATTTGAAAGTTAATATAAACATACAATTATCATATTTTTGTAGTTTCTGAATATTAATTTAGGAAATTACACAGTGAGACAGAAATATAAAAATGAACTCTGCCAATATTTTTAAATATTTCATTTTGCTATTTTGTACATCTACTCATAATTATTATTTAAGTAAGGTATTTGAAAAATCTACTTTCTTTATTATGTGCTTTTAGTGTCATTTCCCTACCATCAATCTACATCTAATTTAAAAATAATTTCAACATCTTTCCTGGACCACAAAGATATGTTATATGCATCCTTTTCCATAATGACATCCAAAAATATGGGCTCCAATGGTTGCCGAAATGCTTAAAATTCTAATTATAAGAAAACTTGTCACAGAGTTTGCAAAGCCATTTAAACTTCTGAATGAGAGAGAGGGAAACTTGGAGGAAAAAATTAGAAGAGTAAAGCAATCATCCCAGAAGTAAATTATAGAAAAAAAATAAAGAATATGAAAGGAAGAAAATTATCATAGACAAAATTCCAACAATATTAATCATGGAGAATATGCAAATCTTTGCCCAGCATTCAGGAAACTTTCCGTAAATGACTAGATCTCAAGTATTATAGGCCACAGTGGACCTCTCTTGCAATGACTCAACTCAGCTTTATTAGCTGAGGACAATCTATGGTATAAACAAATCAGCCTGTGTATATTTCCATAAAATTTTACTAATGGACATTGAAATTTGAATTTCATACTATTTTCTCTTATAACATTTTCTGTTACTTTTTGAAACCCTCTTGCATTTCTTCTTGCTCTTCTTCCTCCTCCTTCTTCTTCTCACTTAAATATGTAACAACATTATGAACCATAGAAAATCTGATAGTGGGATAGATTTTGCCACTGGTTGTAGTTCTCCAAGTCTGAAGGGCCCAGCACTGGAACTTGACATATACTCTAAAATTTAAATAGAAGTATAGGGCCACGAATAGGCAACCTATTTTTTATTAAGAACAAGAAAACCTGCACAGGGATGATAAGTCAGTATCATTTCTAATAATTGAGAATTTGAATATACAAATGGATACTGGCCAGAATGTGTAGAAAATAGAACTCTGACTCAGAGTGACAGGAAATCAGATCACTAGATCTAGCAACCAGCACAGGAAGCCCAGTAATAACCCTTACTAATAAGCCACTAATTTAGTGATGACCATATTAAACATTTCTTTAATCTGAATCAGCTCCAAAATTGTCATGACTTGATTGATAACCAACAACTTCCCTAAATTTTGTCCCAGTTTCCAGTTTAGGCCAAACCAGAGAAGGCCAATTAGCCCCTTCTCTAACCAATTCCATAAGAGGCTGCTCTGCTTCTACGTCTAAAATCAGTTGACTTTGAGTAAGGGAGATCATCCAAAATAATCAGGCTGGGCCAGATTTAACCAGCTGGAAGGCCTAAAGTGGAGCTGAGGATTCCCTCTAGAGAAAGAACTGCCTCCTGTGGAAATAGCTGTGCCCATGCCAGCTATTTCTCAACCTTGGCTGCACATTAGGATCACCTGGGAATCTTTTTAAAATCCTGATTTCTGGGCCTCATCCATGGGGCCTAAACTGACAGGCGGACATCCCCCGAGGGGTCCCAGATTGTGAGAGCACACAGTCCAGGCTGAGGGACCCTGCCTGCCCCCTGACTCCCCCCTCCCTGGGCCAGGCATTAATTGTGTGCACTGGGCCTCTAGTTAAGAAGTATTCACAGTGGGAGTTGTACCATTGTAATGGGGAAGTAGCCTATATAGGACCAAAGGTCAGGAGAACAAAGGCACTAAGGAACAATCAAAAGCAGGAAGACATTAGAGCAGTGATTCTCAACCTTCTGGCCCTTTAAATACAGTTCCTCATGTTGTGACCCAACCATAAAATTATTTTCGTTGCTACTTCATAACTGTACTGTTGCTACTGTTATGAATCATAATGTAAATATCTGATATGCAGGATGGTCTTAGGCGACCCCTGTGAAAGGGTCGTTTGACCGCCAAAGGGGTCACGACCTACAGGTTGAGAACTGCTGCTCTAGGGTAGTCAGCCCTGGAAAGTAGGGAATGTTGCTCACTCATATTTAAGGGTCCCTTACCCCAGGCATGCCCAGCCCCCTGCATGGGACACCTGGAGCTCATGAAGAATACCACAATCTTGATGCCTTGAAGTGTCAGAGACAGAGTTCTAGCCCACGAGAACAGTGGGAACTCGGGGGGAAATTCTGGAAATGAAGAAGCCACAGAAGGGGAAGTCTCCATCCTACACCATAAACTCTCCTCAAATCCCGCAGCACACCTGCACTGTGCACAGGAGGCAAAACCCTGGGAGCCTGAGGAAAGCACGATTTCCAACACAAGAGAAAACAAACTGTGAGTCCGAATTCTGCCAACTTAGAGTGTGTTGGCCAAATTGTAAGCTTCCTACTGACCTGACCTATCAATTTAGAGTGTGTGTTCTACAAATTGTATACTTCCTACTGACCCGAGCTATAAAAACCCAAGTGCCCACCCGCATTTGAAGTGTCCAAACAGTAATAAAATGGCATCCTCAAAATTCTGAAAGAATGAAAATATCACAGAATTCTATACCCAGTGAAAATATCCTTAAAAAAAATCGGGAAAATAAGCAAAAATGAGAGATGCTGTCACCAGCAGACCAATGATTGATTCTTCAGCATGTATAACAACCAGAAATGCACATGCACCTAATTTAAAAGCTTCAAAACACATGAAGCAAAGACAGCTAATGGCGGGATAGGCAAATTCTCTACTACAGCTGAAGATTTCAGCACTCCTGTGTCAGCAAATCCTTAGCAACTGTAAAAAAATCAGTAAATATACAAAAGACTTGAACCACACTATAACTCAATTATACCTGACAATTACAGAGCACTATATTTAATAGCTTCAGAAAACACTTTTTTTATTCAAGTGCACATTAAATGTTTACCAAGATAGACCAAATGCTGAGCTATAAAACAAATCTCAATAAATTAAACAATTTTTAAACTTACAGACCATGTTATTTGAACACAATTAAATTAAACAGAGCATTATAAGATTTCTAAAAATATGGAAAATCAAATAACACATCACTAAATAGCTCTGCTTTAAATAAAAGAATCACAAGGGAAATTAAAAACTATTCTAATGTGAATATTAATGAAAGCATAACCAAAGCATAGCCTACAAAGGAAATTATAGCTTGAAATGCTTATAAATAGAAAACTTTTAAACCAATTAACTAAGTTTGCATGTCAACATCATCACTATTCAGAGAAATACAAAATGCAATATAAAACCACAAGCAGATACTACTTAAAACCACTAGTTTGATTTAATTCATAACATTAAACAAATTGATTAATTTTGTTTTGACAACTGACAATATCAAATATAGGTAAGTATAGGAAGGAACCAGAACCCCTATACATTGCTTTTGAAATCTGTATGGCAAATTTTTAAAGATAAATACTCACCTACCTAATGACCTTATAATTCCACTGTTAGCTATTTACCAAAGAGAAATAACAATGCATGTCTAAAAAAGGATATGTGCAAGAATGTTAATAGCAATTATATTTATAATATCCAAAGTGAGAACAATCCAAGTATTTTTCAATAGCGAAATGGATAAATAAGTTGTTGTATACAATGGAATAGTTCTCAACAACTGACAAAACACAACATGGATGAATTTCAGAAACGTTGCATTGTAATGGCGATAAAGAAGTGAAGTAGACACAAGAGACGATGGTGATAAAAAACAGGGAATGGCCACCCGTGGAAGATAGAGATTTGCTGAAAATCAGCCTGCGTGACTGTGTATGTTAGTGGAAATACTCTGCCTTAATCAGAGTGCTGTTACTAGTTTCAAGAAAACAAAATTCTACTTGGTGCAGATTTACTGACTTCCCATAACTCAGAGCTTGCACATCCTTTTTTGCATAGTCCATTGATTTAGGGCTCTCTTCTGTCTTTTTCTGTTTATTCCACGTATACTTCCCACCCCATCTCAGCATCACAACCAACAAGGACACCTAGTTTCAGACACATCTGCTCCAGAAATGTGTCTTTATTCAAGAGTGAGGTGAAAAAAGTAGAAAAAGTACTGCATAGCATCTAAGAATATGTCTTGACTATGAGTCTATACACCTGTATACCAGCCAATAGAAAGAAGGGACAATAATAGGAATGGTAACATTAATGATAGCTAAATTTTATTGAACTTAGTATGTGACAAGTATTTTCTAAGCACTCTGCATAAATACCACCACTGAATCCTCACAACAGTCCTGTGAGGTAGTTATGAACATTTCCCCACATTAAAAATAATAGAATTAAGTTAATTAAGTGGTGAAAGGATAAATATCCCAAAGATACCTAGCTAGTGAGCAGTGTAACCAGAGTTGTGACTTGGCATCTAACCCTAGAGCCTATGTTCTTAACCCACTATGCCCTCAATATGTCAGTGCACTGTGACAGGCACTGGTCACAGGTGACTATTAAATTTTAATTAAGTTAATTAAAGTAAAATTAAAAGCCAATTTTTTATTACAATGGGTACACTTCAAGCGTTCAGTAGCACATGTGACTATGGTTACCATATTGGAAGGTGTGGATTTAGAACTTTACCTAAAATGTAAGGTAAGACCCCTCACAAATCACAGCCTAAATTTTTCATTGAGTCTAGTTTCGTGGTGAAGTAAGATCACATTAATGCACCGGCCTGCCCTGCCCATGAAGGACCTTCCCCCTGTTCATGTCCCTCCACATCCCGGAGGGGCTTCCCAGGTGCTCCACCCCAAAATTGCCACTGATTTCATGGAGGCACCACTATGTAATTCCCAGTGTGCTGACCTTGAGAGGATGAAGTGTAGGTCAAATTTAGAGGGACGGGGAAGTGAGAAGTCTATAACTTTACCATCTTTGTATCATATTCTGTCAAGTCATCTTAAAACAATGTTCTTAGATTAAATGTACTTCAGAATCAATATCTCCTTTTCTTTCTGAAATCTTTCTCCCTTTCATTTTGTATTTGTTCTCTCTCTCTCTCTCTCTCTCTCTCTCTCTCTCTCTCTCTCCTCCCTCTCTCCCTCTCTCCCTTCTCTCTCCTACTCTTCATTTATTTTGTTATTGCTTCTTTCAAGATTAAATTGTATATATCTACATATTAAATATTTCAACATGTAAATGCAAAAGACAAACATGTTTATATGTATTGCCATTTCACCAGTTGTCACAATGTGCACTATCACAGTATTAATTGAGTGGTGTGTGTATGTGTGTGTGTGTGTGTGTGTGTGTGTCAAAATCCAATCAGGGATCTCACTTTGCTTTGCCTATCACATTGCTTTAGCTTCATCTAATGTGTGACTTTCATGACACCGACATTTGCAAATAGGCCAGTTTTCATTTGAAGTGTTTCTTTCGCAAACTTGGATTTGTCTTATAATTAGATTCCACTTAAACTGTTTGTTTTTTGCCATGTTGAGTGGTTCTGATACAGGAGGCACACAATTTCAGTTTAACCCATTATTGGTAATATTAACTCTGTGCATGTGGATAAAATAGTATCCACTAGCTACCTCCATTGAAAGGTATCTTCTTCCTTTATAATTAATAAACAGAACTTATGGTGATAATTATTGAGTCTCTGTTGAAAGGAGTTGATCCACAATCTTTCACCCAACCATTTAGAAGCAGTTGATAATGCTTGTTTAAATCAATTATCGTAGTGATTATATAATTCTTCTATCCTTCCTTCTATATTAAGTAGCATTCTGCTATAAAGAGCAAATCTCTCCTTTTTTTCTTCACTATCTTTATAGACTCATATTTTTACTTAATACTAAAGGCCTGGTGCATGAAATCTATGCACGGGGGGGAGGGGGGTGTCCCTCAGCCCAGCCT
>NW_006300367.1:4040409-4043424 GCF_000327345.1 Myotis davidii
CATTGAGCGTCTGCCCCGCAGTGGTCAGTGCACATCATAGCGACCAGTCATTTCACGGTTAGATCAATTTGTATATTAGCCTTTTATTATATAGGACTAGAAGCCCATTGCACGAAGATTCGAGCAATAGGCCTTCCTTCCCCTGGCTGCTGGCACCAGTTTTCCTCCGGCACCTGGCACCCAGGCCTTTGGTCTGGCCACAGCAAGGCTTGGCTTCCCAATGCGGGTGCAGTGGAGAAGCCAAGCCTCTTCAGTCTTCAGTCTTCAGTCTTCACTCCAGCCAGGGCCTTCAGTCTTCACTCCATGTCTGCATATGCAAATTAACCATCATCTTTGTTGAGTTAATTTGCATAGTCACTCTGATTGGCTGGGGGGCATAGCGGAGTGACACCAATTTGCATGTTTCTCTTGTATTAGTGTAGATTTTTTTATAATTCACTAGTGTCATTTTCTTTTAATAGAATTCAAAAGTCAAAACTATAAAGTGTACATTGAGAGTTTATCCCTACTTTCTCTTTTCCACCCCCACCTCCCCACTCCCATCTAGCTCATGGATCCATTTCAATATTTTCTGTTTTTTCTTTTTTTCTTTTTTTTTTAATAAAAGGTCTCTCTTTTTTTTACACAAAATCTACATGTATATATGTATGCATGTATGTGTGTATCTTGTTTTTAAAATTTAATGTTATCTCAAATCACTACATGTAAGTTGATACAGATATTATTCTTTCTTTGCTCTTTTAATAGTGAATATGTTTTATAGTTCTCTTTCTGTTTGTTTGTTTTTATAACATTTTGCTGTGTGATAGATGCCACAATGAATAACTTTGGGCATATGATGTTTCATATTTCTGGAGGAGTATTTCCAAGGTAAAGTACCAGAAACGGCAGCGCTTGGCCAAATGGTCGATGCCTTTATAGTTTTTACAGACACTTCTGCATCCTCCCCACGAGGTGGTTTCACCTCTCATCCTCATCAACAGAGCAGGATAATGGTGATTTCCACTCCAATCCCTGCGTGCACTGTCAGCCTCGGAATATGCACCATCTGATAAGAGGTGGTGTCTCATGTTCCCACAGCTTACATGTCCACAGATCACTGAAGCTGAATACTTTTTAAAAATATATATATATTTTATTGATTTTTTACAGGAAGGAGGGGAGAGAGACAGAGAGCTAGAAACATCGATGAGAGGGAAACATCGATCAGCTGCCTCCTGCACATCTCCCACAGGGGATGTGCCCGCAACCAAGGTACATGACCTTCACCGGAATCGAACCTGGGACCCTTCAGTCCGCAGGCTGACGCTCTATCCACTGAGCCAAACCGGTTTCGGCAAAGCTGAATACTTTTTTATAGTTAAAGCATCTGGGTATATTTTCCTGTACATTTTTTGTTCATGCTTTCTCTCCCCTTTTTCTATAGTTATTAATCTTTTGATTTTTCCTAATACATTCATAAGGTTATTAATATTTCTTTTTTTCTAAAGGTTTATTGTTATTTTGACAGTTTCTTATGTACTCGAGAGCTAGCTTTTTATATTAGACACAAATTGAAAATATTTTCTCTTAGAATGTCATTTATCTTCTTGACAGTGCTTATGTTTATACACACTCACACACATACACACAGATACATACAGAAACTTTCCTTGTGCTTAAAATTATCAAATGTATTAAAACTATTTCACAGTATCTGAAGTGGATCTCTAAATCCAAGGGGCTCAGCTTTGAACAGCAGAAGCAGACATTCAGCTAAATTTAGAAAGATGGGAAGGATAAACAGGCTTATGTAAATAAGGTGTTTAGTATGTTAGAGAAGTTTGGACCAAAGGTAGAACTCGGCACATGGAAACCATTTGTGAATGATCGTAATGAGAATTAGATCATTAAGATGGAAAACAGATCTGTGCACACCTTAAAATTAAGGACCCGGGCATTGATCTTTGCAGTGCCTACATATCCAACACTTGCAAAATGCTCAGCAAATACCTTCAGCAGTGAGTTAATTTCATCTAAAATGCAACAATAAGGAGCAATCATATCAGTGAAGAAAAATGTTATCTGTACTAATGTAGATACACCCTTGTACGTTTACTTTTAAGTAAGTCTGTTTTCTTGGAAGTTCAATACAAATTTTACTTTAAAAAATATCAATCACCACATTGATTAAACTGGACATGCAGATAACAAGGTTATGTTCTTTTAACAATAGAATGTCTCTCACATGTCTCAGGGCAGGGCCTTGAAGAAAGATGTTATTTTTCTTTATTGCCACTGCACTGACCATTTTAGATGGCTTCAAGAGACTGTCAGTACATACTAAACCGGTGGGTCATTAAACCACCATCTGATCCCTAGAGATGTGAGCGGTCACCTAGAGCTGAGCTCCTGCTCGCGTCCTCCTTGCCTTTCTCCTAAAACCCAGGCCCATTTCCTGAGGACACAGTAGGCAGATGCACTTTAAGCGAACAGTGTGTGTTACGGAGAATTGGCTCCAAGGGGAGATTTCATGGAATTCCTTTTGCTTCTAAAGGCAAGTGTGTGACTTTTGAAAAAAAAAAAAAAAAAAAAGAAAAAAGAAACTTTTGTTCAATTGTGATTGAGTTTCCTTTTGGTCAAGTGTATGCATTCTTGCACAGCTGGCCCCAAGACCATTTCAAGATACAATGAGCACAAATACAAATATCTGCCAGCCACAAGCCAGAGAAAATCAAAGGACACCTGCCTGTCAGACCGTCGCTTTCGTTCCTCCATTGGCTGGGTTTCTGCCTGACAGACAGAGTTCACTGCTGTGCTCAGCTGGCTCTTCTGTCCTTTCAGCATGCATTATAGAGAATAAACACATGAGCCACCAGTCCTGACAGCCTTCAACAGAGCACGACAGAGCATGCTTCCGCCCTTCATGGGCATGAGAGAGACAGCCCAGTGCTGCTGGTTCGAATGCCACGCCCAAGGAAAGGCAGTGTGGAGAAGGAAGCCCCTGCGTGTGCGTGTGTGTGTGTGTGTGTGTGT
>NW_006300367.1:4043455-4044750 GCF_000327345.1 Myotis davidii
GTTAGCAAGCCCTGTCACTTCAGACATCCACAGCTGCGAAGTCTTACCTTGGCAGACCAGACCCCATTTCACCAGGCCCCACTGTTCCAGTGGTAAGTGGATAAAAAGAGAATAGACCCGGGCACTCATCATTTTGAAAACCTTTCCTCTACTCGCATGGACCATGCTGCTAAAGAAACAGCTCTCACTATGCAACTCATATTTTATTCTTTCTATGAACAAATGGAGATTCACGAATGCAATTGCATTATAAATGTGTTGATTGATTTGTTGCCAGTATTTTCATGAAAGCGGGACTATGTTTTATTCAGGGCTATGTCCCTGAGATCTAGAAAGGATCGATACCTGTTTCCAGCTGATGCTCAGAGAAGTCTACTAAGTGGATCTCAGAGTGTGGGTTCTGGACCCACAGTGTCAGCACCACTTGGGAACTGGTTACACATGCAGATTCCTGAGCCCCTCCCAATGTGATGGGTCAGAAATGCGAGCACAGCCCAGAAACCCGTGTTTTAACAAGTTTTGCAGGCGATCCATGCTTCGGCGTAAGAACTTTCCTTATTGAACACTATAAGGAAAGGCAGCAAGGAGAAAGGGGCTGGGTGAATGTCTGCCAGATTACATCTTTAGGTGCAGACCTTAGTACTTCTCTCAGGGACCAGCTCTCTGGGAAGCTCTCTCTAACTCCCCTGCCCATGCCAGCCTACTAGTAGGTTAGTTGTACCTTTCTGGTACTCCCATATCCTCTTGTTATCTAATTATTTTACTACCTTAACCAAAGTATATTGACTGCTCATGTACATGTTTTGGCTATCTGGACCACTCTGTTAATCTTTGTAATTTCAACACTAGTACAGTTTACAGAGCACCATGGGCATGTGTATTCGCTGAATGAATGGATGATGAATGAGTCTTCACTATGTTCCTTTGTCAATATGCATGCCCACAGTCATATGCCTAGTTTTTTGTGGCAGAAGGATGTATACCAGTGATGGCGAACCTATGACATGCGTGTCAGAGGTGACACGCGAACTCATTATTTGGTTGATTTTTCTTTGTTAAATGGCATTTAAATATATAAAATGATAATCAAAAACATAAATCATTGTTTTACTATGGTTGCAAAGATCAAAAAATGTCTATATGTGACATGGCACCAGAGTTAAGCGAGGGTTTTTCAAAATGCTGACACGCTGAGCTCAAAAGGTTCGCCATCACTGTCCTAGGGCAATGGAAACTAAGGAGAAAATAAACAAATGGGACTACATCAAAATAAAAAGCTTCTGCACAGCAAAAGA
>NW_006300367.1:4045404-4046025 GCF_000327345.1 Myotis davidii
AGAGAAAACCAAAGGCCACCTGCCTGTCAGACCGTCGCTTTCGTTCCTCCATTGGCTGGGTTTGTTTCTGCCTGACAGAGTTCACTGCTGTGCTCAGCTGGCTCTTCTGTCCTTTCAGCATGCATTATAGAGAATAAACACATGAGCCACCAGTCCTGACAGCCTTCAACAGAGCACGACAGAGCATGCTTCCGTCCTTCATGGGCATGAGAGAGGCAGCCCAGTGCTGCTGGCTCGAATGCCACGCCCAAGGAAAGGCAGTGCGGAGAAGGAAGCCCCTGCTTGTGTGTGTGTGTGTGTGTGTGTGTGTGAGTGTGTGTGGGCACGTGCGCGGTTGCACGCACACCTCAGGGCAGATGCCAAACCTGAGTCAGGAGCAAATCGGTATCATGTGGTTGCTGCGATGAGATCAGTGTTTTACATGGGTGCTATGATGACGATCAGTGTTAAAATTTCCAGTATCTACCATTGAGAAAGTGCTCAGAAACATGCATTCCTACTATTTTTATTTTAACTTTAACATACGATTGGCCCAGATGAAGCCCCATACAAACCAAACATTTCCCTGAATGAAACCCCTTTGCACGGCACGTCCCTCCAAGGGCCAGTTACAGAAACAAC
>NW_006300367.1:4046569-4050489 GCF_000327345.1 Myotis davidii
CGTGTGTCAGAGGTGACACGCGAACTCATTTTTTTGGTTGATTTTTCTTTGTTAAATGGCATTTAAATATATAAAATGAATATCAAAAATATAAATCTTTGTTTTACTATGGTTGCAAATATCAAAAAATTTCTACACGTGACACGGCACCAAAGTTAGGGTTTTTCAAAATGCTGACACGCCAAGCTCAAAAGGTTCACCATCACTGATGTATACGAATGTGAAAAGGCAGAAAGAGACATATACTTTTAAAATTACTTCCTATAAAATATAAGAAGATGCCAATACATACTTTTGAAATATGCTTTCCCCCAAAAAAGAAATTATCTATAAGAAATACTCATAATGATGGAGACACATTCTCCTTCAAACATATGAAAAGACACAGTAAGTCTGTTGATAACTGTTTATAATATTTCCTCCATGAGTTTGCTGGGCTATTGGAACAAAATACCACAGAATTGTCACTTAAACAGCAGAAATGTATTGTCTCTCAATTTTGGAAGTTGACATCCAGGTGTTGTGAGGGTTGGTTTCTTCTGAGGGTCTGAGGGAAGGACGCATGTCAGGGCTCTCTCATTGGCTTGTAACCGGCCATCATCATATTCATGTGGCATTCTCCCTGTACATGTATGTGCTCAAATTTCCCTTTTTATATGGACACCATTCACATAGGATAATCGCCCCCCCGCCCACTCAATTGTTTCATTTTAACTTGGGTACCTCTGTAAAGAGCCTCTCTCTAACTAAGATCACAGTCTGAGTTACCGGGGGGTTAGGACTTCAACATATGGATTTTAGGAGGATAGAGTTTAACCAATAATAGACCTTAATTGTTCTCTTGGTCTTGGAATATCCAAGGCCTGGGAAGAAAAAGATAGTAAGACTCAGAGTCTGCTTTTCTGTAGGAATATGTCAGAACTTGCTTGTCCTTTTTTCCCTGACAGAAAGCGTCAGCCCGCGTGAGCTCCCCGTGTGGAAAGCGTCAGCCCGCATGGCTCCCCGTGTGGCTGGTGTTGAGGGTCTCCTGGAACCACTGAGCCTCACTTGGCTCTCCCCTGTGCTCCGACCCTGTGGGCTTCCGACATTAATGCCAGCCACCATCTATGTCTTTCTTTTAGCCCACAGGCCAATGTTTCTCAAAAATGCATCAGCTCCGTTCTCAATTCTGCATTCATGCCTCCACCCAGTCAGCCCTCAGGGCTCCTCCCTGACGTGGTCTGCTCTCCTTCCAGCAGGCAGCCCTGGGCAGAGCAGGTTGGTGCTGGGGGCATGGCCCTCAGAGCCAAGCTTCCTGGGAGAGACTCTGCTTGTCTTGGTCTAACTATGAGGTCTCGGCCAATTTACTATGCTATTCAGTTTCCTCATCTGTGAAATGTAGGTGCTGATGGGAGCAGCCTGCTGGGTTCCTGTCACAAGTAGATGTTTAGAGCCAGTGCCTGTGCCTGGGAGAGCTCCAGAGAAGCACTCGAGGCTGCTCATCTGCCTGCCGGGTTGCCCGGCCAGACCTCAGCATGCCGCTGCACTCAGGCAGGTCCACATTACAACTTCTAAAAGGCAGACTCACGTTACAGAGGCATGAAAATGATGATGAAAGCTGTGTTTCCTCCTGAAAACTTCCTACTGTTTCAAGAGTGCATATGAAAATCAATGTCCTTTTAGAACAGAAGAAATAAGGTCATAAAGTCTTGCTATTTAATGAGAACCTATTAATCAACAGATTGTATACAAATCCTTTTAAATCTTAAAACAATCCTGCAGAGGAGATTTCAGCGCAGAGGAAAGCAAGGATTTGTAGTCAGAAACCCTGAAGGCTGCACGGTCGGTCAGACGACAGAGCTAGGATCTGCAACCAGTCCGTCGAATGCGGCCCTCGCTGCTTATATCACCCTAAAGAGTGTTTGCTTGTTTTTCTTTCTTGTTTGTTGTGTTTTGCTGTGTTGCCTGTGTTGTATTGTGATGGTTTGTTAGAGAGCCCAGTGCCATCCAGTGTATGGACGGACCTGTTTGCCTCTAATGCCCTTGGTCGGAGTAGCATCTGGTGCACTGTAGAATGAACAATTGCTCCTCAAACCACATAATTAACAATTTACTCTCTTCATTATTTTTATTATAATAGGACATAATTCTGTCAGATAAATAATGCTGTGCTTACTCACCTTTGACTCTGTATATACTTTCTCTCCCTGCAGAGACTACCTGCCTCTGACAATCAAGAATTATGTCCTGTTTTTTCTCACCATAGTGCTTTATGAAAGGCATGAAAACAAAGTTAAAAACAAAACTAAAAACGTATAGGTACTGCCAAAACCGGTTTGGCTCAGTGGATAGAGCGCCGGCCTGCGGACTGAAGGGTCCCAGGTTCGATTCAAGGGCATGTACCTGGTTTGCGGGCACATCCCCAGTGGGGACTGTGCAGGAGGCAGCTGATCGATGTTTCTCTCTCATCGATGTTTCTAACTCTCTATCTTTCTCCCTTCCTCTCTGTAAAAAATCAATAGAATATATTTAAAAAAATAAAAATAAAAACGTATAGGTACAAAAGTGCTTATTTTTCATGACTAGATTTGACACGTCTTCTAAGATACTGGTTAGTTACATAGGTCAAACCAATACACCCCAATGTACTAATAGAATAAGACTCTATAATATATGTGTAAAGATGAATCACAATCATCCGCGCATATCCCCCTGCCTCTATTGAGTTATTCACAGATGGTACAACCTGCTGTCCCTGGTCCTAGCATCCAAGCAGACATTACTAATCAATCCTGGAGCTTCTGCTGGGGTCAGATGCAGACTCTGACAGTTTTGCAACACAGCTCTCTGGGCAGTCACTACCAATCTATTTGAGGTGACCTGTGAAATGAAGCCAATTCCACATCCCATGCAGTTTTGAAAGTGGAGAACATAAAACATTTAGGAGGAGGAATTATTGCACTGGAAGGTGGTCAGCAGAGATTTGTGGCCTGGGGGTCCCCCAAGTGGCCACATGTTCACATTCTCTTGCTTCAGTGGTAAGACTAGCCCTGATTTAAAAATCGCTAGTGCTGGAGAGATGAAAATGTGTTCAGAAGTTGCTCAGGGGGCTGTTTCTTCCTGACACTCTGCTCTTCGGGAGTTCCATTCCTTCACGATTTGACAACCGGCTGTATCCTGGGCCTCTTAAAGCGGCCCAATTTAATCATTCCCAAGGAAGGAATCCAGATATTGTTTTGTAAAAATCACTGCCAAGGTGAATTCAAATGCACAGTGGGGATGGAGAACCAGTATGCTAGGGTGTTTGCTGATACTAGCACCACTGAAAAATATGCCTCCTCGGGCTTTTTAAATGAAGGCTCTTGGAAAGCAAAAATTTCTAGCAAACTTCCACAAATAACAGTAGGGTTTTAGGCCATTAACATCCCATGGTAACCTTTGGGATGCCCACATGGATGGCCGACCTCTCAACAACCACCTCCCTGCACCGGACTACACTGCATCTGTGAGATGGGAGCACATCACACGTGATAATAAAAGCAAATATCACAATAAAGAGTCACATTTTTTTTACTTCCCATGCTTACAATAGATTATATTCTAAGTGTGCAATAGCGTTATGTCTAAAAAGAAAAAACACCAAAAAACTATACATAATTTCAAAATTTAAAAAATACTTTGTTGTCTGACCAGTGTGGCTCATTGGTTGGATTCCCAGTCAGGGCATATGCCCGGGTTGCAGGCTTGATACCCAGTAAGGGGTGTGCAGGAGGCAGCCGATAAATAGTTCTCATCATTGATGTTTCCCTCTCTCTCTCCCTCTACATTCCTCTCTCTAAAATCAATAAAAATATTTAAGAAAACAACAACAGCACTTAGTTGCTAAAGAAAGCTAACCATCACCTGAGTCGCCAGGAAGTCAGGCCTAGCGATTCGGCTGG
>NW_006300367.1:4050826-4063611 GCF_000327345.1 Myotis davidii
TCCCATAATTTGATCCATCTTTCACTGTCTTGCCCTTGTCCCTGAAATGCTTTGACCAATGTTTGAGCTTGAAATCCACTAACACTGCTTACCAGGGTTCTCCCCGCTCCCTGGTCCACAATGATTAGCTAACATTTATGAGAGCATAAGAACTGAATGAAGAACTGCAGATTTTGGAGTGGACTCAGAAATATAGCTAGACCAGTAAAAGCCGACAGCAAATATAGAAGAAGAAAAAAACAGAGTAAATAATGTTGAAATTATTTTGCCTAAATATGAGATAAGATTTGTGTTAGGTCCAACCAATCCATGGCCATGGTGCTTTTTCTTGTCTTGATCCCAAGAGGATTTCAACAATTGTTGAGGCTGAATTGATACAGCCCCTGAGAGAAATGACTGCCCTCAACCAGAAGGGTTAAGTAGAGGCTGCAGGGAGTCATGCAACCCAGTTCTCCTTAGTCTGGAAATGCACTAGACTGTCCTGGGTTTGCGGTCAGCCTGGGTGCAAACCCTAGCTCTGACACCTACTACTTGACCTTGTGATAGTTGATAAAATATCTCCACACAATTCTTAAGAAAATTCTTCAAGGAAAGTGTGCAATAGCTGTATGATTCCTGCCTTACAGTGCCTAGCCGAGGGACTCAAAGTCTAAGACAGAACCTGTGGTAGGAGGGTACTGGACATGGCATGGTCCCACAGGAGGCACTGTCTTATACTGAGGGCTAAGGTTTGTCAGAAAATATTAACCCTCACCCAGAGTTAGCAGGGCAAAGACAGGGAGAGGGCCTCTGAGGAGTCCACACTTCAAATGCAGATACCCCAAAATCTAGATTCCTAGAACTATATAAAATTTTGCTCAGAGCTGGGAGACTTAGCAGGCAGAGTTGCCAACTTAACCTCTCAATGAAACTGTGCAGCTTTTGTCTCCTTGCTGCTTAAGCGCAAACTGCTGAAAGTATAAAGTATAAAGACTTTATTTCTTTGCAGAAAATAAGCCTGAAAAGAAAGTCAGCCACTAATGTTTGCAGTGGCAATGAAGAGAAAGGGGTGATTCTTAGCCAGAAAATAGCTTTATAAATTATTTTGAATGTATATTTATAGAACAATTCAGAATAAGTCTATAGGGTTCAACTACATTTTCCAATTATATTTACTGCATCTAAGGTTGAAATTACACGCAGCAATGTATGCTAATGTGGGGAATTTAGAATATTATAGAACATTTTTTGTAAATGACAAGGGTGTGCTCTAGTTCAAGTCATTATGGCTGAGGTATAAAAAAAACATGCACTGAAGCCAGCTTTCGGAGTGCAGCTGGTTCAGCAATATCACAGCGTCTGTGATGGTTGGAGGCCCAGTGGGGAGAAACAGCCAGGTGCACAGGCACTGGCCACAGTGGCTTTTGCTGTTCTTCGCAATTATGCCTCTTGAATGACACCAAAATAATTTTCTGAAAATAAATGGTGAATCATTCAAATGAGTTATTAAATAACAAAAAACACAGATCAAAAACATTCATCATGATTCCAAGGTGTAATGTGTCATCATGTCAATTCTTTTTGCTCTCTCGAGGTTGGATATGTAATGAGCCTAATTACTTGATAGATGATACAGGATGAGCCTTTGTGCAGAAATATTATTGGCTTCTGCAGATGTTTTTCTTACTGGGCACTAAGGGGATTACAACCAGTTTGCAGTTCAGGTTTGAGGTAACCCAGGAGGACATGGAATTGTGACAGCTGGGGTCCCAGAGGCTGAGAAAGACTGTAGGTGAAGTGGATTTGTGAAGTTCCATGGAGACGTAATCCATAGGACAGGGGGAGAAGAAGGGAGATGTTGTCACTGACAAAGGAGTGGAAGGAGAAACAGGGTGTGTGTGGCGACGTCCAGTGCAGAGTTAAACAGTCATCACCCCATGAATTTGCTCACATGTGGTCAGGGGCTGACGAGCCAGATTCGGACTGTCTCTTGACATGTTAGGATGAGAGTGCTGCTCAGTAATATTAAGTCAACATCATCTCATTCTCAGAGTTTGTGGTCCAAGATATTGAAAAATTCACTTAGAGAACTTGGGTTCCATGGAGCCCCCTCCCAAATCCTAGCTGTTCACAGAATTCTATCCTCTCTTTTAAGGGGCACAAAGTACTCTCCATTGCATGGTATCTCTTGTAGTTTGGTGTGGAAATGTAACCAAATCTTCTCCAGAGAAATGTATGAACAAGACAGGCATCTCCCATAAGAACCCTACAGAGGTTTACCTCCGTGCTCTTTGTCCTTCTGATGGTAGGATGCCAATACTGAGACACCCCAGGAGAAGGTGGAATCCTAAACTGGGGAGACCATGAGTCCCAGAGTCACTGAGTGGAGCAGAGCCATCTGCCAAGCAGGAAAATCCAGTCTGGATTGCTACTTGAGGAAAGAAATAGACTTCTATTGTATTTGAGCAACAGCACCTCAGGGTTGATTGCTGGCAGCCATCCTTCTGTGTCCT
Organism: Myotis davidii; assembly: GCF_000327345.1. Taxonomy (NCBI): domain Eukaryota; kingdom Metazoa; phylum Chordata; class Mammalia; order Chiroptera; family Vespertilionidae; genus Myotis; species Myotis davidii. The sequence continues at coordinate 4,053,319 of NW_006300367.1, forward strand.
GCTCTGTGCCCTGAGAGGCTGCCTCTATCCAGCCCTTTGAAATGAATAAAACTATTGAAAAAAAAGACCGTACCCTTTTATGTAATGATGTTTACTTTGAATTTATGTTAGTTCACACAAACACTCCATCCATGCTTTTGTTCCGGCCCTCCGGTCCAGTTTAAGAACCCATTGTGGCTCTCGAGTCAAAAAGTTTGCCCACCCCTGCTCTAGAGTCTGCATCCCCTGAGTCCCCTTGCTCTCCAGCTTTTCATTGACTTTAGCCAACAGGGTGCACCAGAAGCAAGTTAGAAGGTGAGAGGACTTCACAGGGCGGGAGACAAGCAGAGAGAACAGAGGAAGGTGTTTGTATCCTCAAGCTCCTTCTTGGATTTTCTCAGACAGCTACTCCAACACAGTTACAACCAGCACCAAATGCTGGTGACACAGACTCTCCCATCCTCCCTCAGACCAGAAGTGGTAACAACTCCACTGCTACTAGCACCTGGGTGATTTGTCTTGCCTTATCTTTTCTCATAGCCCTCCCCACACCTCTGTCAACAGGCCTTTCCTTAGAAGTGTACTAAATTAAGCCACGCTGATTATCTACTCTTTCTGTGGCTCTGGTGGATCAAAAGGTCACTGCCTCACTCTAACCACATTCTTGCCTGGCCACCTCCTTCAACCTTCAACCTCCTGTACTGTTGATTTCCAGACAAATATAGAATAAGAATTTTTTTTGTTTATTTCCATGCTGACTGTAATATAGAAATAAAGATTCAGAGAAGAAAAGAGACTTGCCCCAAACAGTCAGCATTTTAAACATAGAACAGGGACTCCGGCTGAGAAAGAGTGAGCATGAGAGAACTTTCTATAAAAGAGCAGAGCTGGAACTAGGAATATCATAGTTCCTTTCCCACTGATGCTTCTTTGTCTGGCTGTCAAGGAAGAGTGGATCACCTGGGGAAACATTTCTTTCCATTTGGTATAACCAGTTAGGAAAGAGGTAGAAATGTTGGCAAGAAGTGTTTTGGGACCCACATCCCACACCTAGGAACCTGAGCTATCTGCTGTGAATCCTCAGGGGTCTTCAGAGGCCCCAGCCCCTGCATTTATCTATGGTAGATATGCCTGAAATCAGCCCGTGAACTCCTCAGACTCCTCCCTAGAGAATCCTCCATCCACGTTAAGGCAATAGAGACATCCCCACCACCATCATCAATAAACTTCACAGGTGAAATATGCTTTGGAAAAATGTGATACCTGACACAGGCTCTTTGGGTTAGTTGGAGGGAGAAGAGGCAGGGATATAGTGTCCACAGCCCTTTTAGATAGTTGCCAGCAGATGAGCAAGCTTGGATAGGAATGGACACCCATCCTGTAGTTTTCAAAGAAACTGGGCTTGCTTTCTGTCTCATGGACTTCGTTGTCATCAGCTTTCTATCTCAGGGCCTCTGGGACAGTGAGAGGCAATGTGGCCCCTTAGAGGGACTTGGCACACTGAGCTTCCAGTGCCCTCTTTCCTGAAGACCTCCTTTTTCTAGTCCTGTTTCCCAGACAGCTTCCTAACAGCTCTCAAAGCATCTCCTGAGGGAAGGCACCGTGGGTTCTTTGAGGGTGGGGTCTGTAATCAGTAAGGCTTCCTGTCTTCACCACCCATCCCAGGGCCTAGCAGGTGGTAGATGTTCATAGATTTGCCTTCTTCATGATATCCAGTACATGCAGTTGAGGATTCCCAACACATCAGGAGGCAGGAGTTCGTTGTAACATACATTTTCTTTTTCAATTTTCAAAATTCAATGTCCGCCCATCTTAAAGAACACATTTAGAAAACTCAGAAAAAGAAAGATCAAATATCCTTTTATATGAAATTTAATGCTACAATAAAATATAAATCCCATTGAATTTATAGAATCAAAACTGCAATAATTTTTGTGGTGTGCTAAGTGGTGAGAAATTGTATTACACCCAATATGTCAGTTAATTAGCTATTAGGTCAATTATCTGGTATTTCTTTATTCTCACTTTATATCTTTGATGCCCCCTAGTTCTATGAATTGCTTGCATCTTTATTATGTTTGCCAGATCATTCTATTCTGAGTGCCCTCTACTCCTGATCACCTGCCCCCAAAACTGTGCACATATCATATTTTTTGTTCCTAAATCTTCCCCAGAATGAATCATCTAAGCTTTAACAAACCATAACAACCTAAGAAAATTATAACTCATCTTCCCTGACATTTTAGCTCCCTCCAAACCTCAGTCTAAGTCCCTAATCAAACACTTGCCCCCTCTACTAGTCCTATCTCTGCTGTGTTTGTCTGTTTATCTTCCCTTCTCTCTGGAGTAGCTTAGAAAGTATTCCACTCCAATCTCATCTGAAAGTTAAAATAATATTTTTCTGGCTAAATTTATAATACATGTCCTCTTTTTCTAAGTAGAAGGAGAGAAGAGAGTTTTACAGAGGATTTTCTTTCTGTTTGCTAGAAAATCCATTTGTAATATAATTTTATAACTGAAATATAACTGAAGAATTAAATAATCCAGCTTTTGTTAGGTAAGGGAGCTAAAACTCAGAGAGGGTAAGTGATTTGCCCAGGCTCACGCCAAGTTAGTGCAAATTTCATGTTACACTGGGGTACCATAACTCCCAATCAAGTCGTCATTCTCCCTTTCCAACAGTCCATGTACCTAACGTTTGTTCAGCACCTGTCACAAATTAGAGTTAGAGTCTAGTAACTGGCGATATAATGCAAATAATATAGTGCACTGTCTTTGACGCACATGCTGTCACATAAATAAATAAGATTAAATAGTACATTGCTTTAAATTACAAATAATTTACACTAATTTGTTAACCTAAAAATAAAAGGCAAAAGTTAGCGGCAATAAGCTTTCACTTGGGATCAAAAAGAATTGCAATTCTGGTAAAAAACCAAATTTTTCCTTATTCAGGAAAAAAACCAAATAGTGTCCTAATTACTGGATGAAGAAGGCAAGGGGTTTTATGAGGAAAGAAAGGGAAGTAATTATAGGAATAGAAGAAAGGCATTTCTATTCTAATAAGCTGAGTTACTCTTTAGCTGTACATGGCTGGTTACTAAGTCTGTCTTCAGAAAGAGAGTCTGCGATCATCAGTCCTTGTGGCCAGGATGGCCGCCTTCCTGTTAGCTTCATAGAGAGTTGTTTGTAAGAAAATGCTGGCCCAGTCCAAAGGTTAATTTTCCCAGTTCAAGCATTCCAAAGGCTAAGGAGCCAGATGTTCAAGCAGTTCCTCTGGTATGACTACTCTGGCTCCATTTTAAAATGTTTCCACTATGTCAAGTTTTCACAAATAAAACAAAAATTCCCAGTAGGTATACAAAGTTTTATAGTTTTCAAAGTAAATACAAACCTACTAGCACCACAGTTTCATTGGATCTTATGGGGAAAACAGTTTCTTATTTAATTCTGCTTTTGGTTTTCCCGTCTTGCATCCCGTTCTCACCTAGAGTTTGAAGCAGTCATACTAAGAATCTCCAGAGTAAATTTTGGGTGGGATTGCAAGTCCTCACCCTGACATAATTTTGGATGAGTTCATTTTCCCCATCAGGGTTAGGGTAAACCACACGTTCCCAGACTCTGTGCTTTCACGCACCATCCTTGCTGCCTAAACCAATGGTTCTCAGCCTTCAATTTCTTCCTGAATGTGGGGCTCCACCCAGAGAGGTTCTGATTCAGAGAGTCTGGTGCAGCCTGAGAGTTTGCATTTCTAACAAGTTCATGGACGCTGCTGATGTTGCTGATCTGGGGCCTGCACTTTGGGAACCACTGGAAAAGCATTCTTTCCTTTCACTTAGGACTCAGCTACTACTGCTCTAAACTTGGGATCTTCCAAGACGCCCAAGGTGTTCACCCTCAGTCCACACCGCCCCCCCCCACCCCAGTATCCTGTGATGGTGTCTCTTGATGTATCACAGTCTATGTTTGTCTTGTCCATGAGTCGGGAGAGGAGAACAGGTTTTGCTGACACTGTGCCCAGGCTGGCACAGTGCAGGTGTTATTAATGCAGGGATATGTGCCAGAGAGAAGAGAAATAAATTCAAGAAGCATATATTGAGGATTTAAGTCCTGTGAGGATCTGGGCCAAGAATCCATTTACTAAATGTCAGCAAGAGACTAATGGTAAGGTGAGTTAAATTGGTGACTAATGGTGAGTAAATGGTTACCAATGAAGGCCATCACAGGTTTACTTGCTTTTTGCATGTGTATGCCACTCTACCCCAAGAGGTGGTGTCTCTCTCCATCCTCTTTGAACCTGGGTTGGTCTTCTGACTTGCCTTGGTCAGTAAACTGTGCCAGATGTGACACTGAGCTAGCCTGTACCTAGTCTTCAAGAGGCTCCGCAGGTTCTGTTTTACTCTATGAAATTAGATACCATGTAAGAAATCCAACTACATAGAGACCGCTTTGTTGTGAGGAAGACCAAGATACCTCTGTGGTGAGGCTGTGGAGTGATACCAAGATTCCACACCTGAGGCGGAGCCTTCTTTGACTCTCTAGACCAGACTAGACACCAACTTTATGCAGACAAAAGAGTACCTGAAAGTGATGCCACATAAATCCAGCTCAGGCCAGTGAATCAGACCAGCTCAGAACCAGAGTTCTGAGAAATGACCAAAAATCATTGTTTAAAGCCACTGGTTGGGAATGATTTGTTACACAGCAAAAGATAACGAAAAGATATGGGATTTTAAATTTAAATTTAGTCCCTGACAAGCTGTAATATCAATATCATTTTCTGTAGACTATTATACGATAAAACATCAGTACTTTTTTGAAAAAAAAATTGAATTTACACAAAATAAATACAGTCAGAAAAGATAATTCTAATTCTGTTTCCCCTCACTGCAAAAAATAGATGCTAAGATACTCTGTGTATTATAAGAGACAAGGTTATAGTGGTAAAGAGTATAGATGCAGAAATAAATACTATTAATACCAGCCATAGTAATATCATCATTTATTAGCCTCACTGTGTACCATACATTGTGTTCAGCAAGAATTTTCTCATTTAATACTCACCAAATATCATTACATAATAGTTATTCCCAATTTAATGCAGAGAAATATGAAACCACTAATAATACTGACTCCAAATATTCAAAAGTAATTTTTCATCTTCTCTAACCATAGACATAGATTTTGTTCATGCAGGCAGTCCATTTTTTAGTCTGCTAGTTTATATTTTTAGATTTCAACAATCCCCACACCATTGCCAACAACAACAAAAAATATTGATGTTTTTAGTGTCAAGAAAGAATGGAAAATAACACTCAAAAAGGAAAAAACTGGGTTAAAAAATGTTAAACACATTTCTATACTCCTGAAATCTCAGAGGGTTTTAAACATTAATGAGCTCTGTGAGTACTATGCAACATTCCTGGAAATGATTTGACCTTGAAACCATTTCAGCCCATCAATTAACATCACATATAGATAGTGGTATTCCACAAAATACAGTTTGGAAAAATCCCATGATAGACAAAGAAATGAGGTTGTTGATAGATTGATTTTTAACTGAGGCAACTATCCTGGGGAGAAAGTAGATGCAGCATGATTTAACATCAAGTTATTTAATTTTGTGTTACATGTTTGTTGGCAAATATTGTGTGCTTTTATTTAAAAAATTAGACCTACATAAATATAAATGTTTAAAAATAATTCCTGGTATGGAGGCCCAGGAGAGAAACCTCATTCCAAACACAAGTCCTGTTCTCAAAAGAACTCAGTAACTTGACTTGTGTTTTCCCTGCATCCTCCTCCATGTTGACCTCTGACTTCCGGAGTAGAGGTCCCTTGGGGTTAACAGGACATGACTACTTCTTTCTGCTCATTGGTAGGATCTCTTCGTAGCTCAGATTCCATTCGGAAAGTGATTCTTCCAGTCAAAGAGAATGGAGTAAATTGTTTCCATTGTAATGAGCTAGAGACACTCATTGGGCTAAGTAATAAGATTGAAGAGAGAAACCATTCTTGTGTGGTAACTAACCCAAATGGCTACTTCAAAGAGCACATTGGATAAAACTTACAGAATCTACTAAGAAAAAAATCAGCTTTGAAACTCAAATGTAAACAGTTGTTTTATTAGGGAATGAAAATAAGCCTTTCTGTAACAAAGGTCTCCCTAAAATAAGAGGGATATAATCCCAGTGTGACAATGTAACATGGTCAGGGAGTTGGATATCAAAAATCAGAAATGCCATAATTGTTCCCCTATTATTTTAAGTGCAGAGACCATAATTATTAATATTGTAACCTAATCTATATTATTTTGAGTATATGTTTATGTGTTATTAAGAAATTATAAATTATACAAATTTCTCATTCTATATCATTAGCTGATTATCCTCAGCTAAGTCTTTCTGATGAAATAAAAAAAAGTCTTTAAATAGCTCAGCTGGTGTGGTTCAGTGGCTAAGCTTTGACCCATGAACCATGGGTTGTGGGCTCGATCCCCAGTAGGTAGAGTTCAAGAGGCAGCCGATCAATGTTTCTCTCTCATTGATATTTCTACCTCTGTATGACTCTTCCTTCCTCTCTCTAAAATCCATAAAAACACATTTTTTTAAAGTCCTTAAATAGCCTTTCCAGGTGTTTTATGGCCAGTAAAGACATCTTCTGAAAACTGAAGTCAAGATTCTAGTGCCCAGAATGTTTTCACAATGTTCTTTAATACAGTTCATTTTCACTTAAGTGTATTTCACATCACAATAGCTCTTTCGGGGGCAATTAGTTGGTGAACTATTCAAAATTTTCTGTTGTTAAAGGCAATTCTTAGGGATGACTATGAACTTGAATACAGTGGTATCCAGGCTACTTGGATTACATGTTAAACAGTATTTGGATGACCATCTTCTATCTATCTATCCTCACAAGACAGTATCCAGTATCCAAAAAAACAGACAGAAACATAAAACATTTTGACACCAAAAACAAGACAATCTTAGAATATACAGAAGACCTTTTAATTGAACACATTTATTGAATGCACCAAACTTATTTATTGAAAATATCAAAATATGATTTCCACATTTCACAGTGTTCACATGGAAAGTTTGTCAAGAGTTAGGATTTAGGAACAGTGTACTTTATGTACAGAACATGGGCATTAGTGTCCAGTGGACACACGTTCACAACCTGGTTCTGTCATTTTGCATAGAAAACATTTGGCACAAAGTCCGTAGCCCCCTATTGCACATCCTTAGCATTTTGAGAGCATTGCAGTTCACCGGCCATTGGCCCTGGTGATATCAATGTACTGCAACTGGCAATTCAACTAACTTTGCTTATACAGTGTTTCAATATGCAAAGATTTATGAAACATACTTAAGAAATATTTCCATTGCCAATAAAATATATTGATTTTTATTATTTGGGCTGTTTTTATATTTTCACTATCATTCTCTAATAGTACAAGATAAGGGACGTTTTTCAGTACGTTATTTTGTGGTGGGAAAAATAACATATACGTATAGATGAAAACTAATGTTCTAAATTCTTTTTTAATTCAGGTATAATTTACATATGATAAAAGATACCTTTTTCAAGTATACAATTGAATGTGTTCTGTCATATGAATACAGTCATGTAACCACCATTACACTCTAATGATAAAATATTTCCATATCCCCCAAAGTCCCTCTTGCCCCTCTACCCCTATTTCTGGCAACCACAGTTTTCTGTTCCTCAGTTTTGACTTTTCTAGTGTATCAATCATATCAATGCAATCATTCCATTTGAAGTTATTGGCTTTGGTTTGTTCCATTTCATATAATACTTTTGAAATTCATCCATGCTGTTGAAAGTATAAGTAGTTCATCCTCTATTATTGTTGGGGAATATATCCCATTGTATGGATTCACAGCTTGTACATGCATTGGCATTTAGGTTGCGTTCAGTCCGAGGCTATGATTGATAAAGCTATGGTCATTTATGTCCAGGTCTCTGTGTGGACATACATTTTTATTGTTCATGGATAAATGCCCAAGATTTGGATTGCTTGGCAGTGTGCTGTGTATTTAACTTTAGGAGGAATTGTCTGTTTTCCAATGTGAGAGTTTCAGTTGTCCCAAATCCTCAACAAACTTGGTGTTTTCAGCATTTGATTTTTGTTTAGCAGGAGGTGTGTAGTGGTATCTCACTTCATTTCAATTCCTTTTACTCTAAAGATAAGCATCTTTTTATATACCTACTGGCCCTTCATATATTTCAGCACATTTTTCTTGCACATTATTATTTGGTGAAGTGCTGTTCATATATTTTAATGTTTATTTTAATTGAGATATTTGTGCTATGACTGATTTGTAAAATTCCCTTATATATTCTTGCCACAAGTCCTTTGTCAAACTATGTAATTGGCAAATATTTTTCCATGTACAGCTTTATTTCCATTTTGTTAACAGTATCTTTTGTTAACAGAAATATTTAGTACTTTTGACAGTGTACAATTATTCAATATTATTTTCAACTAGAGGCTCGGTGCATGAAAATTCATGCACTCGGGGGTCAGGGTGGGGCGCTCAGCCTGGCCTGCACCCTCTTGCAGTCTAGGATCCCTTGGAGGATGTCCACCTGCCGGCTTAGGCCCACTCCCAGCTTAAGCTGCAGTTAGACATCCTTTGTGGTGTCGAGGAGGTGGGAGAGGCTTCCGCTACAGCTGCTGGATGCACAGCCATGAGCCCGGCTTGTAGTTGAGCGGAGCTTCCCCTGTGGGAGCACACTGACCACCAGGGGACAGCTCCTGCGTTGAGCATCTGCCCCCTGCTGGTCAGTGCACATCTTGGCGACCCATCATTCCTGGTAGGTCTGCCATTAGGGTCAATTTGCATATTACCCTTTTATTATATAGGATAACTGCTTTTTGTTTCCTTTATAGAAATCTTTGACTAATCCATAATTTTCTCCTAATTTTATCTAAAAGGTTTGTAGTTAAATAATGTACACTTATGTCTATGTCTATGACCATGTTAGTTTTGTATATGGTGTGAAGTAAGAGTTGACATTTACTTATTTATTTATTTTAAATATTGATATTCAGTTATTCCAGTGTCATTTATTAAAAATGTTGTCAATGACATTGTTCCCCACACTGAAGTGCCTTGGCACCTATGCTGGAAACCAGCTGAGCACATGCATGTGGGTCTATTTGTGGACTCTGCGTTCCTTCTATTACTCCAAATGTCTGTCCTTAAAACAGTGCCTCCCTGTGCTGATCACGAACTTTTAGATGAATCTTTAAGCCGTTTAAATCAAGCAGAATAAGTTCCCCAACTTTGTTCTGCTGTTTCTTGTTCCTTTACCTTTTTATATAAATGTTAGATGCATCTTATTGATTTCTTTAAATATCCTGCTGTTATTTTGATTGGGAGTATGTTGAGGCTATGGTTAGTTATATCTTAATAACACTGATGCTTCTGATCCATGATCATAAAATATATCTTCATTTGTTTTGATTGGATAAGATTTTTCTTAGCAATGTTTTATAATTTCCAGGATATTATTCTTTCACATTATTATATTAATCTCTAAGTATCTCCATTTTTATTGCTACTGTGAATTAGATTTCTATTCCCAATTTTTCACTGCACATATGCAGAATTTCAATTTATTGTTGTATACTAGCTTCTTATCCTACAACATTGCTAAGGTCACTTAATATTTCTAGTACTTTTTATAGATAACAACATTTTCTATGTAGATAGCAAGTGAAGACCATTTTACTTATTGATTTCCAAACTGTATGCCTATTATTATTATTAATTTGTCTTATTGCAATATTACTGTACTCACGATTATGTTTTAAATTCACAACACTACACAGATGTTTGTGACATTTACATATATTTAAAACCCTATTCTAAATGACCCACCATGCCCCAAATTTCGTTATTCCTATTGATTTATGAGGTATCCTTTCTCCCTTGTAAGATGAACAAGTCCCCTTTTATCTCTATGTTTGCTCCCTCCTAGAATCCTTGATTCCCTATCTTCACCCTTTCCCCCAACACATATACAGAGTACCTGCCAATACCACACAGTGAATCAGGCACAGGGAATTAATAATAAACTGTGTGATGCAGCTGTCAAGCTGCTCAACAGCTGGTTTAAAGGCAGTATATGATTGGACTGACCCCTGGAGGCATGCATGGGATGCAGTGGGTGGAGAGAGAAAGGTATAGATCTAATTGTATGACCCAGTCAGAAGGCTACTATATAAAGGGAAGAACATGGCAAAAAGGCAGAAAATCTCATTTGGTTGGTGTAAAGCAAGAA
>NW_006300367.1:4063866-4069101 GCF_000327345.1 Myotis davidii
GCAATTAAAAGAAGGCCAAAGGGAGAGTCTGGGGAGACATGACTCTTTTGCACTGTGTTCCCCTCTGCTGCCAGCTATGCGCTGTCTGCATTGCCCAGCCACTGAGGACCCAAGTGGCCAAGACAGCTATAAAATAAGACTGATAAAAGTGGATTATAACATTATGTTCTCCATTTCATTCTATTCTGCTCTAATTTTAATTATTTCCTTTCTTCTGCTGATGGTGGGTTGCTTTTGTTCTTCTTTTTCTAGTTCTTTAAGTTGTGATGTTAGGTTGTTTCTTGAGTTTGTGTCATTACAGAATGATATAAACTTCCCTCTTATTACTGCTTTTGCTGCATCTCAGAGGTTTTGATATGCTGTACTGTCATTCTCATATGTCTCTATATATCTTTGATCACATCTTTTATTTCTTCTTTGAACCAGTCATTTTTAGTAGTATATTGTTTAATCTCCATACTCATAGAAGTGAGTTTCTTTACTTCTTTTTGTGTGTGTTTGATTTCTAATTTCATGCAATGTGGGAAGAAAATATAATTTCAATTTTAAATTTGTTGATGCTAGGTTTCTGACCCAAAATATGATCTATCCCTAAGAATGTTCTGTGTGCACTAGAGAAAAATGTATAATTTGATGTTCTGGGATGAAAGGCTCTGTAAATATCAACTATATCCACTTGGTCTAGTGTGTCATTTAAAGCCGATATTTACTTGTTGATTTTCTATTTAGTTGATCTATCTAGAGCTGTCAATGGAGTATTAAAGTCCCCAACTATGATTGTGTTATGATCTGTTTCTCCCTTTAGTTCTGTGAGGAGTTGCTTTATATATTTTGGTGCTCCCATATCGGGTACATATATTTTAGGATTTCCTATAGCCATTTTATATTTTGTTTTCTGGTAGCTCTGTGCCTCCATTGGTAATTTTCCTTTCTGTTTCTGCCTGTTGTTTTTGTTTGGTGTCATTCCTTACTTCTTTCCTGTTTCCTCTTTTTTTAAGCATTGGCTCCTGGTCTGGGGACTTTTGTGGGTGGTTACCATTAGGTTTATAAAAAATGAAGTTGCATATATACAGTACTTTTTTTTTCTTTTGAGTGCATCTGATCTTCATACTCCATTGCCAGTTCAACCTTGACCCATTCCATTTTATGTTTTTGTTGTCTCAAATTATCCCTATATATGCTGTAAGTTTTTTTGCTGATCTTATTGTAGTGTTGTGAGCTTATGTTCTTTTTTTTTCAGGTATAACTCCCTTGGGTATTTCCTGCAATGGAGGTTTTCTGGTGATAAAATCCCTCAGCTTCTGTATCTCTAGAAACATTTTTATTTCTCCTTCATATTTAAAGGATAATTTTGCTAGATATATTATTTGTGGCTGGTAATTTCTCTCAGGTGTTCAACTTTCTTCTGGCTTATAGAGTTTCTGCTGAGAAATCAGAGAATATTCTGATGGGTTTTCCTTTGTAGGTCACTTTTTTTGTCCTTGCTGCTTGGAGAATGCTTTCTCTGTCATTAATTTTTGACAATTTTGATACAATATGCCTTAGACAGCATTTATTGGATTGAGGTAACTTTCTGTTCTGTTTGCTTCTTGAATTCAAGGATCTACTTCTTTCCATAGGTTTGGGAAGTTCTCATACACTATCTGTTTGAATAGACTCTCTGTTCCCTTCTCCCCCATTTCTTCCTCTGGAATGCCTATTATTCCAACATTGTCTTTTTCTGATGAAGACAGATAGTTTTCCTATAGTTCTTTCATTTTTCTTTATGCTCAGGTCTCTCTCTTCTTCCCTCTGTGTCATTTCTAGATTACTACATTCTCTCTTCCATCTGTTGCCTCTGTTTTCTATGATCAGTAGTTCACTTCTAATCTCCTTAATTGTATGCTTCATTTCCAGGATTCCTGGATTGTTTGTTTGTTTTTTAAGTTCAAGTCTGTTTGGTAAAGTACTTGTTTTGTTTATTGAATTGTCTCTTGTGTGCATTCATTTGCCTGTCGTATTTTCTCTCATCTCCTGAGTATTTTCAGAAGTGAAATCTTGAAATCTCTGTCATTTATGTCACATATTTCCATGTGTTTCAGCTTGCTTTCTGAGGATATTTCTATTTCTTTCTGACCATCTTTTTTTTACTCTGGTTGTTCATGGTATTTGCTATTCTCCTTTGTCCTGGCATTTATATTTATATGTACTAATTGCCTTCTATAGTAGCTTTTTCTAGAGAGGTCTTTCTATTATTTTCCAGTAGATGCACTGAATCAGAAGACCTTTTTAACTCCATGATCTCCAAGACTTGACCACCACAGCTTTTGTAATACAGTACAACTGCGCTGCTTGAGGATGGGGTTTGTTTTTCCCTCATCATAATGGCAAATCTGACCTCTATGGGGTCTGCCTAAGCACCACACCTGAGGATCAGTCACAGAGGGATACGGCGATTCTACTGAATTAGCTCTTGGTTTTCCAATACTGTGCTCCTTGACCCAACACAAAGGGCAACAGGAGGTAAGTTTTGGGACTCCAGTGGTGGCAGGTCCCTGTGGTTCCATTTCTTTGTCTCAAACACCATTGCCTGACAGTGCACAGCCATGCAGCAGAAACCTGCACTCTGTCAGACAACTGCTGACTGCGCTCTGTCAGCCACTGCTCACTCCACCCTTGCTGGACTCTGGACTGGCCCCGCAGCTCTCTGTCCCTCCTGGCTGATTGAAGCTCCTGCTACCACTAGCTTCCAGCCCTCTCCTGGCCAAGCTGCTAGCTCCTGGCTTCAGGGCTGCATCTGTGACCGTCCTTCTGAACTTTCCTCCCTTCTCGTCTCCCTGCTTATTCCTGGTTGCCCATCTTTAGATGTTTCAATGCACTGGTCTCTCAGGTGTACTTCAGAATTGAGTAGGGAATTCTTTGTTGAATTATATGGTTGGCTAACTTGTTGCAATTTCATGGGGGGGAGGCCAAGGGGATCTCTCATGCTGCCACTCCGCTGATATCACTCCCATAGAGTTTCAATTAGAACGTCAATAATATATGAAGAGAGTGAGTAAAAGTATTTGAAAGAATATATATAAGTATGAAGTCTAGAGAATAGATAAGTATATTTTGAATTTTTTAAATTTTCTGTTACAGGAAATCAATTGTATAGAGAAACTGGAATTACACAGCTGTGGTTTGGACTAGGAATACATAAATAGGTCAGTGGAATATAAAAGAGAATAAGGTAACAGACCACAATGTATGTGAGAATGTGATAGATGCCAGTGATGGCATTTTAATTCAGTGGTAAAGGATAAATTGTTTAGTAAATGGTCTAGGTACAGCTGGTTATCCATCTGGAAGAATATAAAACTGGACTCCCATTTTATATCATGTTAAAAATAAATTGCAAATGAACTACAGACATAAATGTAGAAAAAGCAAAAATGACTGGGTGAGTCTATGGACATTCTCAGGGCAAAAAACCAATACTACCTATGATGCAATGTGCAATAAAGCAAGTCAAAACACAAATAATTGAGAAACAGAAATACTTGGGAAATTCCTTGCAATGAAGAACACATAGAGATGCCCATATTAATAATATACAAAAGTCTCTTACAAATTCACAAGTAAAGGAAAAATAATGCAAGTGAAGAAAACAGGGCAACAGATTAGAAGAGGAAATATATACAAAAGCAAATCCCAATGTCCAGCAGATATGCAAAAAGATGCTCAGACAGTATGAGTAAAATGCAAATAAGTAATAATGAATACTTCTTTACATTTAAAAAGGTTTTTTAAAATATATTTTTATTGATTTCAGAGAGGAAGGAAGAGGGACAGGAAGAGGAAGATAGAAACATCAATGATGAGAGAGAATCATTGATTGGCTGCCTCCTGAATGCTCCCTACTGGGGATTGAGCCCGCAATTTAGGCATGTACCCTTTACTGGACTCGAACCTGAGACCCTTCAGTCTGCAGGCCAACACTCTATCCACTGAGCCAAACCGGCTAGGGCTAAAAAGTTTTTTTTAATACACACACACACACACACACACACATTTCAGAGAGAGCAAGGGAGAGGGAGAAAGTCATAGAAACATTGATGAGCGAAAAACATTGATCAGCTGCCTCCTGCACCCTCCCTGCTGGGGGTCCAGCACGCAACCCAGGCATGTGCCCTGACCGAGATGACACTCAACCAACTGAGCTACACTAGTCAGGTGATGCTTCTTTACATTTAGCAATCTAGCAATCATTCTCTTTTTATTTTAAAGTATATTTACCAAAGGAAGACATGGGAGGAACAGGGCAACCCCATATTGCTAGAGTAATGGTACCACTTTTAATATATAGTTTGTAAGACTCTGAAAATTAAAAATATATATTTACTTTTTTCCCCTAAAAGTACAGGTCTGTGAATCTGTCCTATAGAAATAAAACCCACAGCTCACAAAGGAACTGTGCATCAATAAAAAACTGTTTGAATAAAATATTCTATATTTGCAGCACGGAATATTAAGAAACATCAATCAAAAAGAATAATTTGGAATCATACCACTGACTTAGAAGGATTTCTACAAGAATAAGAAAAATGTGTGTGTACAGTGGCACTTTCATGGAAGAAACAATGATATTGGGCAAAAAAAATTCTACAAATATAAATGATTATATAAGTACATAAAATATGGAATCATATCCATTTGATTATATTTGGGCTATGTATTTGGTGTACTGATAAGGGAGAAGTCTGGTGGAGAGAGGAGAGGAGATTCAGGAGGCAAACACAAAGTATGAGGGAAACAAGCTATGCAGGCCCCCACTTCTGTATATAACAGGGCCATGTTCTTCCAGTTTGGTGCAATTTTGCATGTGTGTATGTGTGTGCATACATGTATGTATATGCATACACGTGTGTATGTGTGTATCTATGTGCATGAGTGTACATTATGTGTGTGTTTGTGTGTGTATGCACACATACATATATATGTTTGCTCATAATGACGATAACTGGTAAGCGAGAGCACAGTGTAAGGCCCTCTTCCTGTGAGAGCTTTAAACGCTGCAGCTGTGCACACCGTTGCCTCCCTGCTTTTGATGCACATGTGGCAAGAATTTAGCCAGCGAGCCAACTCATGCAGTTTACTGGCTGTTTCTAAAGAAGCTACAGGACCAGTTAGGATGTATGACACTGTTTATCTTAATCATTTATTTCAGTTTGTGGTTTTCCTAAGTTATTACTCTGAGGCTTAGTCAATTACTTT
>NW_006300367.1:4069126-4083163 GCF_000327345.1 Myotis davidii
TCCCTTGGGTGTTCCTGGTGCAGGAATCATTTGCCTCCAATTCAGAAACACCAAGAAAGTAGAAATCATTTAGCCTGCCTAGGCCCTCGTTTTTTTCATCTGTGAAATTAGGGTAATGATAACTTCTTTTTCCCAAAGGAATATGGTGAAAAGTAATCAGATAATTAACTGGATATTAGCTCCTGGTTCATGCAATTGCAGCTTATTATCATCCACATTTTTCAATGCTGTGATTTCCTGTGCTTTTCACTTTTGCAAGAGCTGGTGGCCAGGGAAAACACAGTGCACCAGATCTGCTGAAATTAAGCAAAAGGTAAAGCCTGGAAAACTAAAGGAAATAAAAGTAAAATCACTTATTAATAGGCTGGTAATCAACTATTTTGTAACAAGGCTTTTGGTACTTAGAAAATCAACTTAAATCCTTAGAGTGATTTTAGTAGTCTTCCAAAGAGAGAGAGAAAGAAAATGTTCAAAGCCGTCTCCTCTTCACAGCCTTCGGATGTCATTTCAGGCACTCAATTCTGTGGCACTGGTTGCTGCTGTCAGCTCCTCCCCTCCCTCCCTCCTGGGGGCAGCCCATTGTCTGTGCTTTCATCAAAGCAGTTATTTCTAAAACAAAACAATCTTTCTGAAACCCAAGTCTAGCCCCTCAGGCTCATGCTGAAAACCCTTGACTGCTTCCTCTTTACCTTCCAGACAAGTCCCATGGTCCCAGCTTGTCCTTCATGATCTGACTCCAACCTGTTTCTCAGATCTCCACTTCCTGTCCTGTCAATCACTCCGGCCACTGTTCATGGCCAACTCCAGAGAGAGGGGTGAGAAGGCGGCCTGCCACTGAGTGTCCGAATAGTATCAATAGTACGGGGACTGCCCTTTGTGAGCCCTGTCCACCCACCATATCATTCATTGGTGTTGACAGCACTGGGGCCTTTTCAGCCTCCAGAGCTGGACGTGGCCCCATGACCCCAGGCACTGTCACAAGCACATGGGAGGAAGCAAACTGTACATGGAAGGGTCCTCCAAGGCATAATCATAAGACCCTTGAGGGGTAGAGAGAAAACACGGAACAGAATCTGAACTAGGGAGCAAGGAGGTTCGGGACTGAAGGGAGGTGGAGGGAGTCCGGAGGATGATGTATGGTGACGTTTTTGGCTGGCTCAGATATAGTGTTTTTCTTTAATGTTTATCTCCCACTTTCTTTTTCCTCAGAACGGACACCAGTCTGACCAGTCCTCTCTTGATCTCTTTAAATGCTGTTCTTAAGATGAACAGCTGTGAAACAGAAATTTTTAGGGATAAAAAAGAAAGACAGGGTTAGGAAATCTTAGAAATTAAGGGGACCATGGAGGAAATCACCGGGCTGCAGAGTAGCAGAAGGTATATTTCCATAGAATAGGGGAGCTGAAAGCCTCAACAGATACATTTCCATAGAATGGGGGAGCTGGGAACAGCAGGTCTATATTTACAAAATAAAGGGCATAGGAAAACAATAAGGAAGAACAGGGCGGGGAGAACCTCACACTTCCCTTGTGAGGGTCAACCTTTGAGCTCAGAAGTTACTATAGTAACTAGTCTAAGGGAATAGTGACCAATCAGAGGGGATATTAAGGCACAAAGGTCTGCAGCCTTTATAAACCGTGGAAACAGAGACTCAGTGGGGCTCTTCCCCCTCCCCGCGTGGGAGTCTGTACTTGTTCTTCAATAAATTTCCACCTTTGCTATACCACCTTCCATCCGTGGATTCATTCTTGACTCCCACAGACAAAGAGCTCAGGAACCACTCTGCCCAGGGGAACACTATGTGTTCCAGTCCAAAAATCCTGCTTCAAATGCATCAACTGGTGTTTACAGCCAATCTTGACAATGAACAAGGCAACAGTGAACCAGAGTCCACCATGAAAGTCTAAATTGAAATGGGCATCTGTATGCATGAGAATGTGTGCCTGGGAGTGGACGCTACAAACCGTGGCTGAACTGACCTGGAAGGACCCTAAACCTTGACCACCACTTGGCTGATCTGTTGTCTCTCAAGCTTCCCATGGTGTAATGTCTCTGTTGTGGCTAATTTCAAACAACCAATGTTTTGTGTGTGTTTCTAATGACTCTCAAAGTTCCTTGTAATTTTAAAGACCTCTCTCTTAAACCAGAGGGAGCCAGCCACAGCACCCACATAGCAAAACAAGCAGCTCCTGGGACACACAACAATCTCTGATCATCTAAGCTAGAAACTGTCAACTCAAATGAGCATATAAACGGGCACTAGCCAAGAGGAGCCTGAAGCAGCCCAAATCCCTGGGAAGCGCAGGTGGAGTGCGTCCTGGAAGACAGGACAGAGTGGCCTTTTCTGAGATACAGTCCAGGGGTACAAAGAAATTCCCTGCAGATGCCCCCGCCCCGGGTAGCAGGATGGGCTCGCTCTTCATCACTCCTATGGTGTGGAGGGTCCACTCTGGCCTCTAATGCTGGGGTAGTAAACACCTCCTCTTCCCCAAGCCCCACAGCACTGGAATGTAGACACCATTGCTCCAGAGTCCATGCTCACCATCACCTAGGAATGTTAGGGTCCCCGGGTCCCCGTGTCTGCTTCATGAGATTGTTTAAAGCTGCATGCCATATGCGATCTGACTGTCTGTCATACCTTGAAATTAGTGACTATTGTTCCATTTCACAATCATCTATACTCAGTCAACATTTTTCTTAATTAATCAAATTTAGGTAGCATTTTCAATAGACCACACCTGACAATAAGAATCCCCCGCACTCCTGGGTAAGAGGAGGGTAGGTGAGCTAGGTGACATTCATTGTCTCCTTTGCTGCTGAAACTATAATGTCTTGTTTGTGCATGTCCGCCATTTATTAAGCTCCAACCCCTACTTTAGAGATGTCATCTCACTTCATCTGCAGGAAAATCTTAAGAGGAACCAAGGCTCATCACCTGCAGAGCTGAGGAGAGGCCCACGCAGGTGAAGTGACTCACCCAAATCCCCACAATGTATTAGTGACAAAGCCAATATTTACACCCGGGTCTGCCCAGTGTCAGACCAGGCACTCACCCTCTTGATGGCATCAGCTCCCTAGTCCCTGGTCTCTGTCCCCTTCCCCCCGGGAGCTTCCCCCCAACACCTCCTGTCTCACCCGCATGGAAGCAGCATGGACCATGAACAGCACGTGGGCTGAGCCATTCTTTCCACACAAACCCAGCTGCTTTCAAAGTGTAAACCTTCAATCCGAATGCAGGTCACTCAGCACAACAGTCGCCTCTGCCATTTGGGCTCCAAGTGCAAAGCTGTTCCATACATGCTAATGAGAAAGTTCAGGGAGTTACGGCACCGTGTGACCCACCGGACCTCGGGCCTTCATCATAATTGGAGCTTGTCTAAAATCCCTCGTTCATCTGCACTAACATAGGAATTTAATCACAAACGTGCAGCTCCATCTCACTACGAAGGGAAAAATCCCTCGCAAGTTGTTAATTGACCTTAATCAAATGTGATGTGTAATACGCTCAGCTGGGTCCACAGGCGCTGGAGAAATAGAACAGTAAAACACCTCTTAAATCTAAATTGTATTTGAAAGAGCAGATTAGGTTATTCCCAGCATCCTCAAACAAACCACAGCCAGCTGAAATTTATCGTGTGCTTTCCAAACAAGCAGAGGCGTGAGTGCTTTATGATTTCACCTACCTTGAAAGTCACTTGTCTTCTGAACGCACCAGTGGCTGATGCCTGCAAGGGGCTGCGTGGTCTGACACGCGGGCACCGGCTCTGAGGTCAGGCTGCCCTGGAAGGTGGAGGACCGAAGCCTCAGAGTAAGATGGGCTGGGGCTCGGTGCCAGTGTGGCATTTACTAGCTCCGTGACCTTGGGTAACTGACAGCAGTGCTGAGACACCAACTCCTCGTTTCTAAAGTGCTGCTGAGTCTGTGTGCCCTTTGGATTGTTGTGAGGCTCAGGGATCATAGGAGGAGCATAGGACACCTCAGAAAGTACAGAGGCTGTCAGTAATATTATTACAAAAATGGACTGTGGGTTTTCAAAAAGCTGCCCACAGCCATAGGAAAGGATTAAAAGTTGATAACAGGACCATGTGAAATCAACTCTTCTTTTTATTCTTTTTTGTTTTAATTAACATTTTGAGATAATGCAAATGAAATTAAAGGTATAAAAAATGATGCAGTGACTTTCTTTATCACTGATCAGTTTTCCCCAATAGTAATGCCTCGCAATCCTCATTCCAACACCACAGCCAGGATCTCGGCACTGTCACAGTTAGGGTGTGGGCACCGTCACAGTCAGGGTGTGGGCACCGTCATAGCCAGAATCTCGGCACTGTCACAGTCAGGGTGTGGGCACTGTCACAGTTAGGGTGTGGGCACCATCTCAACTGGGGTATTGACACTGTCTCAGGTGGGATCAGGAGCAGCTCCCTCACCCAGAAGCTCAGGATTGCGCTTTTCTAGGCACCTTGCATCCTTGCTCCCCCTGGTGAACCTCACCCCTGGCAACCACTAATCCAGGGGTGGACAAACTTTTTGATTCGAGGGCCACAATGGGTTCTTAAACTGAACTGGAGGGCCGGAACAAAAGCATGGATGGAATGTTTGTGTGAACTAATATAAATTCAAAGTAAACATCATTACATAAAAGGGTACGGTCTTTTTTTTTAGTTTTATTCATTTTAAATGGGCCGGATCTGGCCGCGGGCTATAGTTTGCTCACGGCTGCAGTCTGTTCTCAACTTCCATAAATTTGTCATTCAATAATTTTATATCAATGCGACTATACAGTATACAAGCTTTTGAGGTTAGCTTTGCTCACACAGCACAATTCCCTGGAGATTCTTCCAGGTTGTTGCGTATATGATAGCTCATTCCTTTTTATGTCTGGCTAGTAGTCTATGCTATGACGTGCCATTCTTTGATTAACCATTTACTTGTTAAAGGATAACTGTGTTGTTTCCAGTTTAGGACTATTTTAAGTAAAGCTACTGTGAACATATGTGTATAGGTTTTTTGTGTGTAGTTTAATTTCTTGTGGATAAATGATCTCTAATTTCTTGTAGATAAATGAACATATGTGTATAGGTTTTTGTGTGTAGTTTAATTTCTTGTGAATAAATGACCTACAGTTTAATTGCTTTGTCCTATGCAGTTGCATGTTTGGTATTAGAAACTGCAAATTCCCCAGGCTGAATGTATCATCCCATTCCCATCCACAGTGTACTAGTGTGAGCAATCTAGCTTCTCCCATCCTCTCTATCATTTGGTGCTCTCACTACTTTTCACTCTGCCATTCTGACTGCTGTGCATTGAGGTCATTGTGGTTTTAATATGCATGTTTATTGATGGCTGAACTGGTTGGACATTTCTTTTTGCTTTTTTTGCCACCTGTATATTCTCTTTGGTAAAACGTTTGTTCGCGTCTTTTGACTGTTGGATTGTTTGTATTTTTACTGTTTAGTTTGAGACATATTCTACACTCTATAGAGGTCTTCTGCCAAATATGCCATTTGCAAATATGTCCCTCCAGTCTGCAGCTTGTCTTTTCATCCTCTTCTCGGGGTTTTTCATAGAAAAGTAAAGATTTTTAATTTTATTTTTAAATATATTTTTATTGATTTCAAAGGGAGAGAGAGAAACATCAATGATGATAGAGAATCATTGATTTGCTGCCTCCTGCATGCCCCCCACCCCAAATGGGAATCGAGCCCACGACCCAGGCATGTGCCCTTCTGGGTCATAGGTGGCAGTCAACCACTGAGCTACACTGGCCGGGCCACAAAGCAAAGATTTTAACTTGATGTTTTCCCATTCATCGATTTGTTTTATGGATACTGTGTGAAGTGTCAAGTCCAAGACTTTGCTTAAGCCTAGATACTGAAGATTTTCTCCTATGTTTCATCAAAAGGTTACATAAAATTATACTTTATATTTAAGTCCATGATCCACTTTTAGTTAACTTTTGTGTATTCTGATATTAATTAAGGTTCCTTTTGATCAGTGGATGGACAATTGTTTTAGGATCATTTGTTTAAAAGGATATCCTTCTTCCATTGAGTTACTTCTGCACCTTTGTAAAAAATTATTTGAGTGCATTTGTGTGGGCCTATTTCTGGTTCTTAGATCTGCTCCATTGATCTATGCCTGTCTCCACCAAAACTACACTTTTGGCCAGGATAGCTACCTAGTGGTTCTTAATATTGGGTAGAGTGATTCCCTCTACTTTATTATTCTTTCACAAAATTGTTGTTAGCTACCTGAGGTTTTTGTCTTTTCATATCAGCTTTAGGATAAACTTGTCTATGACTACAAAAAACCTTCCTGGGATTTTTATAGGAATTAGATTAAACACAAATCAATTTAGAGAGAAGTGACATCTTTTCTATGTTGAGTCTCCTAATCCATAAACATGTTATGTCTCTCCATTTATGAAGGTCTTCTTTGATTATTTTTCAGTAGCATTTGCCATTTTCAGGAAACAATTATACACATTTTGTTAAAAGTACGCCTAGGTGTCTCATTTTCATTGGCACAATTGTCAATGGTATGGTGCTTTTAATTTTGTTTTCTCCATGCTCATTGCTAGTATATAAAAGGAAAATTGATTATTTTGAGTTGCTCTTATAACCTGGGACCTTACTGAACTCACTTATTAGCTCTGGAACTCTTTGTAGGTTCTTTGGTATTTTCACACAGGCAATCATGTCTATAAATAGGGTGATATCAAATAAGGTGATTGTTGAGAAAAGAAAAAAGTTACCTCCTTCTCACTTACAGGTCTATTTTGGCTCTTAAACAAAAACAAAACACACATCTTGACATTTTAAAAATAGGAATACAAAAGTTCACCTTACAGATTTACTATGACAAATATAAGAAAGCTCTGTGCACATTATAAATTGTTCAATAGCTGTTGGAAATTGCAACCATTGCAGATTGTCTGCAGTCATGAATGTGCAAACCTATAACCCCTATGTTCTCAACTGCATAACTCAGAAAGTGGGAACTTTCCTGCATGATGAGAGATGCCAGAATCTCTGAGACTCTCTAAGTGGTAATCTAGCAAGAGTATAATCATCCTATATAATAAAAGCCTAATGTGCTAAGTGTCCGACTGTTCATTCGACCTTAGACTAGTTGCTATGATGTGCACTGACCACCAGGGGGGAAGATGCTCTGACTGGTAGTTTAGCTTGCTGCTGGGGATTGGCCAATCAGGACTGGGCAAGACGGGCCGGACACACCCTGGAGCCAACCTCCCATGGTCCCTCCTTGGCCTCTAAAATATTTCTTTTAATTAATTTCCTTTCAATGTGCATGAATCCATGCCCTGGGCCTCTAGTAGTATATAAGAATCTCCACCAAGGCTTCGTTATCTTCCAATTTTTATATACTATGGAAGTATTTGAGACGAGGATAATAAACGTGAAGAGATCTTAAACTGAACCAAATGATCATGACTTATCCTATTCCTTAGGGACTTTTTTAAGTAAACATTAAACTGGAATAAGATACTATAAAGCCCTTGCTGTTTTTTCTCAGTAGTTAGAGCATCAGCCCTCAGACTGAAGGGTCTTAGGTTTAAATTCGGTCAAGGGCACATGCCTTGGTTGCAAGCTCAATCCTGGCCCTGAGCAGGGGTGTGTGGGAGGCAACCAAAGGATGTGTCTCTTACATTGATGGTTCTCTCTCTGTGTCTCTCCCTCTCCCTTCCACGCTCTCTAAAAATCAACAGAAAAAATATCCTCGGGTGAGGATTAACTAAAAAAGAAGATACTATAAAGCCTATAAAAGATTTTAGCAAATGTGAGGTTGTTTTAGGGACCCTTTTTTCATCTAAACAGCCCACTCAAAAACTGAAATCTGAAAACAGATTATGCCATAATCAGCTGGAGGTGGCTCCCCCGCCCCTATTCGATTCTGATTTGCTAGATATTGAGGATAGCCATGGTTCCTCATTTTAAACTAACTCCCAGGTGATTCTGCAGCACAGGCACAAATAGGAATGACTAACCAAGCCAGCCTCGAGTCCCCAAAGAGGAGAATCTTGAAGACAGGTCAAGTGCTCTTAGGGGTGGGAGGAAATTTGTGGATATTCTTAGGGATGGGAGGAAATTCATGGAGATCTGGGGATAAGAGGAGGACCCTAAAGTCTCGTTGCCCCTCAAAACAGAACATGGTGGGGACCAAAATAACT
This sequence comes from Myotis davidii, assembly GCF_000327345.1. Lineage (NCBI taxonomy): Eukaryota > Metazoa > Chordata > Mammalia > Chiroptera > Vespertilionidae > Myotis > Myotis davidii. The sequence goes on from NW_006300367.1 coordinate 4,077,321, forward strand.
TTCTGTGGGGTCAGCCCTGACACTTGTTGTTTGCGTTTGTAATGAAGTGCCTGACTTCAGCTTTGATGGCCTCAGCACCCCCTTCAAGGCTAATAAACACACCACCAGTTACATCCCCCACAGAGGCTCCCTTGTTTTAGATCTTGCTTAATTTCTATAATTGAGCATGTGGGCTACTTGTTGCTTTGTTTTCTTTTCCTGCATTTTAGTCTCTGATCTTATGTTTTAAATTCACCAGTAAAAAGTGAGTCTTCAAAACTCCAGTCCCCTACCCTGGACACAACCCTCCCCTTGCCCATTTCCCCCATTGCTGCATGGCGCCAGTGTGCTGTGAAATGTCTAGGTCTAGTGAGTAATAAACCTGTATCTTTTCAAAGTTCCCTGGTGGTTATTGCTGAAGAGTGAGTGCCTTGCCATAACTAGAAGGGCTGGTCCAGCCTCAACACCGGATATTGATAGGCTGACACCAGCACAAAACATTTCTTCTCTGTAGATCATAATGCTCAATGGTGTCTCCTGGGCTCTCCATCCACTAAAGAAAGGCCCTGTCTATGCAGTGACAGATCCATTCCCTTCCTTCCATTTCCAAAACTGCCTCTGAAGACAAAGCTGTAAATGGAGGGGTTTGAGGTCTGACACTGATGGATTAATTTTCTTGAGCAAATATTCCCCATAATAAATCACAAATAATTTATTAAGCTCAGAAGAAAAATAACTTAAGAAGATGAAGACAGAATTTGAATTTATTACGTCAAACCACCAAAAAAACCTCATCTGCTTTTTTTTGTGAACACCGTATTTTCTGTATAAGAAAAAGACATATCACATATGCATGAAATCAATGCATCTACATTGTATCCAAACAGTGCCAATAGAACTAAAAAATGCATAATCAGTCTAGCCCATTCCTTTGAAAATAAATTGATTTTTCAGCACTTTTCCCAAAACTCCAGTTGCTTTGAAAATAAAATCGTTTTCTTTCTTTCTGACACCAGTGCGTTTTAAATGTGAGCATTTTCTCATCTAATGATTGTTTTTCTGGTTTTCTCCCACTGATTGGACATATCTAATTATCCAAATAGCTATTGAAATAGAATTCATTTTCAGTAATGTCTTTAAAGTGCAGCTAGAGTTGTACCTTTACATGACCTTCATACCACAGCCACCTTCTCAGCTCAGCCCTGAGTGAAATACGGCTCACCAAACAACCTTGATACCAATACCTACAGACTGCTGCTGAAATGCACATGGTTTAATTTTTAATTGCCAAACATACAGCTACATGGCCATAAAAGGCGATTGAAAGTGTTTGTACAAGATGTGAAACTGGCAGTTTTCCACTTATAATAGGATATGAACCCAGACTTATTACTGAAACTTAAATTCTGCTGACATTTTTTATGAAAATAAACGTAGTTCAGGAGATGCTGCCCCACTCTGTTTAGCCCTGACTGGAGATGGTACTGTAGCATGTCACTTCGAAAAGTACCCTAAATGGAAGTTTAACAGTTCTCTTAAAGCTATTAGTGTGACTTTGGTGTGAAGGCCTGCATTAGTTGGCTCTTAAGGTACATTATATTTATTTATTATTTTTATGTGTATATGTGAGTGTGCCAAAACCCAATATTTTCCTAACCCCTTAAATTGTGATCATTTTTATCTTCCCTCAGGTGTAATTGATCTATCAAATGCTCTTATAAGGATTACATTTAACATATTATCCACATAAATGACATAATATGGGGGTGTATATATATATATATATATATATATATATAAAACAATATGACAGTAAGGATATTGTTGTACTGCCTTCATTTTGGACCAGAAGAAATGAATTGAATTTCAATTATTGTGTAGTGTTTTCATTTTTCACAGAATGAAATGTACAACAATAATAAGCTTCTGAGTTTTTAAGCATCTTTGGCATTATTTCCCTTGCTTTTTTATTCCAGTCATCTCATAGTTCTCTAAAAAAGTTTAACTCTCTCCTGCCTTAGGATCTTTGCATATATGTTTCCTTATATTCAGAATGGCACCACACCCCTGCACACCACTTTCTACTTTTTGCTTAATTAACTTCTACTTAGCCTATAGATTTACACACAAATGTTTGTTTTAAGGAAAACCTTCTCTGCTGCCAATATCACATAGTCCACAGCACTAAAACCTCTCCATAAATAGTGCTGGTCTCAGACACACATAGTTGTTCATCAGCTCAGGAGGCCAGAAGTGAAAATAGAATGGCTGGAGCTAATTGGGAAGACTTGAATTCATAAATTCCACTAGGAATTTTTACCAGGGGTGTGATATGGCCATATTTATGTTCTAGAAGGATCACACTGGTGTCAAGATAGTAGAAAAGATTACCTTGATTTAGGAGTAAATCTTGTGATTAAAAAGTAATGTTTGACTTGATATGGAAGAAATCTGGATAACCTGTGGGTTTCTGGCTGGGTGACTGGGAGGTTGGTGAGATGCTGAGACAAAAGAGATGCAGATGAGGATGAATCCAAGCAGGAGAAATCACAGTTCTGAGTCCAAGTCTTTCCTGCAAGGCAGCCAACTGGGGTGTAAGGGTTGGATACAGACATGTGAAAAGCACCAACATAGCTGGAAGTTTAAATCGCAGCTGGAAATTTTCTGAACTTGACCAGAACAAAAAGTGAGGCTGAAGACAGACATGGGTAGTGGGTAAAGAACCTGTAACAACGATGAAGACAGAAAAGGAGACCCAGGATGGAAGCTGAATGACCTTAGCTTCCATTTTGCATGTTGCCGAAGTGTTAGAGGATTTTTAAGACAAGTCAATATCCAAAGGCACACAGTAGCTCAAGGAGAAGAGCAGCCATCAAAACAAACAGTGCAGCACAACTATTGGATCAGAAACATAACGCCAAGAATAGTTTTCATGGGACGATAGGAGGCAGAAGACCAGCAATGCTGCAGATCTAGTTCCTGTGCCTTGCCCATAATATAGGTAGTCACAAAATAGCTTTGCTGAACCAAAACTTTGGTCAGGCCCATCTTCTCCTTGGTGCATGTGGGCATTTCTTGTAAAAATCCAGTTTTAGCAAGAACCATTGCTAAACCAGTTTAACCAGAACCCCCACCCTCAAGATCTGATCGGGTTCCTAATCCGCCAGATCCCAGAGATAAAGTCTGACCACCCTGGCTTGTCCTCAGAAAGAAAATGTGTTAGGCCAGTTTAGCCAGAGCTACTTTACCCCTGATGTTTCCTCTTAGTAATTTTTCATCCACTGACTTCCATTCTTTTCTTTATAAATTTCCACTTGCTCATGCTGCATTCAGAGTTGAGCCCAGTCTTGCTCCCACTGTAATATCCAATGAGAGGGGTCTCTATACTTATTGTGATGGTCCAGAATAAGGTCTTTCTTGCCATCTCTACCAAGAGTCATTAACTGTTTTAATGGCTGTTCTATTTCTGTTTTATATACATGTGTTATAACAAGAATTTAATGATAAGAAGAACATCAATATGATTTTTAAAAAAATTCTTGCTACACAGTCATTGGGGAAATAAAGAAACTGAGTCCCAGGAAAATGCAAGCATTTGCTCGAAGATCACATGGCTAGTGACCAACAGAGACCTAAGCTTTAGTCTATCATGGAACTTTGATGATCAGAAGGTTCTCCCTCCCTGTTAATAACATGCCCTTTAGTAACCCCATGGAGCCCTAAAACCAAACATTTTCCTTTCACATCTCAGCAGTTTTTACTGATTTCTTGACAATATTAAAATCTGGAAGGTGACTGGACACAGAATCAAGCCACAGATAAAGAGAAAACCATTCAGTGAGAATTTGTGAATATCATTACAATGCTTCCACAAAATGTTCTGTACATTGACAAGTCTCTATTGTGGCTCCTACCCTACTGTGAATACTTGGTGCCATCAGCAAAAAAGACTGGAGTGAGGATTTTCAAGACTGCATCTCAGTGGGTTCCAGTAAATATGGTGGGATAGGTAAATGTGGTATTTGAATCCTCTCAAAATCCCATCAAAATTACAATTAAACTACACAACAATCATCTTTCAGAACTACCTGAAATCTAGCTGAACAGAAGTTTTATAACTAAGGATATAAAGAAGAAGCCACTTTGAGACTAGTAGGAGGGGCAGATATGAGGAATGGCTGGTCCCACACTCATGTGTGGTGGGTAAAAAATTGGAGGAATACCTCATCTGTGGAGGTGCCCCTGCAGAGTTAGGGGTTCCAGTCCTACATCAGGATTCCCAGCACAGGGTTCCAATGCCCCAAAGAGAAGCTCCCATAACTTCTGCCTATACAAATCAGTAGTGCTTGTGGCTGAGTGAGAACTAAACAGAAAAGCAGCAAGAGAAAAGCAATTGCTTACTTATAAGGAAGCTCCCACTAGCTGATTTCTCAACAGAAACTTTGCAGGCTAGAAGGGCTTTGTAGAAAATATTCAAAGTGATGAAAAGCAAAAACCTATAATCAAGATTACTATACCCAGCAAAGCTGTCATTTAGAATCAAAGGACATGTAAAGAGCTTCCCAGACAAAAAAATAAAAAAAGTCTCCTTTAAGAAAAAAAACAAAGATAAAAATTATGAATAATAAAATGGCAATAAACACATACCTATCAAATTAAAGACAAATGACTTAAATGTTCCAGTCAAAAGACATGTGAATACTGAATGGATAACAAAACAAGACCCCACACTCTAGTTGGTTTGGCTCAATGGATAGAGCGTCAGCCTGCAGACTGAAGGGTCCTGGATTTGATTCCAGCCAAGGGCACATGCCTGGATTGCAGAGTCAATCCCCTGTAGGGGGCGTGCAAGAGGCAGCCAATCAATGATTCTCTCTCATCATTGATGTTGCTATCTCTCTCTCCTCTCCCTTCCTCTCTAAAATCAATAAAATATATTTTAAGAAAAACAAAAACAAGACCCTTACATATGCTGTCTATGGAGACTTCAGATCTCAAAAGACACACAGACTAAAAATAAAGGGATGAAAAAAGATATTTCATAAAAATGGAAACAAGCAAACAAACAAAAGCTGGGGTAGTAATACTTATACGAGTCAAGGTAGACTTTAAAACAAAGGTTATATAATAAGAGACAAAGAAGGACCCAGAAATTCCATTTTGGTATTTATCCAAAGAAACCCAAATACTAAATTGAAAAGATATATACATCCATATGTTCACTGCAGCATTATTTATAGTAGCCATGATATGGGAGCAACCTTAGTGTCCAGCAACAGATGAGTGGATAAAGGACTGTTGCAAACATATGCAATGGAATATTATTCAGCTGTAAAAAATAATGAAATAGTGCCATCTGTAACAACATGGATAGACCGGGTAGGTATTGTGCTGAATGACATAAGTCAGACAGAGGAAGACAATGCCATATGATTCCACTTATATGTGGAATATGAAAAAAAATAAATAAATAAATGAACTAGCAGAACAGAAAAAGACTCATAAATAGAGAAAACATTTTGATAGTTGGCAAATGAGAGGGGCAATGGGGGGCAGTGGGTAAAAAAGGTGATGGCATTACGAAGTACAAATTAGTAGTTACAGAATAGTCACGGGGATGTAAAGCACAGTGCTGGGGTCCAACCCCAGCAGGTCCAGGGGTCCCCAAAGGTGTGGACAGAGTTGGCGATGAAGGAATGACACGGAGACAGCATTCAGTTGATCAGCAGCCTTGCCAGGATATCTAGCCACAATCTCCAGCCAAGTACTGTGTCCATGTTCTCTTGCTAGGTTCTCCAGCCAGGTTCTCCAGGTTCTCCAGCCAGGTTCTGTAGCCATGCTCTCACACTAGGTTCTCCAGCCCG
>NW_006300367.1:4083458-4085772 GCF_000327345.1 Myotis davidii
CGGCCATTGACCCAGCGAACCATGAGCAGGCAAGCACACCCACAGACAGCACCCAGCAGGGCCTGTGTGGCCATCACCCCGGCGACCCAGGAGAAGCCAAGCTCAGCCCACAGGCAGCACCCAGCAGGGCCTGCTTGGCCATCACCCCGGTGACCCACGAGCAGACAAGCGTGCCCGCAGACAGCACCCAACAGGGCCTGCTTGGCCATCACCATGGTGTGGAGCAGGCAGGCCCCACAGAGCACAGAGAATCACGGGGAGTGGGCCCAAGCCATCAGTAGGACATCCCCTGAGGGCTCCTGGATTGGAGGGGGTGCAGGTCAGGCTGAGAGCCCCCCATGCACGAATTTTGTGCACCAGGCCTCTAGTCCTATATAATAAAAGCCTAATATGCTAAGTGTCTGGTTGTCCAGTGGGCCATTCAACCAATCAAAGCATAGTATGCTAATGTATTGCTAAGGCCACTCAACTCACTACGACATGCACTGACCACCAGGGGGCACATGCTCAGCGCAGGAGCTTCCGTGATGCACACTGGTCATTTACAGCTAAGTGATCCTTAAGACCGAATTACCAGACTCACTGCTTGCTATGATGTGTACTGACCACCAGGGGGCAGATGCTCCGACCAGTAGGTTAGCTTGCTGCTGGGGTCCGGCCAATCAGGACTGAGCGAGACAGGCTGGACATGCTCTGGAGCCCTCCCACAGTCCCTCCCCTGCTGGCCAATCTCTCGCATCCCTCCTAGGCCCCGGTCATGCACTGGTGGGATCCCTTGGCCTGACTTGTGCCCTCTTGCAATCTGGGACCCCTCAGGGGATGTCAGAGAGCTGGTTTCAGCCCAATGGCGGAACAACCAGTCACTATGATGCACACTGACCACCAGAGGGCAGATGCTCAATGCAGGGGCTGCCCCCTGGTGGTCAGTGCACTCCCACAGAGGGAGCACCATCCAGCCGGAAGTGGGAGCCTCTCCCGCCTCTGTGGCAGCATTAAGGATGTCCCCCAAGGGTTTCAGGACTTCAAGAGGGCACAGGCCGAGCTGTGGGACTCCCCCAAGTGCACAAATTTCGTGCACTGGGCCTCTAGTATTTTAATAGCCATCAATGGTGTCAGATGGGTACTAGATAAACCAGGGTGATCACTTAGTAAGTTATATAATGTCTAATTACTGGGTTTTATACCTGAAACGAAAATAATATTGTATATATTGTATGTCAACTGTAATTGAAAAATTAAAAAATATATATATTTAAAGTAAAAAAAAAAAGCCTGCATTTCAAAAGGTCTGCTCCAGACTCCTAGCTCCTTCATTAGGATATCTGACTTTTTTAAAAAATATATATTTTATTGATTTAGAAGCCATGCTCACAGCTGCAAGCTCAGTGGTGGTAGTGGGAGCCTCTCCCGCCTCTGTGGCAGCATTAAGGATGTCCCCCAAGGGTTTTAGGACTTCAAGAGGGCACAGGCCGAGCTGAGGGACTCCCCCCCAAGTGCATGGATTTTTGTGCAGCAGGCCTCTAGTTAAAATATAGTTTCTGAAAATAAACAAATTCAGGATATCTGACTTTTCAAGACCATCTTCAAAACTATCTTCATACTATCTTCAGCCCTTCCCAGAATTTAGTCTCCCAATATTAGTTTCATGTACACTCCTCTCCCACTCAGCATTTTTACATAAAAAGACTTAAGCTCACATAAATATCTACAAGAGGAAGGCAGAAGACAAAGGGAAGCAAATGTAGAATGTATATGCTATTATGTTAAAAAACATTTTTTGGGAGAGAATCACTTCCAGAATGGTTGAGTAAGGACCTCAAAATCTTGCTCATCCATAACAGCAACAATAATATTAAAACAAAAAAAAACTCTCAAAATCAAGTTTTTTTAAAACTCTGGAATTTAACAAAAGGACCTGGAGAGCATTATGCTAAGCAAAATAAGCCAGTTGAGAAAGACAAATATCAAATGATCTCACTCACTTGTGGAATATGGTGAACAACATAAACTGATGAACAAAAATAGATCCAGAGACAGAGAAGCATGGAACTGACTGTCAAACCTCAGAAGGAAGGCAGGAGAGGTGGGGTGAGGGTAGGAGATCAACCAAAGGTCTTGTCTGCATGCATATAAGCATAACCAATGGACAAGGACACTAGAGAGGTGAGGGCATGTGCTGGGAGGTGGGAGTGTCCGGGGAGAAGTCAATGAGGAAAAAGGAGACATATGTAATACTTTAATCAATAAAGAACTAAAAACAAAACAAAACAAACAAACAAACAATCTGAGGAACACTTACCAAAAAAAAGTGACT
>NW_006300367.1:4086023-4096418 GCF_000327345.1 Myotis davidii
TCTGAGATAACCCTGGAAATCTAAAAAACCTACATGCCCAGGACTGAGTGCATAATGAGGGGTGTGCACATGCCTGGAAGAAAGCCCTAGCTCTCACCACTGTGACTGAGTGTCTGTGCAACCAGGAAGTGAAGACTAAGGCAGGGTGTACACCTCCCGAGTGTTGAACGTGAGCCTCAGCATGTGCACAAGGGATGGGAGCTTTACCGGCTCAAGGCATTTAATAAATATTTTGTCCAATAATTTATTGATGCTAAGCATGCTAAGCAGAGACTAAAGTGGCCACACAATACGAAGAATACAGACTTTACAGAATTAATCCATAATTCACTAAACAAAAAACAGCAACAACAACAAACCCTAGAGGGAGGAATATGATATCCAGACTTGCCAGATTATTATTTAAATTTCTATTTTTCAACAAAACTTATGAGACATGCTAGAAAATAGAAAATGCTGACCTATATACTACTACTAATACCAGGAACAAGTCAAGATTGTCTACTCATTATTTCTATTCAGCATTATAATAGAAGTTCTCATCAGAGCAAGTAGATTTAAAAAAGAAATGATAAAAGAAATACAAATAGGAAAGAAGAATGAAAGCAACGTGTTGGTATCTCTGTTCAAGACATGATTTTGTGTACAGGAAGTGTTACTGAATCCATAAAGCAAACTGGTAAAAGTAATAAATGAGTGCAGTAAAGTTGCAGGATAGACGATCAAAATACAAAAATCAATTGCATTTCTATATACAAGCAATGAACATTAAAAAAGAAATTAAGAAAACAATTACATTTACAATATACCCAAAGAAATAAAATATGAAGGAATACATTTAACAAAAGAAGTTCAACCCTTGTACAATGAAAGCTACAAAATGTTATGAAATAAATTTAAAAGGATCTAAAGAGGTAGAATGATATCCATGTTTTTAGATAAGAAAAATTAATATTGTGAAGATGTCAATTCTCCATAATAACTTATAGATCCAATGTATTCCCTATAAAATCTCAGTTGATGTTTTAATGGATATTCATATAAAAATGCAATGGACCCAAAATGGCCAGTCGATCTTGAGAAAGGACAAAATTTGATCACCCATACTTCCCAAATTAAGAATGCACAAATCAACAGTAAGCAAGACAGTGTGGCATGGGCAATAAGACTAGACATATAGATCAGTGGGATATAACTGACAGGCCAAAAATAAATAAATTCTGAAGTTTATGGCAATTGATTTTCAATGAGGGTGTCAATACAATTAAATGTCTTTCCAAAAAATTATGCTGAGATAACTAGCTATCAGTCTGCAAATAATGGACCTAGACTCCTGCCTTTTATCATACACAAAAATGTCTACATACTTCATAAACATAAATGTAAGTATAAAACTATAAAGCTCTTAGAAAAAAATTAGGGCTGTGAAATTTTGTGACATTGGATTAGATAATGAGCTCTTGAGTTATTATACCAAAAGCCTATTTACCAAAGAAAAAATATATAAAATGAACTTCATTAAAATTAAAAAAGTTTTCACTAGACTACGAAAAAAAAAATCAAATTGGAAAGTCAGTTTACAAAATGGGAGAAAATATTTGCAAATCATACAACTGGTTAGCTAAGGTATTCTGAATAAAAAACTTTTCAAATAATCCAATTTAAAAATAGACAAAGAACTTAAATATTTTTCTAAAAATAGATATACAAATGACCAATAATTATAAAAATGATGCTCAAAAACATTAGTCAACAGAGAAATGCTAATCAAAGTCATAATGAGATACTTCTTCATAACCACCGTCATGTCTAAAATAAAAAGGACAGACAATACTATGTGTCATTGAGGATATGGAGAAACTGAATCCTCATATATTCTTATTGGGACTGTAAAATTGTGCAGCCACTTTGGAGAACAGTTTGGTAATTTCTGAAAATGTGAAACTGAGAGTTACAATTTACCCCAGCAATTTCACTCCAAGGTGAATACCTAAGAGAGTTGAAAGCTTACAAAAACCATGTATGCACACGATCATGGTAGCATCATTCATGATAGCCAAAAGTGAAATCAACCCAAAAGTCCATCACCTGATGAATGGATAAACTAAATGTGGTCTATTTGTATAATATAATATAACTTGACAATAAAAAGAAATTAAATGTCGATACCAGCTACAAAATAGGTGAACCTTAATAAACATTATGCTAAAGGAAAGAAACTCGGTACAAAAGACCAGATGATTCATTTCTATTAAATGACCAGAATAGGCCAATTCACAAGAGCACATTAAATCGGTGTGTTTCAAGGAATGAGGAGGGGTGACTAAGGATTGATGGCAATGGTGCAGTATCTTTTGAGGGTGATGAGAATTAATCTGTAATTAAATAGTGGTGATGGTTGAACAAGTCTGTGAATATACTAAAAACATTGAGTTGTGTACTTTAAAAGGGTAAATTTCAAAGTATGTGAATTACATTTTGATAAAGTGGGCTCTGACCAGGTAGCTTAGTTGGTTAGAGCATCATTCTGATAAGTCAAGTTGTGGGCTTGATCCCCAGTCAAGGCACATACAAGAATCAACTAATAAATGCATAATTAGTGGAACAACAAATCAATGTTTCTCCATCTCTCCCTCTGTCTCTACCTCTCTCCCTTCTCTTCTCTCTCTCTAAACTCAATAAATAAAAAATAAAATAAAGCTATTATTGGGGATAAAATGCAGAAGAGAGGTAGTCTCTTGATTAGGGAAGGAGATGAAGATATTGAGCCTTGCGATCTTTTGACACAGTGAAATGGGATAGGATCACAATAGGATTACCCTCAGGAGCTTCACCTCAAATCTGTTTGACGTTAGGGATTAACCACAATCATTATTAGACTTAAGCACAAATTTTGATAAATGAAAAATATTTAATCTTACCCTTTCGAGTTTTCTAGATGATCCAATTTACTAATAATCCACATGGCCTGTTTTGTTGTCTGATCTTCCACATTATAACCTAAGTCACTTTGGGGGTTTGTAAAATAAAAAAATGGAACAGAAAAATTATTCTCAAGCACATTCTTGAGGTTACACTTTTATATTTATAATTGAAATTTAGCATATATGTTTATTTTGTCACACCTAATAATTATCATAATTTTCTTCTTTTAAACTCAATCATTTTTCAACCAATAATTAAATGATTTTTCAAGTTTCTACACTCGGCTTTAAAATGACAGAAGTATTTCACATAGATTATTTTAATTACAATTTTAAAATTGTGTAATGGAGATATTTTTAAATGCAATTTAAAAATGTATGATAAGAAAACTAAATGCATTAATGACATATAAGGTGATGAAGATCTAATTATTTTTGACAAAAAGCTCTACTAGATGCTTTTAGCATCTTATTAATGTGTGTAAGAGACAAAATAGAATTTTAAAGATACCCTTCAGAGTTTTTAATCATCTCCTTCTGTTCTCCAAGAGCTGTTAATCTGATTAGACCTGAGGTTGTCATCTGGTGACACAGGGAAAGGACTTCTAGGCAATAGGAACAGTGTGTAAGAGGACTTAGAACAAGGAAAGAACGTATGTTAACTCCAAACAACTCAGTTAATTGAGATCACTGGAATTGATGGTGTATAAGGAAAAGCAAGAAAAAATATCTACTTCTTTCATTTGACTCTTTAAAAACAAAGCAAAAGCTATAAAGTGACATTATACATAGGAAGAAATGGTGACTCAGCCTGTAGGTGGCTTGCACCAACTCAGGAAGTCCTGAAAGAGTAGAGCTGGACCTCAAACTCATTTTCATAATTCCAAGTCTTCTGTAGCTTTGCCTTTACTGTGCTGCCTTTCTCAGTGCTGCTGTGGGAGACAGTGTCTGGGGTAGAGTAAGGTAGAAAATGAACAGAGACTTAAAAAAGAATGACGCTGAAGGTGTTAATCTAATTCATCTCCAGTGACTGTGGTCAATCTCACATTGCCTGACCCTCAGACCCGCTTCTTGTGTGACTTTACTGAGCTAGAGGGGAACTTCAGACTATGTTTCTATAACAATGAAAAATTCCAGAAGATGAACTCTTTAGTTCAAAGGAAATTCCAAGCAATGATTGGTAACTATGTCATGTTGCCTTGAAATCTGATGAATAATCACACTACATTGTCAACCAGAGTTGAGATGATGTTCATGCAGAGAGATCCCAAAAATTTCAAATTGAGCTATCTCTTCAGTAATAGTTTAGTATGTGCAACTTTTTCTATCAACACTGAGGCAGTAGGGGAGAAGTATATGAATGTGTGGACAGGATGCCATTTGTTTCATTGATCAGTCCTCCAAAGCAGAAATTGAATTATCCATGTGTGCTCTCTGTGAGCATTTCCTAAACATATGTTACACATCCAGCTGTGAATGAGATTATTTTGTCAAATAAATACATCAAAGGCCCAGATCACCTCTACAAGACATTTTCAATATAACCTGTTAATAAAATTCAGCACATTTATGGGAATAGAAAGAAATAACAGACCAATTCCAAGTAATTAAGGGAGCTATAAAGTTTCAAGAATAGCAGCCCAGTGCTTCATCATTCATTACTCAGGATACTACTTTTATGCTACTTAGCATCTCTGCCTCAGTTGCCTTGTCTAAAAATTGGAAATAATATAGTTTTTGTCTTTGCTGTTATTATGATAAATGACATTATGCATGAAAAGACAATTATTATTTAACAGTTAATAAATTGCTTATAATTACAGCTAAATGGTGTATGATCTCAAACAACTCACTCATCATTTGTTGGTCTAGTCTAGGCAGAGGATCCTGAAGATTTCTTCTGTACAGAAATCTTTTGGCCTAAATTGGAAAGATCCAAACAATTATATAATATCAAATGCCATTCTGCCACTCTGATTATCCATACATTCATCAGGCTATGAGTATTATTCTCCTGCTCACTTCTTTTAGTATATTAGATTTGTCAAACATCTGCCCTTGTGTGCTAATGGGTGTAACTTGAGCTAGGACACAAATTACCTTGACACCCTATTACAGAGATGGAAAATGCTATTTTCATGTGTCTGCTAATAGCTGTCCTCCCCAATAGTGCCCATGTGACCTTTAAATATCACAGAAGCTAAGTGGCAAAGGAGAATAATAATGGCATTTTAATTGATTGGTAAATTATTGAGCAGCGTTAGCTAATACTCTGTAACACTTCTTCCCTCTCTCTCTCCACTCCACTTCACTGGAACAAATTATTATGCTCTCTGGAGGGTTGCTGTTTTTCTTACATGTGAATCTATGATCCATTTGACCCTGTCTTCTCTGGTGTAACACATAGGTTATCTTTAAAAAAAAAAAAGGTGCAGATAAATGTTAGGAAAAATATCTGTGTGGAAAGTGTGTGCTAAAAAGGAAATGTATTAAAGACCACATTTCACTGTAATTCTAACCATTCAGAGTAAAATATACTGGACAGTGCCTTTACTTTATTCTGGCTATTTTTTAAATATGATTTTTAATGAATTTAACAATGAATTTAAAGTTCCTTTGGGCATGATTGTGTGGGGTTTTTTAATTTTAGATGCTGATAGTAATTACTAAGCTTTGATACTGACCCCAATTGAGCAACTACACAATTTTGTCCTATAAAATGACACTGCTACTTGAGCAAGCATTTTGTCTATATAAATCCAAATATAACCTTCCAAGCCCAATGAAACTCTGGTTTCACTGAAAATTCCCAAATCATCACAACCCCTACTGACCGTACTCCTCGTTGGTAATAATTAGAATTTTTACAACCCCAGACGTCAAGACTAAAGATTCATTATCATTGTCATATATTCTTAAATATTTTCTTGCCAACTGGATCTTGATTTTCAGTGAAGCTTTATAGGTCCCCAACACGTTTCATGTTGTACAGAGCAGGGAGCAGTGGGAAGTGTGGCAAAAGTGGGGGACACCAGTCATGCGGAGCAGCCTATGTAACCATGAGCAATGGAGTCTCTAACTCTCGGCCCAGCATCAATCTGTAAAGTTTCATGGAGTTGTGTAAAATAAATAAGAAATCTTGGCGATCCCTATACTAGGTGTTTTGGGTAGACACAGCTGTGCAGCACACATCTCCTTCAGGAGGTACTTGTCCCAGCTATGGAAAGGGTGGTAAACAGACAGCTCTCAGCCCCTTTGGGGTCTGCCTTGTCCAAGTTCTGCTGGAGAACTAAGAGGGTGGTATTTCTCTGTCAATAGAGGGAGTGGGTTCTTGTGATATCTTCAGAAAAAGAATTTGTTAAGACTCACAAAGGAAAATGAATGATCTTTATTTGCATGGAATTATATTTCTCGGTTTCCAAAGTCCCATTATCTTCAAACCAGTCCTGGAAAACATGCTGCTGCGGGTTCCATGTAGCTGAAAGCAGGGTCTGTGCCCAGTTTCTGTTCCAGAGAGGAACTGGGTCTGATGTGATATCAGGCTAATTAAACTCCATTAGTCCATTGTAAGGAGTCCACATGGCTGTGGGCCAGGTGGATGAGAGCAGAGCATGTGAGCTCCGCAAGCCAGGAGCACCAGAGGACCAAGAGTGACCACAAAGGAACTTCTTTTATTCAGTGTTTAAATGTCTCAGATTTCACGCCCTTGCTGTGACCATGCCTATTCTGACCACTGAATTGCTCCCAGGTGTGACTAACAGGTAAGCAACTTCCCTCATCACCCAGTCCTTACTGGGCATGCATCTATTGTGCAGTCCCTTCCCTTCCCTTGGTGATCTGCAGGGAATAGACTTGAAGAATGATGCCTGCAGCTTCCTGGTAAAGCTGTCTAAATGTTAGGCCTATATTATCTAGTCTCCCCTTTGCTCCTTTCCTGTTAAATAATAACCAGGTTATTATAATGGTATCACAAGGACCCATCTGTCCCAGAGCGGCCCACATCTACTGACAGATTGTCAGTCAATTTCAAACCAAAGCAGTAGAGCTCTGATGTCCTTTCAGATTCTTCCTCTGCCCAGTCTTAGATCCTCACCCTCTCTTCCACTAAAGTTGATCTATAAATCATATCCTGCCTGCCAAATCCCGACTCATCATCTGCTTCCAGAGAATGACACCTGCAGCAGGGCTTGGCCGATACTAATCTAACAGCTGAATCCTTACCTCTCTTTCCAAGCACAGGAGACTAAGCCATCTTGGCTTCCTCAAGCATCCCTCTTTCTGAATCATCCTCTGTTGCTCCTCCAATGAGGTCTTTAAGCTAATGTCACTGTAACACTCTGCAGCCTTATGCTCTCTGTTCCCAAAACACGCATTCCCACGCATTCATCACTAACAGCAACATAAGCATCAAACCACTCAGCACATCACCAATAGTTTCTTATACTTCTATGTTCTATGTCGCAAGTCCTCTTCCCTCAAAATTCCACAGTAATCCATTTACCTCCTTGAAGATTTAGTCTTCTTTCCCAGACTTACATCACAGGAAGCTGAGGGAAAGTATAGATAGGGATTTGAAATGGCCCTTGCGTAGTCAGTAAAATTTCCAGCTTCACGGAAGCTAAATACTGGCTCATTCTCATGTCCGATACAACTGACTGAGAAAATACTTCTTAAGTGCCAGACGCCCATCCTGACAATGGGACACAGAGAGGCAGCACAATATGGGGGTAAGAGCTGGGCTCCTGGAGACAGTTTGCCTGGGGATCAGTGTTGTTCCGTCGGCTGGCACACTGTGCGGCTTGGGCAGCCATCTCCTGCCCTGTGCTCAGATTCCTCACCTGTAAAATAAGAAGAAGGATATGTGTCCACAGGGTTGTCATGATGATAAATGAGTTCACACAAATCAGGAGCTTAAAACAATGTTTTAGTAACTTCTCAATAAGCGGTCGCTACTATAAATATGAACAAAGAGAAAGATAGACACAGTCCCTCTGCCCTTCAACCCTCCAGCTGAGCTCCAGATACTGCCCCTTCCCACAGCCCCTCATTGCCCCCTCTCTACATGTGCCATTGGGTGCTACTCTTCAATTTCTGCCCTTACCGATGACCTTGAATGATGTGTGCAGGTGCAGCTGGCTATGTGGCCTGCATCACCATGCTCCTCATCACCTGCTCCCATACCCAGCTCCTTTCTCCAAGTGCACTCAATGCAGAGTTTTCAGGTTCTAACTCTGAAAGTGTCTGTTTTCCTGTCGATGATCTTGACACATCATTTAACATAATTTGGCCTCAGTTCTCCACCCATGATAGAGGAGCTAGAAATAAATGAACTCTAAAATCATTTTCCACTTTAATTTCCTGTGGTTTTATGGCAATAGACTGTGAGTTATTAAAAAAAAAATTCAGCCCTCCTTGGGAATCTAAGACAAACACAATAGATGAGCTCCCCCAAGAGGTAAGTGGGGCCTGGTCTGATCAAGGTGAAGAGGAGTTCCAGACCAGGTCCTATAGAAGAGGCATTTGTTCCAGCAAGCTCAGGTGTCACTGCCATGAGGTGAGCCTGACTCCGCATCAAAGGAAATCCAGTATCCACTGAAAACGTGGCCTGACAGGAGGCTCGACCTGATCCTCTCTCTCTCTCTCTTTTTCTTTATTGACTGAGGTAATACATATGTGCCCTTAGCCTCCCATTGCTGATCCTCTCTTAAGAGGGAAAATGTTAACAACAATGCACCTACTAAGACAGAAGAAGAAATAAATTGGAAACAAGTGTTCTAAGAAAAAGGCTGGGGACACCAGAACAGAAGAAAACTCTAGGAACACTTTGTGTCACTAGTGACTCTTAGGCAAATATTTTATTTTCAAAGAGCTGAACAGAGCTGGGCAGTGCCACTTCCTTCCCCAGGACAAACAAGATCACAATTCAGTCAGAAATCTGAACGAAGGAAATACCTCAGTTTCTCCATCTGGATTTCAGCATTACCAGAGTCCCTGTGTGCACACAGCACACACAGACACACTCTACTAAGCTGGAACCAAATGAGATGTAAAAATATTCACGTTAAGGACCATTTGGACAATAATAGAGTTGAGCCTGAATGAGGAGTCCTGATGTTTTGTTGTTTCTCTCTCCTTTTAGCCTCAACATGGTCATTTCAAAGATCTCCACAGTGTTCCGTGCTTTAATGTTCTTCCCTGTGTGTAAGATAATTTGTTTTCAGCTGAAGTAACATCTGTTTCTGTAGATAATTAAGTTATTAGATGCCGATCACTTTAATAAAGCCACAAGGCTTTCCTGACCTCTTTATACATAATCAATGAATTTAGATGCAAAATGTGAATACTTTACATGTGAAAAATGATCTAAATCTTCCATTAACAGTCATGTTTTAATCACTTGGTGCCTGCAATCAGAGAGCTATGCAAACACGACATTATGGGGACAAAGATTATTCAGTCATTCCAGGGTAGCAAGAAAGAGGCCTGGGAAGTGGTTGATCTTCCCTTTGTCCTTGAACAACAGTCCCCTCCCTTTATTACCTGAGGTGCTATTATTTTATCCTTCCTACAGTTAATGGCCCTACCTACCTCTTATAATACGTGCCATTTCTAGATTGTTCTGGGCACTTTGCCTACATTTTCCAGTTAATCCTCCTGGTAATTCTGTAAATAATTATTAATATTCTCCATTTGACACATGGCAAGGACAGATAGGTTACTAATAGGGTCTTCCCAGTTAGAGCATAATTTAAATTTAACCTCTGGACTTTGTATTCCAGCCTCCCTCTGGAACCTCCCTCTTTCAACTCTTCGTCGTTGCACCACTAATTGAACACATGTTTCCAGGGCGAGAAGGTCTACAACCTACTTCTTGTTTGCTGATCTGCGATGTGTGGGGTTTTTTTCTTTTGGCAGAGGGAGCTTTGATACAAGCAGCTTTGATTCCCATCGATTTCAAAAGACATCAAGGCAGATCCACAAATCCCAGTTTCTGTAGGTAGACTGTCTTCACTGTGATCAGTGAAGGGAAACTTTCAAGTTGACAGGAGCCTAGTGAAAGAATAAACCAGGAATTAGATTAAACATTGCAGGCAGCCTTGCACCATGATGACCTGCTAGTCACTAGAGAATATAGAAGGTGCTTTTTTAAAGCCAAAAGACAGATTGAGATTTTCAGTTAACTTTGAGAGCCCAACAAACATGGGGATATGAAATAGCAAAAGAGCATATTATTTATGCTGTCAGGTCTAAATATTTGTTTCATTAAAACATTGTTTTTTTTTTGTTAAATCTTTATTGTTGAACATATTATATATGTCCCCTTTTTTCTCCGATTGACCCCCACTAGCCTGCTCTGTCCCCAACCAGAGGCCTTCACCACCCTATTGTCTGTGTCTCTGGGTTAAGCATATTAACATACAAGTTCTTTGGTTGATCTCTTCCCTATCGCCCACCCCCCACCCTCCTCTGC
>NW_006300367.1:4096455-4096888 GCF_000327345.1 Myotis davidii
TAGTTACTTCTAGATCTATTATGTTTATCAGTTTATTTTGTTCATTAGATTCCACATAATGATTGAGATCATGTGATACTTCTCTTCCTCTGACTGGCTTATTTCGCTTAGCATAATACACGCCAGGTCCTTCTATGCATCTCAAAGGGTAAAAGATCCTTCTTTTTTACTGCTGCATAGTATTCCATGCTGTAAAGTATACCACAGCTTTTTATTCACTTGTCTACTGATGGGCATTTAGACTGTTTCCAGAACTTAGCCATTGTAAATTGCCCTGCTATAAACATAGGAGTGCATACATTTTTTTCTGATTGGTGTTTCAGATTTCTTAGGATATACTGTATTCCTAGAAGTGGATTCACTGGATCAAATGGCAGTTCCATATTTAATTTTTTTGCAAAACTCCAAACAGATTTCCATAATGGCTGCAGCA
>NW_006300367.1:4097143-4099209 GCF_000327345.1 Myotis davidii
TATGTTCACTTTGGAGAAGTGTCTATTTAGGTCCTTTGCCCTTTTCTAAATTGTAATGTTTGTCTGTCTTTTGTTAAGGTATATTAATTTCTCATATATTTTGGATATTAAACCTTTAGCAGATGTTTCATTGACATGCATGTTCTCCGATACAATGGGCTCCCTTTTCATTTTGTTTATGGTTTCTTTTGCTGTTCAGAAGCTATTTATTTTGATGTAGTTCCATTTGTTGATTTTCTCCTTAGTTTCTTTTGCCTTAAGAGATGTATCTGCAGATATATTGCTGTGAGAAATGTCTGAGATTTTGCTGCCTTTGATTTCTTCTAGGATTTGTATGGTTTCACAACTTATATTTAAGTCTTTTACCCATTTGGAGATTATTCTAGTGTATGGTGGACTAGTTTCACATTTTTGCATGTATGCTCTTGCCATCTTTGTCAAATGTTAATTGACGGTAATGGCTTGGGTTGATTTCTGGGGTCTCTCTTTTTTCCATTGATCTATATGCCTGTTCTTGCGCCAGTACCAGGCTGTTGTGATTACAGTGGCTTTGTAGTATAACTTTATATCTAGTATTGTGATCTCTCCAATTTTGTTCTTATTTCTCAAGATTGCTGCAGATATTTGGAGTCTTTTTTGTCCTTTGTAAATGTATGGAGTATCAGTTCTATACTGTGCAATATACCATTGAGATTTTAATAGGGATTGTATTGAACCTGTAGATTGCTTTGGGTAGTATGGACATTTATAAATTAATGATATTAATTCTACCAATACACGAACACTATTTATACACATGTTTATATCTTCTTTTATCTCTTTTTTCAATTTCCAGTAGTTTTCTGAATACAAGTCTTTGGCCTCCTTGGTTAAGTTTATTCCTAAGTATCTTAATTTTTGGTTGCTATGATAATAGGAATTGTTTGCTTAGTTTCTGTTTCTGAGAATTCATTATTGGCATATAAAAATGCCATCTTTTTCTGAGTGTTAATTTTGTATCCTGCTACATTGTCAGATTCATTTATTAAATCTAGTAGTTTTTGATGGAGTTGTTAGGGTTTTCTATGTACAATATCATGTAATCTATGAATAATGACAGTTTTCTTTTTTCTTTCCAATGCGCATGCCTTTTCTGTTTTCTCCTTGTCTGATTGCTGTGGCCAGGATTTCCAGTAGTATGAAGAACAGGAGTGGTGAAAGAGAACATCCCTGTCTTGTTCCTTTTGATCTAGCTAAGTTCAATCTATCTAAAGATTTGCCAGGTTTGTTGTTTTCAATGAAACATTTGTTTTTATTGGTCATTTCTGTTGATTGTATATTCTATTTCATTAATTTTTGCCTTAAAGTCTATTTCCTTGTTTTTGTTTGTTTTAGGTTTAGTACAATCTTCATTTTGCAAGACCTTAAGGTAGAAGGCTAAGTTATTTACTTTAATTTTTTAATTTTTTTACTGGGTGAAATTACAACTATAATTTCTCTCTACACACTACGCTAGCTTTATCCTATAGTTGTTAAGGTGTATTTTCATTTTAATTCATCTCAAATATTATTCTAATTTTCCTTTGGATTTCTTCCTTGATCCATTTGTAATTTAGGAATACATTGTTTTATTTCCATACACTTGTGACCATCCCAGGTTTTTGTTTTGTTTTGTTCTTGATTTCTTATTTTATTTCACTGTTTTCAGAAAATAAACTTTACATTATTTCCATGTTAAATTTATTAATTTTGTTCTATAGCCTAGCATATGGTGTGTACTTACATGTTCGTTTTCTTCCTACTTGCACTGTCCATTACTAAAACTGTGTTACTGGAATTTCCAACTATTATTTTTCACTGTCATATATTCCATTATATTTTGCTACATGCATTTTGATGATCTGCTGTTAAGTGCATATGTTCATAATTAATATATCTTAACCATGAATTGATCCTTTTATCATTATACTAGAGGGCCAGTGCACAAAACTCATGCAGTGGGGGTTACTTTTGGGGGGTAAGGTAAAGTCTAGGTTAAATTGGGGATCATATTTTGTCCTATGAGAGATGGTAGCTGAAAGAGAGAG
>NW_006300367.1:4099354-4107456 GCF_000327345.1 Myotis davidii
AATCCATGCAGCTTTAAATATAAAGTGTATTTTTTGTAGATAGACTATAGCTGTATTTTTATTTTTATCTAGTTAGATGATTATTGCCTTTCAATTAGATTTGTTTAATCAATTTACTTTTAATACTACTATTTATTAGTTGGCTTTACTTCTGCATTTTATTTTTTATTTGCTATATATCTCATGGGTTTTCTTTTGTTCCTCTATTCTTTTTTATTTATTTTGTATTTTATGAATTTTAATACAACATTTTTATTTTTTAAATATTTTTTTCTATTATTATTGAGTTATTTTCTTAGTAGCTGCTATATGGCTTATTACCTACACTCTAACATGTCAGCATATATTTCATATTTTTAAAAGCACTAAATTGTAACTAGAAATATTACTTCTATATTTCTCTTCTTCTTTGTGGCATAAATTCAGCAAATCCAACAATATTTGCTATCTTTCTAACTTTATAAGAATAATTTATATCATTGGTTAAATTTATTTCTAGGTATTTTATTCTTTTTGCAGCAATTGTGAATGGATTATTTTCTGTTTCCCTTTCTGATAGTGTATTATTGGTGTATAAATATGCAACTGATTTCTGGATATTTATTTTGTATCCTGCTATTTTACTGAAATAATTTATCAGTTCTAGTATTTTGAGTGTGTGTGTGGAATCTTTGGGTTCTCTATATATAGTATCATTCCATCTGCAAATAATGAAAGTTTTACTTCTTCCTTTCTAATTTGAATACCTTGTATTTCTTCTTCTTGTCTAATTACTGTGGCTATGACTTCCAGTACTATGTTAAATAAGAGTAGTGAAAACAGTCACCCCTGTCTTGTTTCCAACTTAAGGGAACGATATTATAGACTGTACATTTAACCAAGGATATAAAAGACCTGTATTCAGAAAATTATAAGACACTAAAGAAAGAAATTGAAGAAGATACAAATAAGTGGAAGCATATACCACATTCATGTATAGGAAACATTAACATCATTAAAATGTCCATACTATTGAAAGCTATCTACAGATTCAGTGCAATTCCTATCAAGATACCAATGCTATATCACAGGAATAGAACAAATATTCCAAAAACTTAAATAGGACCACACACAAAAAAACCCTGAATAGCAACAGTGATATTGAGAAAAAAAGAACAAGGTTGGATGAATTGTGCTACCTGGTATCAAGCTATACTGCAAGGCCATAGTAATCAAAACATTATGGTACTTGCATAAGAACAGGCATATAGATTAATGCAGCGGTTCTCAACCTGTGGGTCGCGACCCCTTTGGTGGTCGAACGATCCTTTCATAGGGGTCGCCTAAGACCATCCTGCATATCAGATATTTACATTATGATTCATAACAGTAGCAACATTACAGTTGTGAAGTAGCAACAAAAATAATTTTATGGTTGGGTCACAACATGAGGAACTGTATTTAAAGGGTCAGAAGATTGAGAACCACTGGATAATGGAACGTAATAGAAATCCCAGAAATAAACCACTTTTATGGTCAATTAATATTTGACAAAGTAGGCAACAATATTCAATGGGGTTATGACAGTCTATTCAATAAATGTTGTTAGGAATATTAGACAGATATGTGCAAAACATGAAACTAGACAACTCTCTTACACAAGAATAAAGTCAGAATGGATTAAAGACTTAAATGTTGGACTAGAAACAATAAAAATTATAGAAGAAACATAGGCAATAAATTTTTTAGCAATATTTTTTTCTGATATACCCACTTAGGCAAGAGGAACAAAAACAGAAATAAACAAATGTGACTACATCAAAATAAAAAGATTTTGCACAGTAAAGGAAAGCATCAACAAAATGAAAAGATGAAACACTAAATGGTAGAACATATTTCCCAATGATACATCTGTTAAGGGATTGATTTCCAAAATTTATAAAGAACTCGAACAAATCCATACCAAAACAAACAAACAAACAAAAAAAAACCCCACAAACATTCCAATTTAAATTTTTTAAATCGGCAAAGGACCTAAATAGACACTTCTCCAGAAAGGACATACAGATGGCCAATAGGCATATGAAATGATGTTCAACATCACTAATCATTAGAGATATGCAAATTAAAATCACAATGAGATATCACCTCACACCTGTCAAAATCGTTATCATCAATAAATCAATAAAAACGAGTATTGGCAAGGATGTGGAGAAAAGGGAACACTCATGCACTATTGGTGGGAGTGCAGATTGGTGCAGCCACTGTGGAAAGCAGTATGGAGTTAGCTCAAAATATTAAAAATGCAACTGCTTATGACCCTGTCATTTAACTTCTGGGAATTTATCCAAAGAAACCCAAAACACTAATCCAAAAGAATATGTGCACCTCTATGTTCATTGCAGTTATTTACAATAGCCAAAATTTGGAAGCAGCCCAAGTGCCCATCAGTAGATGAGTTCATAAAAAACCTGTGGCATATTACACAGGTACACTACTTGACCATAAAAAAAAAGGAAATCTTACCCTTTGCGTTGCTTTGTGATAGCATGAAAGGACCTAGATATTATTATGCTAACTGAAATAAGACAGTCAGATAAGGACAAGTACCATATGCTTTAAATCATTTGTGTGATGTAATGAACAAAATGAACTAACAAACAAAATGGAGACTCATAGATAGAGAGAAGGCTGACAATTGTGGGGGTGACTGGGTGGGGGCTGTGTTGAAATGGAGCAAAAAATAAAATGGTAGATTCTGATTTGACCATTTTTATAAAAGGACACATTTGAAATTGCTTAAAAAAATCTACACTAATAAAAGACAAACATGCAAATTGACCATACCTTCGCTAGGCCTTAAGCCACATCCACTAGCCAATCAGAGCAACTATATGCAAATTAACCCAAACAAGATGATGGCCAGCAGCCACGGAGCTGGAGCAAGCAGGAGGCTTGGTTCCCCCAATGATGGAGGAAGTCAAGCTTCCTGCCTGTGACAGCATGGCTCTGAGCTCCACTCAAAGCAACAAAGTTTTAATTATAGAAGGTAAATAAACCCCAGATACCTGCTATCAGCAGGCAGTGGCCACCAAGCTGGAGCGAGCAGGAAGCCAAGCTTCCTGCCTGCCAGCCAGCTCTGAGCTCCACTCAGGCAACAAAGTTTCAATTATAGAAGATAAATAAATCCCAGATAAAAAAGAAAAAAGAAAGAAGGAGAGGCTGGGAGCTTTCTTCGCCGGGGAGGGGTTGGGGGTGGGAGTTTGGCCAGCCTGAAAATGGCCCTCAGCCCCTCACCCAGATTGGCCAGGCACCCCAGCAAGACCCCCACCCTGATCTGGGACACCCTTCAGGGCAAACCAGCTGGTCCCCACCATGCACCAGGCCTCTATCTTATATAATAAAAGGGTAATATGCAAACTGACCCTAACAGCAGAACAACTGGGAATGACTGGTCAGTATGACACACACTGACCACCAGGGGGCAGACACTCAATGCAGGAGCTGCCCCTGGTGGTAAGTGCCCTCCCACAGGGGGAGCTCTGCTCAGCCACAAGCCAGGCTGATGGCTGCCAGTACAGCAGTGGTGGTGGGAGCCTCTCCCTCCTCCTCAGCAGCGCTAAGGATGTCATACTGCAGCTTAGGCCTGCTCCTTGCAGGCAAGTGGACATCCCCTGAGGGCCCCTGGGCTGCCAGAGGGATGTCTGACTGCCAGCTAAGGACTGATCCCCCAGGGAACAGGCCTAAGACAGCAGGTGGTCATCCCCTGAGCGGTCCCAGACTATGAGAGGACACAGGCAGGGCTGAAGAAACCCTCCTCCCCACCCCCACCCCTGAGTGCACAGATTTTTGTGCACCGGGCCTCTAGTATATAATGAGAAAATAATTAACAAACGTCTATTTATAGTTTTTGTTCTATTTGCCTTTTACTTTCACATTTCCAGTTCTTTTTCTTTGTCTTATAATTTTGAGTTGTTATCTGGATTTATTTTATTACTAGAGGCCCATGACATTAAGGGGTTAACTTCCAAAATTTATAAAGAACTCGAACAAATCCATACCAAAAGAAAAAAAAATACAAACATTCCAATTTAAATTTTTAAAATTGGCAAATGACCTAAATAGACACTTCTCCAAAAAGGACACACAGATGGCCAATAGGCAAATGAAATGATGCTCAAATGATGATAACCTGTGCCCTAGTCTGTGCCCTCTCGCAGTCCAAGACCCCTGGAGGGTCCTTAGCGCTGCCACCTAGGCAAGAGAGGCTCCTGCCCCTGCCGTTGTGCTCACTGGCCATGAACCTAGCTTCTAGCTCAGGGGCGCTCCCACTGTGGGATACACTGACCACCAGGGGCAGCTCTTGTGTTGAGTGTCTGCCCCCTGGTGGTCAGTGAGTGTCATAGTGACCAGTCCTTTCGCTGTTTGGTCGATTTGCTTTTTAGCCTTTTATTATGTAGGATTCTAAAAAAGCTTTGTTTCCTTTGTAATATTTTGGCAAATATATTACATTTCTGTTTACTTAAGACCCATCAATACAGTTACGTAGATACTGTTTTATCCCAGCATTTATTATATCAGTAAGTATACATTTAAACTATCTTTCATAACCACATAACTACCTTTCTCAGTATTCTTTGTTTTATCCTGTCAATTTGGATTAGTCACTTGTTTACTTACTTTTAGTGTGAAATATCTTTCTTTAGTATTTCTTAGAAGATGAATCTGTTAGTAATAAATTCTCTCAGGTTTCATCTGTGAAGTTTTTATTTTTCTTGATTTTTTTATATATAACTTCATTGGTTGTAGGATTCTTGGTTGGCAGCGTTTATTTGAGCACTTTGAATGTACTATATCACTGTGTTCTGGCTTCCATTATCTCTGATGAGAATCCAGCTGCCCATCTCATTGGGATTCCCTTTAGAATGATGATTTTTCATTTGATGTTTTCAAGATTTCCTCCTTGATTTTGCTTTTTTCATTTGTACTATAATTTACACATTGATCTCTTTGCATTTATCCTAAATAGCCATCCTTGGAGCTTCTTGAATGTGTACATTAAAGGTTTTTCCTTTTAATTTGGAAGTTTTCCGCCATCATTTATTTTCATATATTTCCTGCTCCTTCCTCTCTCTGCTCCCTGCTGGTCATCCAAGTATATATATATCTCAGAGCATTTTATTGTTCCCCACATTTTTCTAAGGATGTATTAATTTGTCTTCTCTCTCTCTCTCTCTTCAGATTGCATAATCTCCATTGGCCTATCTTCAAATTCTTTATCCTGACAGTTCAAATTTAATTTGAGTCTCTCTGGTAAATTTATAATTTCAGTTGTATTTTTTTGTTCTGGAATTTCCACAGAGTTCTTTTTGTTTTAATCAGTATCTCTTTATATTCATTCTCTCTTTGATGAAGCATTTCATACCTTTCTTTACTTGTTTAACCATATTTTGCTTCAGTTTTTTGAACATTCTTATAATGGTTACCTTGAAGCCACTGTCTATAAAAATCTGACATCTGCTCACTCTCATGTGCAATTTCTGTCACCTGCCCCTGCCCCCCATGTATAGGTCACATTTTTCTGTTTGCTGGCCTGCCTTATAATTTTTTGCTAGAACAGACCATTTTAGAGAATAGCTGTGTGTACTGATCCTTCTCATCCTAAAGTGTTATTTTCATGTGCTGTTCATTTGTTTTGTGACTGGATGGCTACTTTAGAGAAGTCACTTCACCCACAAAAATGTTACTCCTCAGGGCAGTGCGGTTTGGGAATGACAGTTTTTTGCAGTTTCTTTTCTCAAGTGTACCTAGCTGCTGAGCTCCTGCCTTTTCAGCAATGCCTAGTGCCACGTATTGTTCTTCAGGCTGACTTAAGTTTGGGCTCCTTCAGGGGCAAAGTTTTTAGGGTCAATGTTTGATATTTTTTTATTGCAAGAGAATTCGTCTTAGTTGTCTGTTTCCAAGGTTCCCTCACGTTCTCTGGCTATGGTTTAGCTTGCATCTCTAAAGTTCTCTTACTGCATTACACTAGGTAGGGGCCCTGTCCAGAGTATGCGGAGGTTCAAGGCCTGCACACATGTACATGGCGAGGACACAGCAATATTACTAGGTGAAAGGCACCTTTTGCCCTACACATGCGTGGGGGTGGGGGCCCCATGAGTCAGCACAGCACTATTTGTACTGCACAAGTGCACCTTATGTAACCTACTTATGTTAATGTAGCACTAGCGACAGGAGTGCTACTAGCTAATTGGCAGGAGGCCTCATTTGTTTGAGGGCGTGTATAAGGTACCACTGGCCAGCCAGTTGTTGGCTGCTTTGTTCATAATAAAGCGTGCTCCACTTACCTGGTGTTACCCGCGTGTTTTTCCAGTCCCCTGCACCTAAGGTGTCAAGTCCCTGGCTGAGGAGCTTGCCCCTAACACTATAACCCCGTTGTTTTTCAGAGCCTCCTTAGGTTGGAATTCCAAGTACTCTTGCAAATAGTTAATACATTTAGAAGATCTCTGGGATTCTGTGTTTTAAAGCTTGCCTATCCCCTGGCAAAATCCCTGAGCGATCATTCTGAAGCGGAGGTAAGGGGCGGGGCGAGGGTGGGGGTGGGGGCGGTAGGGGCGACGCATGCTTCTCTGTGATGCAAACAGTGCTTCCGGAGCCGGTGCCAAAAGGATCACAAGCCACAGCCTTTGCTCGTCTTCTCTTGCCTCTCCTGCTGTGGACACAAAGTGTGACTCTCCACTTCAGGACCGAGCTGGGGTGAGGGTGACCGTGTGTTCGGTAAACTCAGTGGTCTGCCCGGAGTGAGTCGCTCCATCTCCCAGCGGATCTGGGAGGAAGAAGGGAGCACCAAGCTCTGAAACACACTCACCAGAATTAGCCTCTGCATTAGTTTGAAAGCAGCAGAATGAGGGATGCTAATGTCCTTCTCTCCCATCAGACTTACTGCCTCTTAGAACTGAAAGAAAGGGGGCCAGGGTCTCTTCATCACCCCTTGGAAGGGAACTGCTCTCACTCTGAGGTAGGGGAGGGAAGCAGGGTGGATCCTGGTAAAGAGGCCAGACTCTCTTGTTCTTACTGAGTTTTAATAGGTTTTGTGAATAAATATTTCTTCTTTTTTCCCTATAGTTTTTAGAACTATTTTGAGGTAATTTAAATGATTGTGTGTGTGTGTTTCCCCTTTGGTATAAACTTCAACAGTTTCACTGAGGAGTGGGTCTGTGGATATCCTTACATTGTCATGCTAGAGGTAGAACTCCTTAAAAAGAAGTTCTCACTTCTTTTCTAAAATAAGCAAGTTGACTTAATTAAAATTATTTTTTTATCTTCAGAAATATTTTAAAATGTATATGTTATTTAGAAGTGTGTTCTTTAATCTCATTATGTATATCTAATTTTTTATATCACTTTATTTTCTGAAGAACTTATTTTTCTTAGAAAAGCTAGTTGGCTGGTAGTTTCTCTCATTTTGATTTTCTAACAAAATCTGTAAAGTATCCTTCATTTTTAAAGTATACTTTCATTGCGTTGCCAGAGAATTGCATGGTTGCAATTCCTCTGTTGCCAGTGGGAGTGAGGTACTTGTGAAATCTTGAGAAAAAGAATTTTCTAAGACTTGCACAGGAGAATGAATGACTGTTATTTGCTAGAAATTATATTCCTTGGTTTCCTAAGTCTCAGACCCCTTAAACCTGTCCTGGTAAATGTGCAACTGGAGCTTCAATAAAACTAGAAGCACAGCCAGTGACCAGAGTTTCCATTCCCGGGTGGAGCTGGGTCCGATGTAGCATCCGGGTACTTAAAGTCCATTAGTCCATTGGGTGGAGTCCACATGGCTGTGGCCACGTGGGCAAGTACAGAGCATGTAAGCCCCACAAGCCAGGAGCGCCCAAAGGCCAAGAGCACCAGAGCCAAGAGAACGCTAAGAGAAAGAACTCCCTTGTTTAGGAGTGAAGTATCTCAGATATTGTGCCCTTGTAGTGGCCACACCTATTCTGGCCAATGACCTGCTCCCAGGTGTGACTGACAGGTAAGCATCTTCCCACAACACCCAGACCTTACTGGGCATGTGTCTAAAAGGAAGTTTTCCTTTGCTCTGTTGTGCCCAGATTTCAAGGTTCCCAAGA
>NW_006300367.1:4108010-4110285 GCF_000327345.1 Myotis davidii
CGGTGAGGTCTTCCGTTCCCACGACCTCCCCCGTGGTCGGTCGCTGCCCGGCCCCACCCCTCGGCCTGCCTCCAGCCACGCAGCTGCAGCCGGTCCGGACACTCGGAGCCGGCGGGCGCGGAGGGATCCCAGAGCCCAGCGGCCAGACTCCTCCTCCCGTATGCCCTTCAGCTCCTTTCCAGTTATTAATTAAAAGCCACGTTATTACAAAGGTAATTAGATATGAAGTTCTAGTCTGGTGGTACTTTTTCCAATCCTTAAAATATTTTATTATACTCTAATCTTGCATGCATAGATTCTGATAAGAAGTACAAATGAATTATTATTCTTATTAATATCTATAAGTAAGATATTTATTTTTTTTCCTCTAGTTTCTTTCAACATTTTTAAAAATATATTTTGAATATAGTATGCCTAAGTGTAGTTTCTTGTTTGTAATATGCTGGCTGCTGTTTTCTTAGTTTTCTGGAGCCATGGTTTATGGTCTCTTTAATTTTGGAAAATTCACTTTTTATTTTAAGTATTTCTTCTCCAGTTTTTTCATCTTTCTCCTTCTGATATTCCAATTATGTTCACCTTACACCTTTGAAATATTTTCTCAGTATTAGAATGTTTTCTCCTTTTGAAATAATTCTTTGTTTTTATTTGCTTTTTAGTTTGGAAAGTTTCTATTGATCTATCTTCAAGCTCACTGTTTTTTTCACTAATGATGACCAGTCTTCTGATGAGACCATGAAAGACATTGATTATTTCTTTTACAGTATTTTTTATTTCTTAGAATTTACTTTTAATTATTTCTTAAGTTTTCTATTTCTCTGCTTACATGAGTTACCTATTATTGAGTTCTGCCACTTTTTCCATTAGAATGCTTAACATATTAACTAAAGTTGTTTTAAATTTCTTCTCGGATATTTTCATCATCTGTGTTATATCTGAGTTTGAATCTGCTGCTTACTTTGTCACTTCAAGTTTTGTTTTATTCTTATGTTTTGGCATTGCTTCTAATATTTTGTTGAAGGTCAGGCATGTTTCACCAGATAATAGAAACTGGGGAAAATAAGCCTTTAATTTGAGGATTTATGTTAATTAGGGTAGGAGTTATGCTGTGTTTAATGCTTGTTGTAGCCATAGGTGCCAAGGACTTCATCTTCCGGTAGTGTCTTTCTGTGTCTCCTCTTTTGACTCAGCTTTGCTAAGTACTTCACCTCAAAGAGTGTGCCTCTTGCAGCTCTTTGCTTTGCTGTTGCTACATAGAATCTCTGTTGATGGATAGTAAGGTGTGAGGAAAGAAAGCTGTGGTGTGACGCCCAAAATTAATAGTTCATATTGCCCAACATCTGAGAGGAGGTGGAACTCAAACGTCTTGACCACAAGACCCCCTCCTCGTTGGGTTCATGTGGATAAGGTCCCCCAGCCTCTTTATCACAAGTAAAGGCAGCTACTCACCTGTATGAATGGTTTCGGTTCCCTGCCAGTCCACAGAATTATTCAAACAAGGTAGCGACACTCTCCTAAAGGAATCAGGGTCCCCCCACCCTCTTGTTACTACAAATCTGCCTCCTGTCGTCCTTGCATGTTCACCTGTTCCTGAGTTCATTCTGCCCTTGCACAGCATGCAGTGGCTTTCTCCCCCAGGCTGTGTGTATGTCACACAAACGCCTCTTGTTATTATTTGTCCAGTGTTGGGTATCACATGTTTGGCCATCCTCTTAATCCTAGGGCAGAAACCCTCCTTCACCATCAGGGTGAAAGGAAGTGATTTAAGTAGAAATGTTCTACAATCCCAGGTATGCTTGAACAAATTTATTATTAACTTTTCCATCATAAAATGAAAACAAAGAAAGAAAAAACTCAAAGTAATACAATTAAAGTTTAAGATCAACAAAAGAAATTTGTCAGGAAAAAAGTTTAAAAATATAACTTTAAAAGCTATTTTATTTTTTTTTAAAAAAAACAACAATTTACTGTTGAAATTATTACATATGTCCCCTTTTTCCTGATTTACACCTGCTAGCCCACCCCCACACAATGGCCCAGGCCTTCACCACCCTATTGTCTGTGTCCATGGGTTATGCATATATGCATACAAGTTCTTTGGTTGATCTCTTCCCCCCAGACACCCACCCATACCTTCCCTCTGAGGTTTGACAGTCTGTCCCATGCTTTTATGTCTCTGGATCTATTTTGTTCAACGGTTTATTTTGTTCATTGGATTTCACATATGAGTGAGATCCTGTGATGTTTGTCTTTCCCTGACTGGCTTATTTTGCTTAGC
>NW_006300367.1:4110807-4111485 GCF_000327345.1 Myotis davidii
CTTGGGTAAAACATAGTGCCAAGAAGGTGAACAAACATATTAAGAACAGTATGCCATATATGCCAGGTCCCTTGAAACAGCAAGGATGGACTGGCTCCCGGGAAAAGATCCTTATTTTTTTACTGCTGCATAGTATTTGATGGTGTAAATATACCACAACTTTTTTATCCACTCATCTACTGATGGGCATCTGGACTGTTTCCAGAACTTGGCTATTATAAATTACCCTCCTATGAACATAGGGATGCATACGTTCTTTCTGATTGGTGTTTCAGGTTTGCTAGAAATGGGATCACTGGTTCAAATAACAGTTCCATATTTAAATTTTTTTAGGAAACCCCATACTGTTTTACATAACGGATGCACCAGTCTGCATTCCTAACAATGTACTGGGGCTCCCTTTTTGCCACATCCTCGCCAGCACTTGTCATTTGTTTTGTTGATGGTAGATATTCTGACAGGCATGAGGTGATATCTTATTGCCGGGAGCCAGTCAATCCTTGCTGTTTCAAGGGACCTGGCATATATGGCATACTGTTCTTAATATGTTTGTTCACCTTCTTGGCACTATGTGTTTTAACCAAGGTCACCTCTCTGAGAAAGGTTGTTTCCCCAGGTAGGGATTTTCCCCTGAAGTTAGGGAGGGAATAAAACCTCTTAACCCCTTCCCCAGCAGAA
>NW_006300367.1:4111701-4122365 GCF_000327345.1 Myotis davidii
GAGGACCTGACTAGAACCTGGTGACTGAACCTGGCTGGAGAACCTGGACAGAACCTGGCGATGGAACCTGGCTGGAGAACCTGGCTAGAGAACCTTGCTATGATGATCATCTGAACGCTGTCTCTGTGTCATTCCTTCTTCGCCGACTCTGTCCACACCTTTGGGGACCCCTGAACCTGCTGGGGTTGGACCCCAGCACCTTATTGTTATTATTGTTTTTATTTGCATATCTTTGATGTTCAGTGCCTTGAGTATTTTTTTCATATTTGTTTTGGCCAACTGTATGAACACTTTGGAGAAGTGTCTTTTTAGGTCCTTTGCCCATTTTTAAATCAAATTGTTTCCCTTTGGTTACGTTGTATGAATTCCTTAAATATTTTGGATATTAAACCTTCATCAGATCTATCATTACCAAATATGTTCTCCCATACAGTGGGCTCTCTTTTCATTTTGTTGATGGTTTCTTTTGCTAAGCTTTTTTTTTTTTTTTTTGGCAGAAGCTTTTTATCTTGATGTAGTCTAATTTGATTATTTTCTCCTTAATTTCCTTTGCCTTGGGAGATGTGTCTGTAAACATATTGCTACAACACATCTCTGAGATTTTTCTGCCTATGGTCTCATCTTGGATTGTTATGGTTTCACAACTTATATTAAAGTCTTTTATCCATTTTGAGTTTATTCTTGTACATGGTATAAGTTGTTGGTCTGGGGTTTTATTCATTTATCTGTTCAATTTTCACAACACCATTTATTGGAAAGAATGTCTTAATTCTAGTGTATGCTCTTGCCTCCTTTCTCAAATAGTAATTGAGCTAAAGTCTTGGGTCGATATCTGGGGTGTCTGTTCTTTTCCCTTGATCTATGTGCCTGTTCTTGTACCAGTACTAGGCTGTTTTGATTACAGTGGCTTTGCAGTATAACTTTATATGTGGTATTGTGATCCCTCCAACTTTGTTCTTATTTCTCAAGTTTGCTGCAGCAATTTGGAGTCTTTTTAAGTTCCATATACGTTTTTGGAGCTTTTTTCTAGAACTGTGAAATATACTGTTGGGATTTTAATAGGGATTGTATTAAACCTGCAGATTGCTTTGAGTAGTATGGACATTTTAATTATGTTAATTCTACCAATTCATAAAAGGCATATTCTTCCACTTGATTATATCTTCCTCTACCTCTTTTATCAATGTAGTTTTCTTAGGACAACGCTTTGACCGCCTTGGTTAAGTTTATTCCTAAATATCTTAATTTTTTGTTTCATTGGTAAATGGGATTGTTTGCTTAGTTTCTCTTTCTGAGAATTCATTGTTGTGGTATAAAAATGCCATAGATTTCTGGATGTTAATTTTGTATCCTGCTACCTTGCCAAATTCATTTATTAAATCCAGTAGTTTTTTGATGGAGTCTCTCGGGTTTTCTATGTACAATATCATGTCATCAGTGAATAATGACAGTTTTACTTCTTTTCCAATTCGGATTCCTTTTATTTCTTCTTCTTGTCTGATCGCTATGGCTAGAGGTTAGTAATTCTTGTGGTATAAAAATACCATAGATTTCTGGGTGTTAATTTTGTATGCTGCTATATGGCCCGATTCCTTTATTAATTCTAGTATTTTTTTTTCATGGAGTTGTTAGGGTTTTCTATGTACAATATGTCATCTGTGGTTAATAAAAGTTTTACTTTCTCCTTCAAATTTGGATGCCTTTTATGTTTTCTTCTTGTATGATCAATGTAGCTAGCACTTCCAGTACTATGTTGAATAAAAGTGGTGAAAGCAGGCATCCCTGTCCTGTTCCTGATCTTAGGGGAAATGGTTTTAGTTTTTGTCCATTGAGTATGATGTTCATTGTGGGTTTGTCATATATTGCCTTTATTATGTTGATATATGATCCCTCTATTCCCACTTTGCTGAGAGTTTTTCTCAAAGATGGGTGTTGGATTTTCTCAAATGCTTTTTCTGCATCTATTGATATGATCATGTGATTTTTGTTTCAATCTACCTATGTGATCTATCACATTTATTGATTTGAGAATATAGTACCAGCTTTGCATCCCTGGAATAAATCCCACTTGATCGTGGTTTATGGACTTTTTAATATACTAGAGGCCCAATGCATGAAATTTGTGCAAGGGGCTCGGCCCTCACAGCCTTGGCTACCCCACGGCCCCACCCACTGGCCATTCCAGAAGGTTGTTCCAGAAGTTCATTTCAGAAGGTCATTCTACCATCCAGTCTAATTAGCATATTAGCTCTTTATTCTATAGGATTGCTAGATCTGATTTGCTAATATTTTGTTGATGATTTTAGCATATATGTTCATCAGGGATATTGGCCCATAGTTATCTTTCTTTGTAGTGTCTTTACATGGTTTTAGAATTTGAATAATGCTAGTCTTATAAAAAGAGGTTGGAAGTGTTCCTTCCTCTTGAATTTTTTAGAATAGTTTGAGGAGTATAGATGTTAGTTGTTTTTGAAGGTTTGTTAATTCCTATGAAGCCATCCAGACCAGGGCTTTTGTTTTCTGGGAGTTTTTTTGATTACCACTTCTATTTCACCAGTTGTTATTGGCCTATTCAGGTTTTCTGATTCTTTCTGATTCAGTTTTAAAAAATTGTATTTTTTTGGCATTCATTTATTTCATCTACATTGTTCAGTTTGTTGGCATATAGTTTTTCATAATATTTTCTCATAATCCTTTGTATTTCTGTGATGTCAGTTGATACTTGACTGATTTCATTTCTGATTTTGTTTATTTTATCTCTTTATTTCTTAATGAGTCTGGCTAATGGTTGATCAATCTTTTTTATCTTTTTCAAAGAACCAGCTCTTGATTTTATATATGTTTTGTATATTTTCCTTAGACTTTATTTCATTTATTTTTGTTCTGGCTTTATTATTTCTTTCATTGTACATACTCTGGGCTTATATGTTGTTCTCTTTCTAATTCTTTAAGTTGTAGGGTTAAATAGTTTATTACTAATTTTTCTTGTGTTCTGAGTTATGTCTGTAGTACTATGAACTTCCCTCCCAGGACTGCTTTCACTCTGTCTCAGAGATTTGGGCTTGCTGTGTATTCTTTTTAATTTATTTCCAGGAATTTTTTTTATTTCTTTCTTGATCTCATTGATAACCCATTCATTATCTAATAACATGCTACTTTGCCTTCATGTATTTGAATGTTTTTGAGTGTTTTTACTATCTTTAATTTCTAATTTTATTCCATTTTGTATTTTGTTTGTTTGCTTTTTATTTTATTTTTATTATTACAGAGAGGAAGGAAGTGGAGAGAGAGACAGAAACATAAATTATGAGAAAGAATCATTGATAAGCTGCCTCCTGTGCACCTCACACTAAGGAGCAAGTCCACAACCCTGGCATGTGTCCTGACCAGGAATTGAACCATGACCTGGTTCATGCTCAACCACTGAGTCATGCCAGCCAGGCCATTCCATTGTGATCTGAGAATATGTTTGATATGATTTCAATCTTGTTGAACTTATAGAAACTTTTTTGTGTACTAACTTGTGGTCTATCTTTTAGAATGACCCATGTACATTTGAGAAGAATGTATATCCTGCAACTTTGAGGGGAAACGTTCTATTAATCTCAATTAAATCTATCTGACCCAGTGTCATTTAGAATCTCTCTTTCCTGAGAAGAGATTGTTCATTGTAGAAGAATAAAACAGTCCAGGCTGCCACAGAAATGAGCCAAGGTGTGTTAAATGGCTGAGCTCTGCTAGGAAAACAAAGTCTGTTTCTGGCTAAAGGGTTAGCAGTAGTTGTGAACACCATCAGTCTTAGTCTGTTGGTCATTTAAACATTTCTGTTATAAATAATCATTTTTTCTCTTTTCCTTCTTACCCTATTCTCCACTTAAATGCATTGTTTGACATCTTTATATAATCACTGGTAAATACAAAATTAATAGCCCCAATATTGGTGCAAAAAATTAGGGGAAATGTTATTAAATGAAGACTATAGATGAAGTGGTTTACACTGTCTAGTGGGGTCTGGACACCTTTTATGTTTTTCTGTTTTGCTTAATTTTTATCTGAGTTCAGCATCACAATGCAAAATGCAGTTAGAGATTGGAGCTGGGCTGCTTGTGGAGCGGAGTGTCATCTTGGTGCTCATTTCCGGAGACTCCGACAAAGCACTGGGAAACGTGCTTTTAGAATTATGTCATTCTCTTCCAGCTAGTGGCCAGGGATTTTAGTTTCTCACCATGCGAGCCTCTCTGTAAGATGATAAAGTGCCCAAGTGTCCTTTCGACATGGCCCTTGGTTTGCCCCAGAGTGAAGATTATAAGAGGGAGAGAGTTAATCCATGATGGAAGACACATACTTTTATAATTTAATCTTGGAAGTGATGTACTGATACTTTTACCACATATGAGAGAAGACCACATACTAGAAGCTATGGAAACCAGGAAATGGAAATCATTAAGGGTCGTCTTGGAAATTGATTACCACAAGTGGGCATATGATCTAAGAAAAAAATTATAAATTAGAGTAATATTTTAATACACTTTCTCTAGATAGAATATTTGTTTCCAGACTCTATCTTTAAAATATTACTAATTATTGAAGCAGATGATGATGCTTCTTCAGCCAATTCTGTCTTCTGATTTTCATATCTTGATGAGAATTCTGTGGTCTCTCATGACTGACAGTAAATGTTGCCACATATATAGCACAAGTCACATGTTATCATTAACATTCTTGTGAAATGGGAATTGGGTTCTTAATTATTTCAACAAACACAGTTTCACTCTTTTGAGCTCATTTCTACTGATGACATTTACTACAAGGCAAGAAAAAAGGTGCTAGCACACAATAAGTATTTCTAGTTATGCATTTTATAGATAATGAGCAAACCTCTGCAGCAAGATTGCTCAGATTACTCTTCACACATGTCGATAGCAGGACTGCTCAGCTTCATGTTTTTCTCCCAGATTTCATATGTAGCTAAGTTGTCATTTATCCTCATTTTCACTGACGCCACCTACTGTAGGCCTGGTAGCTTTATACATCTTACTTATTATCATAAGGCCAATAATCATGAATAGTTACTCACCTATGTCCTGAGAGACAAAGGAATTGAATGTGGCCAGCTGCTCTGTCCTAAGATAAGGGCACTTGATTTTTTTTTAATATATTTTACTGTGTTTTTACAGAGAGGAAGGGCGAGGGATATAGAGCCAGAAATATCGATGAGAGAGAAACACCGATCAGCTGCCTCCTGCACACCCCCTACTGGGGGTGTGCCCACAACCCAGGTACATGCCCCTGACTGGAATTGAACCTGGGACCCTTCAGTCTGCAGGCCGACACTCTATCCACTGAGCCAAACCAGTCAGAGCACACTTGATTTTAATGTGTGTCCCTTGCAAGCACTTAGAAGGGAGTTGCTAGTTCATTTATGTCTGCAAGGATGTGGAAAACAAAAATACAGTATTTCTGATCATCTTTCAGATGTAACCATGCATAAAGTGAGAAATATTTTCTCTATGTGTTTCATACTGATTAGAGGAGACCATGGAAGGTGGTTACAGTAAAAAGTGGAGATGTAACAAACCCATTCTGACTTATTTTTATGTAACTTCTACTGTTAGGGAACAGAATGAGTTCGTCCACCGGTGCTCACAGAGCCAAGCACTAAGCACAAAGGATTGCAGTGGAGAAATACTGGCTATTTTATCGATGAAGGGCAGCATCCAGGAGAACAAGGAAGCATTTGCTCAAAAGCCCGAACTCCCTGATGGCATATAGGTCATATAGGCACCGTGAGTTAGGAGTTTGGGGTCATGCTGGAAGCTGATTGGTTGGTGATGAGGTAAGGGTAATAAATCATTTCTTCAGGCCTTGGAGACAGCTCCAGGGCCTGTTCCACTGTCCCTCTGTCCAGTTTCATGAGAAAGCAGCCCCTGGTGTCACTTTACCTTGGGCTCAGGAACTGAAGCATCATTTAGGTCAGGATGTTATCTTTAGGCCCAGAGGCCGGGACCATGTGGCCATTAGTCAGGTCCCGGTTACTGTTTTCTTCCGCCTTTGGGGTTGCTGATTATCTGGGGGGAAAAGGGTAGTTTCTAAGGGGAATGTATACACTGGTGGGCCAAAGTAGGTTTACTGTTGTGAGCATGTGAAACAGATTTTGTTCTTGTTTTATTATTTGGTAATTATTGTATTATTTTTCATATGAGCATGTGATTAAAGAGAGAGAGATGTGATTTGTAGAACTGGGATTTAAAGCTAAACTTAAAGTCATAAGGCTCCTCAGTTTCACTACAGACAGGACAGAGATTGCATGGGCATGGGAGGGAGTGTAAGGCTGGAAAAGCCAAGGGCAGTTGCTGTAATAACATCCATTCTTTCAGCCATTTTACCAGAATTTCAGAAATTTGCATCTGGCATAAAAACGTGGAGTGAAGAGAGCGTTCACTTTCATCAGGGGAAGTTGGGGAAAGCTGAAAGAAGAAGTTGCCTGCAACACACTTCCCTTTTTGGCTTTGTTTTCAGAAGTTTAACCCCCCTGAGATGACTTAGTGTAGAGGAGCAAGGAAATGGCTCGGAGGGGAACCTGAGCCTCCTGAGGCTGGGGAAGGGGTCCAGGGTCCCTCAACCACTGGGCCCTGGGCAACTCCTGGGGACCTCAGAAAGAACAGTGAGGGGTTCCCAGCCTCACCAGCCACCCATGTGCCCCCGGAGGGCCTGTAAGCTAGTGAGCTATTGAAACTGAGGGAATCAGCTAACCTGAGACAGTGGAGGCCTCGGAAGTGACCACAGATGACCCCAGACTGTAGGGTCTTCCTAAGACCTCTCATGGATAATGTGAAACAGAATTTCCTGTTGGTTTGGAGTTGAAATTAACTTGATTTAGATCATTTATTCCAGAGTGGAGGTTTTTAAATGTTGCAGGGGATGAATATACTACATCAATAATACTACCCTGAAAAAAAAATAATACTTGGTTATGATTCAAAATAGGCTAAACTAGTCTAAGATGTTAGAGGTCAAAATATGATTTCCTTTGGGTAGGCACCAACTGCAATGGGCCGAGCAGTCTGTATGTGACTGGAGGTATTTCTGTACCTTGATTTGGTCAGCAATTCCGCAGGTGTATACTTTTACAAAGTATGTTAAGATATCTATTTAAGGGTTTTAGATTTTCATATATATAAGCAATACTGAGTTAAATATGGAAAGACAATGGAAAAGTGCTAAATCATATGGAACAATGGGACAACACAAACAAATCAAGACTAAACCAGGATTTATGCTCATCTCTTCTATAAGATAATAGTCAGAGAGCTCTAAAAATGTTTTGGTTTGGTTTCTTTGTAATGATCTCTTTCAATTTTTCATAAAAGGTATTGCTGTCACATCACATGCAGAAAACCAAAACAAACAAACAAACAAACAAAAAAACACACAAAAAGAAACAAATGAAAGTCATTATAACCACTCAGCAATAAACTTTTTATATGCAGGTGTATTTCAGGTTACATAACCAGGAAAGCCAAAAATAAAATAACTTTATAAAGCAAAAGTGCCAGGGATAATTACATGATCATACAGCCAAGATCCTTAGTCTCTAAAGCAGTATTACAAATTTATCATTAAATTCGTATGTAAACTTTCCATTATATATTTAATGCCTTATGTAAAATACATTTAAATGTCAAATTCTAGGTAACACTTGCTAATTCCACAGACTTGATGTTCTAATTGGATAATTTTTGGAAAATACAAAAGGAACTTACTGTGCTATGGTCATAATTGTGTTGACTCTAATAGACATCTCATAGTAACAGAAGCAGGGAAGCAAATCTATGACTTGGTGTTTCATTTACATTTCTGTTTTGAAAGAAAATAATGTATTAGTAAAATCTAACTTCATTGAACTTGAGGAGGAAACTGGTCTTGCAAGGCATGTCAGGCCATAAAAACTGTGAACAATGCACTGCCCTGGGGGAGGGAGGGAAGGTCGTTATCGCTGGCCCCAGGACAGATTATTGGATATGGCCTGGGGACCCCAAATACCTAGGGGCCTTCCTGTAGGCCCATGAAAGGGGGAAGAACCATATCTGCAAGACAAAGACCCCAGAAGGTTATAAAAAATGAAGCCCTTTGAGTGTTACTTCACTCTGATTTGGAAATTATTCCCTGAGTCTGCTGGTGTAATTGAACAGTGTCCCTCCATTTCTTTAAAGCGTCACTTGGTTTTCTTTGGTCTTCTGCAACATTTGGTTCCCTGACAGAGAAGCTAACTGCATTTGGCTCTTGCCTCTAGTGAGTGGACAGGGTTTGGGGTCCGGGGGCGTGGGACAGGCCTCCGGAAGGCGTGCCCTGCTGATTTTAGCAGAATTAAACCAGGGGAAACTCCAGGCACTCCCAGACCTCAGGCCAGGACCCGGCCAGCTTCTGGACCTGTCGACAGAATCGGTAAATTAGGGGCTCCAGTCAGTCAGGCCCACTCCAAGTGAGTGGAAGGTGGAGCTTGATCACCTCCCCGGAAGTCCTATGACTTCATCAGGTAAATTAGTCAGGAATTGGATGGATTTTTTAAACTGAGTGAATGTCTGGTGAAAGTGTGTGAGTGTGGAGGGTGAGGGCCTTCCCTCTCCTATCCTTTGTGTGGCTCCCCGACTTTGGTTACAGAGTCCGAGTGGGCCCCAACCTGCGGTTCTGCAATTTGTCATAAGGCCTAACTGTGACTCACCCCCACGTGGAGGTGACCAGACCCGGTGTTTATACGGTTGCACCTTAGCTAAGACAAATCTAAGCTCCCAAGGAACACAGCCAGGCGGGCATCTGAGTGAAGATCTGTGAAAAGAGGTCACCCTCTCCCTTGTCGGTCTCTCACCACCAAGCATCATGGGGTCGGGACAAAGTAAACCCACTGTTCTCAATTGCATGTTGAAAAATTTTGAAAAGCGGTTTGTTTGTTTTTCAGGACTATGGTGTTAAAATAAACCCCAAAACACTGAGGAAATTATGTGAATTAGAATGGCCAGCCTTTGGGGTTGGCTGGCCCCCAGAAGGTTCTTTAGATGTAGGACTGGTCAAGTCAGTCTGGAATGTAGTCACGAAGACCCTGGACATCCAGATCAGTTCCCTTACATAAACAGCTGGTTAGGAATTCCTCAAATCTTGCCGCCTTGGTTCCGGTTCTGCACGTGTAAGAAGGGACCGAGTAAGGTTTTAGTAGCAGGAGTGAAGAGGCAGGCAGGGCAGGAGCAGGCTAAGGAGAGGCAGTCAGGACAGGAGCAGGCTAAGGAAAGGCAGGCAGGACAGGAGCAGGCTAAGGAAAGGCAGGCAGGGCAGGAGAAAGGAGAAAAGAATCAGGTCCCCCAGAAGGGAACCCAACCCCCTGTTCTGCCAGGACCCCCTGAGGAAGTCCCGCCAGTTTTACCACCTCCATATGTGCCACAGGCAGCACCAAGTTCTCCCCCCGCTGGTGTGGAAGGTCTGGAAAGTCTGGAAACACCACCACCCTCCGTCTCTCCTCAACCAGGCTCTCCAGAGCCAGTTAGGCGGCGCTTGTGTTCAGCAGATCAAGGACCCAAGCCACAACCAGCACATCAGATGCCTCTCACGGAGATTCGGGGTGCCCAAGTGCTTGGCGAAGATGGGACCTTACAGGTAGGAAGGCCAGTGTATTATTATCAGCCCTTTACCACAAGTGACATTCTGAACTGGAAACATCACACCCCAGCTTCTTCTGAAAAACCTCAGGCCATGGTAGACCTCCTAGAAACGATTTTCCAGACCCAGAAGCCCACCTGGACTGCAAGCAGCTCCTTTTCACATTCTTTAACACTGAGGAGCGCATGAGAGTAGTATCAGAGGCTCGGAAATGGCTCCAGACCCAGGCCCTGGCAGGAATATTAGATACAGACAGATGGGCCAGGAAGGCCTTCCCAGATGAGGAACCTGATTGGAACCTGAACTCAGAAGATGGAAGGATCAGGCTATGAACTCAGAAGGCGGAAGGGCAGCGCTAGAAGGATATCAGCTGGCCTTCCTCTAGGGGGTCAGGGCCGGAGCCAAGAAGCCCACCAATATGGCTAAAATCTCTGAGGTTTTCCAGAAGCCTGATGAAATTCCAGCAGCTTTCTATGAGAGGCTGTGTGAGGCATACCGGATCTACACCCCCTTTAACTCTGAGGCCCCCGACATTCAAACTATGGTAAATGTCGCTTTTGTAGGCCAAGTCCAGCCTGATATCAGGAGAAAATTACAGAAACTGGAAGGGTTTGCAGGAAAAAATGCTAGTGAACTGCTAGAGATAGCAAACAAAGTTTTCATCAACTGAAACAGGGCAGCAAGAAAGGAGGAAGAAAAGAGAATACAAAGAAGGGCCAAGGTAATATCAGCGGCTTTCAGAGATTCGGACCCCCAGACAGCCTAAAAAGGGAAGCAAGAAGATAGATCAGGGGAGAAAGGAAGGGCAAGCCTGAGATGGGACCAGTGTGCCTATTGTAAGGAAACCGGGCACTGGAAAAATGAATGTCCCATAGAACAAAGCAGGAAAATAGGGCCCCCGTTTTGACCCAGTCACTATAAACCAGAACCACCTGAAGCAGACCTTATAGGACTGATAGCAGCTGACTCTGACTAAAACAGACCAGGATCTTTTCAGCTGGGCCCCCAGGAGCTCC
>NW_006300367.1:4126106-4132386 GCF_000327345.1 Myotis davidii
ACCCCCTGTGCTGCCAGGACCCCCTAAGGAAGTCCCGCCAGTTTTACCACCTCCATATGTGCCACAGGCAGCACCAAGTTCTCCCCCCGCTGGTGTGGAAGGTCTGGAAAGTCTGGAAACACCACCACCCTCCGTCTCTCCTCAACCAGGCTCTCCAGAGCCAGTTAGGCAGCGCTTGTGTTCTGCAGATCAAGGGCCCAAGCCACAACCAGCACATCAGATGCCTCTCACGGAGATTCGGGGTGCCCAAGTGCTTGGCGAAGATGGGACCTTACAGGAAGGAAGGCCAGTGTATTATTATCAGCCCTTTACCACAAGTGACATTCTGAACTGGAAACATCACACCCCAGCTTCTTCTGAAAAACCTCAGGCCATGGTAGACCTCCTAGAAACGATTTTCCAGACCCAGAAGCCCACCTGGGTGGACTGCAAGCAGCTTCTTTTCACGTTCTTTAGCACTGAGGAGCGCATGAGGGTAGTAACACAGGCTCGGAAGTGGCTCCAGAGCCAGGCCCCAGCAGCAGCCTGATATCAGGAGAAAATTACAGAAGCTGGAAGGGTTTGCAGGAAAAAATGCCGCCGAACTGCTGGAGATAGACAACAAGGTTTTCATCAACCGAGACAGTGTGGCAAGGAGGGAGGAAGAAAAGAGAATACAAAGAAAGGCCAATATAATAGCAGCAGCTTTTAGAGGCTCAGGCTCCCAGACAGATCAGAAAGGGAAGCAAGAATACAGATCAGGGGGAAAAGGGAGAGTGAGCCTGAGAGGAAACCAGTGTGCCTATGTAAGGAGACAGGACACTGGAAGAATGATTGTCCCAAACGACAAAGTAAGAGAACTGGGCCCCTTTTCCATACAGTCGCTATCAAACAGAGCCACCTGAAGCAGATCTCACTGGGCTAGCGATGACGGATTCTGACTAGGACAGACTGGGCTCTTTTCAGCTAGGCCCCCACGAGCACATGGTCAGAATGAAAATTGGGGGCCAGACTGGACTTTATGGTTGATACAGGAGCTGAGCACTCAGTAGTCACACAGAAAGTAGCACCTCTCTAGGGAAAGGAGCTACCGGGGATCAGACCCGTAGACCATTCTACAGCCCTCGCCAATGCCAACTTGGTGGTCATCAAGTAATTCATGAATTCCTGTACTTGCCAGACTGTCCAGTTCCTCTAATGGGTAGAGACCTTTTAGCCAAAATGGGGGCAGAAATCACTTTTACTCCAGATGGCTCAGCATAGCTTTACCTAAGTGAGGAGACCTCCCCAATGATCCTGTCCATAGTAGTGCCAAGGGAGGAAGAATGGAGACTTTATACCCCCCAGTCAAAGGCCTCACCATTAGAACCTGAATTAGAGAAAGAATTCATGCTGGTCTGTGAAGAAGGGAATCCTCCAGGCCTGGCTAAGGACCATATCATCATGCTAATCTACTTAAAGCCTGGGGCACAGCCTGTTAAAATCCGCCAATATCCAATTCCAAGGGAAGCACACCTAGGAATCCAGGTCCACTTAGACCTGCTGCTT
Organism: Myotis davidii; assembly: GCF_000327345.1. Classification (NCBI taxonomy): domain Eukaryota; kingdom Metazoa; phylum Chordata; class Mammalia; order Chiroptera; family Vespertilionidae; genus Myotis; species Myotis davidii. The sequence goes on from NW_006300367.1 coordinate 4,127,634, forward strand.
TGGTGGGGACTTGTTAAATGATGCAGGTCTCCATGGAACACGCCTCTCTTGCCTATCAAAAAGTCTGGAACTAATGACGACCGCCCGGTGCAGGATCTATGAGCTGTTAATGAGGCTGTTATAACCCTGCCTTCAGCACTGCCAAACCCCTACACTCTTTTGGGACTCATCCCATCAGAGGTGAAATGGTTTACATGTCTAGATCTGAAAGATGCCTTTTTCTATCTTTGATTAGTGCCTTCCAGTCAGCCTCTTTTCACTTTCGACTGGGAAAACCCAACCACAGGGGCCAAGGAGCAGTTCACCTGGACCAGACTGCCACAAGGCTTCAAGAATTCTCCTACTTTTTTTAGTGGAGCACTAGCATCTGATCGAAATTCCCAGGACAGGACTTGGGGTGTGTTCTACTCCAGTATGTAGACGACCTCCTACTGGCTAGCTCCACACAAGCTGTGCTGGGAGGGAAAACTAGCCCTTCTGAGACTACTAACTGAAACAGGTTACAGAGTGTCCAAGAAAAAAGCACAGATTTGTCTGAAAGAAGTCAAGCATCTAGGCTTCCGAATCACCCAAGGGAAACGAAGGCTAGGGATTGAAAGAAAGCAGGCAGTATGTGCCATTCCAGTCCTTTGCACCCGGCGGCACAGATTCGTGAATTCCTGGGAGCAGCAGGGTTCTGTCGAATTTGGATCCCAGGGTTTTTAAACCTGGCCAAGCCTCCCTCTGAAGCTTTAAAAGGAGAAGAGAAGGCACCCATCGAGTGGGGTCCTGAACAGGAGAAAGCCTTTGTCACCATAAAAGCAAAGCTCACTGAGGCTCCAGCACCAGGGCTACCAGATGTGACACGAGACTTTAATCTTTTTGTTCACAAGAACATCGGGGTAGCCCTAGGAGTTCTAACCCAGGAGTCTGGACCTTGGCAACGACCAGTAGACCAGTAGCCTCACTCTCCAAGCAGTTTTAGCCAGTTGCTTCCGGGTGGCCCCCATGTCTCAGGGCCCTTGTGCCATGGCATTGTTAGTCAAGGAAGCAGATAAGCTTACCTTAGGACAAAACTTAAATATAAAAGTACCTCATTGTGGGGCATAGCTGCAGTGTTTTGGCCAGGTTCAAGGCTTGGACTAATGAACGGGACAGGGTCCTCTCATTGCCATGTGCAAGTTACAGCTGGAGGGCAGGGCAAAGCCAGCACAATCATAGCCAACGGCTGTGGTTGTAAGCTTGAACCTATGTCAAACACATGGATGACAGCTATTTCCTTGGGGTCCCAGACTGCTTCTAGTAACTTTAAGATCTCATTCTGATTTTTGATTCCTTTTCCTCTAGTCATCAAAAGCCCCCTTTCCTTATATATGGCCCCATGGATACGCAGGGTAGCAAAGGCATAGTGCGAGTCAGTGAAGATGTTGGCACGCTTATTCTTACTGAGTTCTAGGGCTCTTACTAAGGCCCAAAGTTCACCAGAAAGGGGAAGACTCAGTGTCAGAAGGAAACCAACATGCTGACGCCACAGCCACGCTGCTGCTAAAGAACAAGCAGCACCAGCATGGATCATGTTGGCCCCCAAATTACCTGAACCCCTGAAATACACTCCTCGGGAGGAGGAATGGGCCCAGCAAGAAGGGGGCAAGAGAACGAAGGAAGGCTGGTAGATACTCCCAAATCATAGGGTCTATGTCCCAGACAGTTAGGCCCTAAGGTAGTCCTCCAGCAGCATGAACTCACTCATTTAGGAAAGGCTTCCCTAGAAGCTTTGTTAGGCAGGTACTACCTAATTGCCTGTCTACCTTCCTTGTGTGCCTCAGTCTCTCAACGTTGCCTCCTCTGTGCTCAGAACAATGCTAAACAGGGTCCTGTGGGACCGATAGGAGTCCAGCACTGTGGGCAAGCTCCTTTTGAGGACTTAGAAGTATATTTTACAGAAATAGGGCCAAGCAGAGGGAATAAATACCTGCTAGCCTTTGTGCCTTTTCAGGTTGGGTCGAGGCATATCCCACTCGCACAGAAAAGGTGAGAGAAGTCACTAAGGCATTGCTGAAGGATATAATTCCACAGTATGGAATGCCTCTGACCATAGTGTTCTATAATGGCCCAGCCTTTGTAGCAGAAATAGTACAACAGGTAGCTAAGGCTTTAGGAATTAGATGGAACCTACATACAGCCTGCAGGCCTCAGAGTTCAGGGAAAGTAGAACACATGAATCAGACTATAAAGCAGACTATGGCTAAGCTGTGCCAAGAGACAACCTTACCCTGGACAGATATCTTGCCTCTTGTACTCTTGCGGGTACGCTGTGCCCCAAGGGCCAGGGTAGGTTTCTCTCCCTTTGAAATTCTATATGGTAGACCCCCTTCCTTAATTCGGCCAAAGGGAGATTGGGGGGAAATAGGGAACTTAGAAATCCAGAAACAACTACAAGGATGTGGAAGAGCTGTCTTTGAGGTCCACAGGTGGGTTACTGATCAACTACCCATCTCTCTAGGAACAGCCATACATCCTTATAAACCTGGAGACCAGGTTTTGGTAAAGAATTGGAAAAAGGAGCCCCTCAAGCCTATCTGGAAGGGACCCTATCCAGTCCTATTAACCACCCCCACAGCTCTCAAGGTTGCAGGACTGAATATCTGGATCCACAAATCCCAGGTGAAGGCAGCCCACCAGTTGAGTGATGCCCAGCCTGAGTGGAAGGTGACCTCTGACCAGAAACACCCACTGTAGATCACCCTCAAGAAGACAGTCGACCTGGCCAATCAACCTGCTCCAAAGAATTCAGATAGCACCCTGCTGAATTCTCCCTAACACTAATCTTTCTTTCTTATCTCCTCCTAAAGGTAATATGCTCTGGCAATTCTGGATAATCATTGGTTTTATCTTTCTAATAATTCTCATTTTGTCTTTTTATGAGTGCTGCCAGGACCTGAGGCTAGTACCAGGAGGGGAACTTGTCTGCTCTTGCTGGGACACAGAAGCACCATGAAATTACTGCTTCCCACATAGCAAGGAAACAAAGGCCTCATCATGAATTGTTGGACTACACCTTGTCATGTCATCCTTGGCTATATCTACCTGGCAGAAATAGTCATAATACTACTCTTTGTCCTAGAAGTTCACTGTTGTAGACCCAGACTGAACAGAAATAGAGGGAATAATATGCTCCCACTAATATTAGCTAGCACATACTTGTCTCTCATAGGGGCCATTGCCAAGTGTCCTTGCTTAGAAACTCACTACCCAAATATGCTAGACCAGGTAGTCTACAGAAAAGCCCCATAAAGCCAGATTTTTGTTAGCTATACTTATCAGCCTGCAGCATGTTATGACCCCGCTACCAAATGTACGTGTGTGTGTGTGTGTGTGTGTGTTGGGGAGGGAGGGGGGTGGAGAATTGTATTGGATGGAAAAAATCATAGGACCTGTCACGGCCAATGTGCAGCTAGTTAATGTTGCTCCTATTTGTTTCAGCAGTACCCAAGGCCAACATCCAACAGGTCACCTCCCAGATGAACTATGCAACTCTACCCCAAAGCTGAAAACAGCACCTACCCCTGGTGCCCTCTGCAGGAATATTCTACATGTGTGAGACCAGTGCTTACCTCTGCCTGCCTGAAACCAGAAGAACTCCTACAAACTCCTCTGAGGGGAAGAAACGGGATGCTAACTCCTTGGTCATCATCCCTTTCCAGCAGGAAGTAGATAAGAGCAGTTGTCACTCCTATTCACCATAACATCCTGTGGTCATTTCTCCACAAGGCTCAAAGGGCTGACTGGGCTCCCACAGACAGCAGCTGAAATTCCAGAGGGATACCTCAGCTGTGAGGAGTTCCCACTGAGAACTTGGAGAACTAAATACCAAAATGAGCTCCCCAGGTCAGAGCACCATGACTGAGAAAGGTGCTCACATAATATCTGGCTGTGAAAAGCAGTAGGGTTGCTCTCTGACAGGAAGAGATGGTTGGAAATGCAGGTTCCCTCTTAAAAGGGCAATGAACAACATTTCATGTGTAACCACTAACCTTGGGCTCCAGCAAGGGATGTCACAGTGGACTGGAGCTATGTGAACAGAAGCCAGGACTGGGGCTCTGGAGTCAGAGCTTGGGTGGGCAGCCACCCAGATGTCCTGTGCTGAGTCATTCCCTTACACTATGGAGGAAATCTTTCTTAGGCAGTCCTTTGCTATCCAGGTGGATTTGCTTGGGGGAAGAAACTTGCCCTACACTGTTGAAAGACCTCTCACTGGAACTGGAATTGTAGTTGATAGCCTGAGGCTAATTAAGACTGAATATCAAAGGAGCCACAGGCAGAGGAGGGTCTCTGTAGGCTTTGAGTCTTTAACTAATCTAATCCCTGGAAAATGAGACTCTTGTATATATATCTTGGTCATTTCCAAAGGCACCCAGCCCGAGCAGGGGAGCCACAGACTGTGGATTGCTGATAGCTCCAAACAGAGTATTCAGGGCCAGTCACAAAGAGCATCTGACAGTGTCCTACACTAGAGTTTGGGAGTCATAGCAGATCTATCTAGTACACAGACACAAACCCAAACAGGCAGCCAAAATGGAGAGATAAAATAACAAGACCCAAGTGAAAGAACAATAGCATTCTCTAGAAGAAGAGATAAATGAAATGGAGATTATAAATTTAACAGACATATAGTTAAGAATAATGATGGAAAAGATGCTCAACAGTATGAGAAAAGAGATAGTATCCATGAAGAATGACATAGCACTAACAAAGAACACAGTTGGAGGAGAGG
>NW_006300367.1:4132396-4142721 GCF_000327345.1 Myotis davidii
GGCAAGGAATAGAAAATGTTGTTGAAGAAATAATAACAGAAAACTTCCCTAATCTGGTGAAGGAAAGAGTCACACAAGTTCAGGAGACACAGAGAGTCCCAAGCAAGAAGAAACCAAACAGACCCACACCCAGACACAACATAATTAAAATGAAATGCCAAAAATTAAAGACAAAGAGAATCTTGAAAGCAGCAAGAGAAAAGCAATTTTTTACCTACAAATGAGCTCTCGTAAGACTGTCAGCTAATTTATCATCAGAAACTCTATAGGCCAGAAGGGAATGGCATGAAGTATTCAAGATGATAAAATTAAGTAGCCTTACTATATACAGTAAGGCTATCATTCAAAATAGATAGTGAAATAAAAAGCTTCCCAAACAATAAAAGGCTAAAAGCATTCAATACTCATGTCTGACAAAATAGTCTACAAAATGAAGGCCATCACAAGTGACAATAACGGTCACTACATAATACTGAAGGGATAAATTCAACAAGAAGATATAGCCCTGATAAACATATATGCACCCAATATAGGAACACCTAAATATATTTTTTAAAAAACCTTCTAAAGGACTGTAATAGATCAATAGCAATATAGTCATAGTAGGGGATTTTAAAACTCCACTGACTTCATTGGATAGATCTTCCAGACAAAAAATTTAAGAAGCAAACAGAGACTCTAATGAGACTGGATCAGATGGATTTAATTGAAGTTTATAGAACATTTCACCACAAAGCTGCAGAATACACATTCTTCTCAAGTGCACAAGGGTCAATCTCAAAGATAAACCACATGTTAGAACACAAATCAAGTTTCTACAAGGTCAAGAAGATTGAAATCATATTAAGCATCTTCTCAGACCACAATGGAATGAAATTAGGAACATACAGTGAAAACACTCAAAACCATTCAAACACATGGAGGTGAAATAGTGTGGTATTTAACAAAGAATGTTGGACAAGCTGGCCTTCTTATTGTATTCTACAGATAACAAATGTGACAAGTTTAAAAGGCAGAATCCAAAAGTGAGGAGATTTATAGTAAGTAAAGCTCTAGTGGGAGGTAAAAACCAGGTCATAGAGAGAGGGACTAACTTCATAGTGTTCCAGGTTAGGACGGAGGAGTGGCTTCTCTGGTGGCAGGTGTGCCACACCTATTTGAAGCCCTTCTGTACATCATACTTAACTCAAGTTAGGCTCAGGGAAATATTCTAACATTTCCTTTTCTAAGATTTCCTTTTGGAAGATTTTCTTTTGTCTGAACCATTTGGGCAGAAAAGGGAGAGCAATTTCAAGTGAAAATGATACACTGCCCCATACTTCATCAACTCAACCATTTAGTCCTGACAAGTCAATCCATTCAAACAGTTGAGTCTCACTTCAGGAGATAGGGATGCAGATAGGCTTGTAAAGTGAGACCTGTACTGTGTAAACAATCAGGTAAATAATGTCCTAGCCATACTTTCTAAGAAAACAGAAGGAAGAAAATGAAACACAAAGGTTAAAGTACACACAAATCAAAAATCAGTTTCTGAGTCTATAAGACTTTCAGATGCAAGGCTTTTGCTGGAATGAAAGCAAGCAATGGCAATTTTATAGATTCTCTTTGTCTGTAGTTTGAACACCTTTGGTGATACCATCAAGTGCTTAGGTAAATTCTGTATGGTATATACAAACACAGCCTTAAAAACAAAACATTGAAGACCATTAACTGCATTGGAGTCCAATATCAACAATTGGGCATTGTGATTTCCGTTGAAACACAATTTTTTTCTCACTAAAATTACCCTAATTTTCATCAAAGAGACTACATTAAATCCAATTTTACTTTAGCCTGGTTATTTGCAATAAAAATAGCAACTGATGAAACAGGTTTTTTCAAATCTGCTTTGCAGGAATCTTTAGGTTGAGCTCTAGTCAGCCCCACAGGGCAAAAAAGCCAAGCCACAGTTCCCATCAGGCTTTGCCGGCAATACCTATAGGTTTGAGTACATTCCCCAAATTATTGAAGTCCCCAAAAATGTCTTAAGGTGCCTTCCTTGCCATCTTTCAGGAAAGCAACCTTTATTCCTTACCTTGAAAAATCTCCATGAACTATGTGATCAATCAAGGTACCTGGGCATTGCTGCAGAGGGCTTTTATCAGCTTTGAAAGTCAATCTCAATTTCTGAAGGCTTTTTGGTGACATCAGAGTCCAGACATGTCTCTCTTGGACATGGCATTCCAGTCAAAGTCTTGGCTAATAAAAACTGCACAGTTTCCAAATGTGGATTCACTGGGTTTATGCAAGGAAATGTATTGCTATCACTCATTTATTAAGAATTGACAAATTATGGAGGGATCAGGTAAAGAGAAAAATATATGGCAAACGGAAAATCCTTGCTCTTTCAACAGGGCAAAAAGAACCAAATTTCAACTCTGTATTAGCCAGCTGAAGTAAGCAATTGGCATTCCCTAGATTGGCAAACTCTTCCCAAAGTGGAAGTGGCAATACAATTTTGGCCAGGTGTGGCATTTTTACCAACCTGCTAATAAAAACTAGCAAGTTGGTAAAAACAAAAACAAACAAACAAAACTGCTAGTTTACTCTGTGATTCTGACGTCCTCTGGCCTTACCTGTAGGTAGAAGAGAACTCTGGCCTTAATAGCTAGGCTACTAACTGTTGCTTTGCCTCTTATACTCTAAGCAGCTTTGGTCCTTTCAGAGGCTTGGTCAAGTCCAGCAGCTCCCCTAAGAGGGGAGAGAATATTCCCTGTGACAATGGCCTGGCAGAGAGTTAACAGCCTTCTCTGGAAGGATTAACAAATATTTAGTCAGTCTGCAGACTGGTTAACAAAAACCATTTATTTCTCTGAGTATTTGCATATCTGAGGCTCTTTTTCTATTAGGTACATCTATAAAAGCATCAGTAAAGACTGTGAGTTTGACACAGACAAGCAATTATGTTTGCAGATGTCAGAATTTTTATTTAGATTCAGACAGCCTGACTGTCAGCAGCATCAGCTTCCAGTGCATTAGGAAGAGTGGTTGCCAGCGGAACTCTCAGGGGGAACAGGAGGGCGGGGGGCTTTGGGTCTGCTCATGGGAGAGCAGTTCCTGCCCCCTGGCAATGCATTTGCCAGGGGCACGGCCCCTGGCAAAGGGGTCATTCCTGACCTTGAGCAAGGAGCAGTTGAGAGAACAGAGGGTGGGACTATGGTTCCTTGTGATGCAATTTCTACCTGTGGCTTTCTTTGATGCCCTCTCTCCCATGGCACTGGCCCAGGTTGCACAGAAATAGACATGAGGCAAGTAAGAGTCTGGGAACCCTGGGCTTGGCAGTTGGGCTCAGAGCCGTACTGGACTGTGAGTCACTCCCTAAAGTCCCAGCCACAGCTCCCTGGACACTGAGAATAAATTGCAAGGATGGAGATGGAGAATCGCAAAAGGCGATGGGCAGGGTTCTGCATCTGGAAAACGTCCCCACTTCTGTGTGCAGGGCTGGGCTCACAGCCACTGGGAATAGGGGAAGGAGCCTGGGGAGTGTCCCAGGTTTCATGTGCTGGACACAGAGCCCACAACATTGGCACTGAGTGTGGGAGTACTTCCCTCCCCCCCGCAGGAGCCCCAAATCCCTAGGACCTGCTGCTGTGGTGGCCCTGAGGGAATGCAGGCTGGGCTGTTACAGTGGAAGTGGGGTTCTTGAGATGCTATGAGGGAAATAATTCCCTGAGACCCCCCCATGCCAGGAGGGGATTTTATGGAAAGCTTTACTGATGATGTAAAATTAAGCCCCGCCCCCCACCCCCCAACAAGGTCCCATCTCTCTTTCTCCCCACGGAAATCCAATCTTGTCCCCACCAGGGCCAGAACAAAGACTAATGCCCGAAGTTTCTGCTCCATATTAAAGTGCAGTCCAGTCCAGCATCCTGTGTGTGCAGTCCACAGAGCCATGGGCCGTACAGCTGCTAAAGGCCACATGGCTATGGGCGGAGAGAAGGTGAGGGCATGGTGAGTGCAGGTCACTGAACAAGCCAGAGAAAGAGGAGTGACCAGGAGAGACAAGCTCCCTGCCTGAGGCTTTTAAGCAGGAGCTTCTTCAAACCAACTTTCCGAGATATTTGCGCTTCTGGTGGGTCTACCTCCCAGTCCATCTATTGCTCCCCAGGCTGGCATGAGGGCACGCACCTGCCCTATGTCACCCCAACTTCACTGTGCATGCACCTTCTAACTCCTCCCCCCAGTAATCTAGTACCTCAGCGGGGAATGGAGGCCTGATAATCTCCTTGGGGGCTGGGCGGGGGTGGGGGGGTGGCAATGCTGTGTGGAGCTGTAGTTTCCTGGTGAAGCTGCCCAGAGGATCACTCTCACAATGTTTGACCTCCCCTTTGTTTTCTTTCCTTTACAAATAGTATCGAGCTAATTACAATAACAAAATGACTTGCAAAATATATGGGGATAGTGCACTATCTTTTTGATTTGTTGGCTCCATATTCTGTACTGTCTTTGCAAAAACTTCTGTAAAATAAAAATTTTATTAGGAAGAAAGAAGGAAGGGAGTTTGCGAGGAAGAGAAAAAAGGAGGGAGGAAAGAAAGGAAGAAAAAAAGGAGAGAGCAATCTTATCGTGGAAAAGGACACATCTTAGACTGGAAATGTTAGTCTAGAGATTTTAATGTTTTTGGCAGGTCACAATGGAAGCTGACTAGTGAGTACTTTGCTGAATAAATCTTATTTTCCTTTTACAATATGGGTAAAATTCGCTTATTGCCAGTCTTTTAGAAGCTCTTTTGTCCTCACATGAATGTAAAAGATCAATGACCACTTTCTCATTTAGAGGTTCTCTTGAGACTGATGTGTCATTTAGATGAGCCACAAAGTTTGAATTCATGTAAAGCAGATGTGTGTATTTTTACAGTTTTTTTTTATCCATTATGAGGTTATTTACTTCATTCTCAGAAATACTATACTCTTTTCTGTTCAAAGATTATTCTTTTTCACAGAGAATAAAGAAGAAAGTAGGAGTTGAGTTTTGTGGCATCAGTGTGTTAACGTAAAAACCATTGAAACCTGTAAAGAATTTTGTGAGTTTATTTTAGCCAAACTGTCGATACATGCCAGGAAGCAGAACCTCAACGAATTGAGTTAGTGCTCCGGAGAATGGCAGGGTTACATTTGTATTTATACATTTGCAATCAAAGGAGGGATGTTGGTGGGTTACATGAAATTCATTGGTGATAGATTAAGGAGGAGGAATAAAGCAAAGCAGGGGAAACCCCTGGGATTGGGTAAAAAGTAAAATGATGGACAGATACTTAGGTGGGTGCAGGAACAATTAACATGATAATGAAGGAATTTGGTATCTGTCCTGGCACCCAGCACATTTGGTTGTGCCCCAGGTGCTCCAGAAAAAGGGAAGTTACAAGTTTCCCAGATACTTCAAGAGTATGTTATCAAAGATGCAAAAAGACAGATAGGCTCAGTTAAGGTAAAGATTGACCTTTGTTCCCAGCTGGCGTGGCTCAGTGATTGAGTGTCGACCTATGAAACAGGAGGTCACTGTTCAATTCTTGGTCAAGGAACATGCCCAGATTTCAGGCTCAGTCCCTAGTAGGGGCCATGCAGGAGACAGCTGATCAATGATATATGTATATAACTTATCTTGTAAATAAATTATCTGGCAATTTCTATAATTTCTACCCTTGAGACATATTACCTTTTACCCTAGGAGTTGTTTCTACAGTCAGATCTTAGGGTCAAAACCAGGTACATGTCACCAATAATGTATAGTAGGGATAGGGAACGTACAGCACACAGGCCCTATAAGGCCCACAGAATCATTTGGTCTGGTCCTGACAAAGCATTAGGGGTGAATTACTAAATGTTTGACTGTAAGGCCCCAAGACCCCCGGAGAGTCCGACAGAGGAGGCAACGACCCCAAGTCAAACGCAGAGACCGGAACTTGATGCAAAAGCAAGAGGTTCTTTATTACAAGCGCAGCGCAGGGGCTCTCAGGCAGGCAGGCAGCAACCCGAGGGAAGTGCTGGCTGACTGGAGCCCCGAGCAATTGTAGAACAAGAGTTTATAAAGGCAAAAACCACACGCAGGTGGTCTGGAATGTAAACCACACGCAGGTGGCCTGGAATGTCAGGAAACTGGGTTATCAGTTAACTCATCTCCTGAGGGGACAGGTCTGTGTTAGCAGTTGACTCGTTTCCTGAGGGGCCAGGGTGGTCTGTCTTGCATAAACCTACCCCAGGGAGAGATAAAACAACTCTGCTGTGACTACACCAGAGCACCAGGGCTTACTGGAAAGGTCAGTTAGCACAGACCGATCCCAGGAAGAGATAAAATAACTCTGCTATGACTAAACTAGGGCCAGGGCTTGCAAGAAAGGTCTGGGGGAGGGAGAGGCTTCTCCCTGGCCTTACATGACCAAATATAGCAGGCTAATTTTTAAGTTGATAATTTTGTATGGCCTTGGAATGATGTTATAAATATCCAAATGGCCTTTGGCAAAAAAAAGGTTCCCTCCCCTGATGTGTAGTATATATGGTTTTGTAGTCACTGTTAATTAATCTGAAAAAGTCAGTTTTCTCCCTAAGTATTGCAAAGTATTGATGTTACTGCAGATAAAGCCATTGTCTTATGGGGACGAACCAGTTATCATTTTTTAAAACTCTGTTTAAATTCATATAATACCATGAGATTTTACCCCAATTTGCAGATGATAAAACAGATTTTAAGAGGCTGAAGAATCTCAAAAAAGCTAAATAGTTCATATAACCATACCTGTGTGTGTACATAACCTAATTTAAGCTTACTTAGATACCTGATTTAGCCCCTTGAGATTCTGTAGCCTCTCAAAATTTCAGCATATATGTATATAAACACACACATTTCTTGAAGTCTCGACATATATGTGTGTGTGTGGGAGGGGTGTGTGTAGATATGAACTCAGACTGCTACTGCACCACTGTGAAATGACAAACAACATGTTAAAATTGATCTAGCGAGTACATAAATGAGGGAAGGACAAAAATAGTATTTACAGTGGTTCTCATTGCAGGATAGGGAAAAGGGAAATCTGGATTCTGATCATGTGCAGGAGCTGGCTCTGCCCTCTGGGATTCTGACCTGAGAGCTGGCTGGACCCCAGGAAGCCATGCTTTTTGAAGCTCCGCCATTATTATTCTGAAGTACCATGCTGTTTATGTCCCTCTTGGGAGGTGAAAGCGCTATGCTTCCTCACATTTGAAGTCATTATTCCTATTCAACCCACCACCAGGATCTGTTGGGCCTTAGGCAAGTTCCTCTTTTATTGAATGTTTCCTTTTCTTTGTCTTTAGCATGAGAATTGGAGGGGATTCCTTAGAGGAAGTTGAAAAGAGCAGTGCCTTCTTATGTATAAACTGCTTTGCATGGTGTCTGGCAGAAATGGGCAAGTTAAATGGGGACAGATTTAACATTTCTGAGAGGAAGAGGTCCTGGAAATTGGGGCGAATAGGAAGGCTTCCCAGAGAAGGCAAAATAAAAGATGAGACCTAAGGTGTGAGTGTTTTCAGGGAGCATGGTGGAAGAGAAAGGGGTAGCGTAGGACTGGGATCAGAAAAAGATGGGACCGTAACAACAAATTTATGACCCACGCTCCCTGCTCAGGAGTGTGTCCTGTGAGCATCTCCCCATCAATCCCAGGAGGTGAGGATTTAGAAAGAAAAGCAGGGAAGAATGCTGGGTCTGTCACTCAGACTCCAAAAAGAGAGGAAACGTGCTCACTGTAGCCCAGCCTAGAGCAGGCCTGGGATGGGACTGTGGCAACACAGGGGACAATTCTCAGGGTTTGGGCCAAAGGAACAATCATTCTGGGAAGCAGGGAAGAAGAGGAAATGGATGAGGCTGCTGGTGGGAGAGCAGCTACTGGACAAGGGAAGGCAGCTGTGGGGCAATTTCATAGCAGGAAAGATGTTCATTGTCCTACATGTGTCCAAGGCAGTTAGACAAAAATGAGCAGAATAGGATCAATAAGCCAGGTACAGAAGGCCCCCAGTGCAGAAAGCTCCAGTTGCCCAGCAACAACAGGTAATACGGCTGGGACCTCACCCAGGGTGACCTTTCCTTCCCTAGCATAACACTAGTCATGTGGTTTAGACCCCCTGATCTTTCATATCATGGTCATGTGGTTCCCATCCTCCCCTGGCATGTCGCTAGTCATGTGGTAGACTCCCTTAGAGGAGGAACAAGTGGGTCAGATAATAGCCTTATATGACTACCATACAAGTCCTTGCATGACCACTTTCGTAAGCATTAAGCCCTCTGAACAATGAGGTTCAGACCCACATCAAATAATCTTAGGAACAAAGCCACAGGTCTGTTGATGACAGAGACAGAGTTTTGATAAAAATAGTAATAATATCTAAGCCTCACTTGTGTTTCAGCTCCAGGCCCAGAATAGCAGCAAAACCAGAGGAAGTGATGCCATGGCTGACCTCAGGACCAGCTGCAATGACTAATGACCTCTGCCCTGGCACCAGCCAATCAGTGGAGGTCATGACCCTGAAAGGACACACCTGGAAAGCTGACGCATGTTTTATTGAGATTCTCCCCTGGGGCCTCCCCTAGGGTTGCTGCATTTGGAGCGAGGATAAAAGACCTCAAGATGAAGGACTCAGTGCTCTTTCCAACAGGCCCATGTCTCCCCACCCCAGAAAGCCCTTTTCTCGATGTGTGTTTTCTCTGTCTCTCTTTCTTACGTGCTAAGGACCCTCTTTTGCCTCTGTAACTTGTTTCCTGAGCCCTCACATCCCAGCTGGCTCACTTCTCCCAGCTCACTTCTGCCTCTACATAAACTTTCTAAATAAACTTTCACTTTCATTTGAGTGCCTTGGCTCAGAATTCTTTTCTTAGCTGAACTCAAGGATTGAGGTCTACCATCTGGTGTCATTTCACCGTTAACATGCAAATGGACCTCTTCAAAGGAGATTTCTGAATCCAAATACCTGTATCCGCCCTCAGTTCCTGAGTCTAACAGTGGTTCTCAATCTTGGCTGCACATTAGAATCACCTGGGAATCTTTTTAAAATCCTGATTTTGGGCCTCATCCTCCAGTGGCCCCACCCCATAACAAAGAAACAGAATTTCCGGAGGATGAGGCCCAGAAATCAGGATTTTAAAAAGATTCCCAGGTGATGCTAATGTGCAGCCAAGGCTGAGAACCACTGGTCTAGAATGAGGGCTATCAGCAGAGCATAAAACAAGCACATGGTCTCTCCCTGCTGGTAATCATAATCAGATATGCGGGTGCCCTACGTGAATACAGTGACTGGGAACCTGAGAGGTTCAAACCTTATAATACCAGCTCCAGAGACTTCCTTAGAGGGCAGCAGGGTTTTTATTATTCTACCATCAGCCTAGAGAAATTTCCATAAGCTATAGGTATGGATGTCAACCCTTCTCTAAGGCTGGTTTAAGTCACTATAACAGAGCTTTAGGGCACAAGCTTGTAGGTTGTAGGTCCAGCACCCTTGTGCTACATGTTAGCTGTAGAGGCCAATCTTTCTTACCTTCCTGACCCTGAATTTTTGTTTTTACAATGTTTGTTTTACATCTCAGGGTAAAGGTAAGGATTAAAAAAGCTGTGTGTAACAAGAGGCAGAGTTATCTGTCAAGACTTAAATGTTCAACAAACAGTAATCAACTACTATAACTAGTAATATAATATCATTAGAATTAAAGTTAGTATCATTTTTTTTCAGTATCACATATTTTGTTGCTCACATTGGTATAATGATTTCTACATATATAAGAAGCATTCTTCCAAACAGCCATCTGTTGTGTGTTTTTCTGGGTGATGGTGGGGGTGGGGAGGGGTAGCAAAACACCAGAATTCAAAGTTATTATCTATCCTATCTAATAAAAGAGAAACATAGTAATTAGCATACAACTGCTACACTTCCCATTGGTTAATCAGGGCAATATGCAAATTAACTGCCAGCCAAGATGGTGACTGGCAGCCAGGCAGCTTGAAACTAACATGAGGCTTACTTGCTTCAGGGATGGAGGAAACCAACGTTCCCCGCCTGCAGTTTAAGAAACTATGTAACAAATACCGCAGGACTTCAGCCAGCAGGATCGCAACATTGTAAGCAAAGGCCAGAAACCTACTTTCAGCAGTGGAGGCCTAAGAGCTGGAGCCAAGTCTCAAGCTAAAGCTGGCCCAGAATAAAAAAGGAAAAAAGGAGCGGTTGGGAGCTTCAGTCACCCCTAGCCTGAAAACAGCCCTCAGCCCCTCACCCAGACTGGCCAGGCACCCCAGTGGGGACCCCCACCCTGAACTCTCTCTTGCCTCA
>NW_006300367.1:4143550-4153088 GCF_000327345.1 Myotis davidii
TGTAACAGGGGGTGGTGCCCCAACCCCCCAATAGGCCCTACCCTGAGCATGACTGAGGGTGGCATCACAACCTCCCAATCCGCCCTGCTCTGTGCATGACAGGGGGCAGTGCCCCAACTCCCGAATCGGCCCTGCTCTGAGCCCGACCAGGGGCTGCACCTAGGGATTGGGCCTGCCCTCTGCCACCCGGGAGCAGGCCTAAGCCCCCAGGTCGTTATCTCCAGAGGGGTCCCAGACTGCGAGAGGGCACAGACCGGGCTGAGGGACCCCTCCCAACCCCCGGAGTGCACAAATTTTTGTGCACTGGGCCTCTAGTATATATATAAAAGCCTAAGTGACTGGCCGATGGCAGACTGATAGCTATGATGCGCACTGACCACTAAGGGGCAGACTCTCTAACCAGTAGCTATGACACGCACTAACCAACCAGGGGGCAGATGCTCAACACAGGAGCTGCCAACTTGGCAGCTGCAGTTCACGGGTGACAGACCCGGAATCAGAGAGGAGGGGCCCTATTCCAGGGGACATCACCTGAGAACCACCCTCTCACATTCTGGGACCTCTCGGGGGATGTCAGTGAGCCAGTTTTGACCCAATCCCCATAGGGCAAGCCGAGGGACCCCACCGGTGCATGAACCCATGCACCGGGCCTCTAGTGTTCTATAAACCTCCATTTTGTTTATACTAAGGAAACCCATTTCTCTGTCTTTATATTTCCTCTTTTCATCTCTCCCTCCCTTATTCCTTCCTTCCTTCCTCCCTTCTTCCTTCCTTCTTCAATGTGTCTCTTTTCCTCCTCCCTTTTATCTTATTTTTTTTCCATTTCTTCTTCTTCTTCTTCACTTTCTCCTTCCCCCCTTCCCTGTTTCTCCTTTCAGGGGTTTGGACCAGAAATAAAATATCTTCCAAGCAAGTTGACTATTTGCTAAAATATAACTGAATCATTCCTATAGAAAAAAAATAAGAATTTATTTCTTTGTTCTTGTTCCCAGATTTAAATTTTTCATCAGAGTCCCGTTGCTCTTTTATTATGAAGTTCTGACACCAAGATCCAAGATATGGGATCATTTATGAGGCTTCCAGAACGTAACATAAAATGCTGAAAAAAATTAATTGCTCATTTTGATTTAGTTCTCTCTTCTGCCCAGTAATGATTTTGGATGCCATCCTATTGACCCTCTCTGCTTTTGTTTCCATCAAAATCGATATAGTATGCAATATCATAAATTGGCTTTGGCTAGCGTTCAGTTCATTGCCGACCAAACACTGCCCCTGTGAACTGGGTGATAATGAAGTTGTGGGCAAGGCAGTCTCCTGTAATCAGCAATCATTACAGAGGAGCCTGGCTTTAATGTAAATGATGAATGGGCAGTTAGAGCCAGGAGGATCAGTAGATATTGATCAAGACACAGCCTTGGGAAGTTAAAACTTGATTGGAGGTCTATAGTGGAAGCTGCAAAGTACCAGGTTCAAACAATATTCTGAATTAGGTTCATTTCCAGCTGGACCAGATAATACAAATAATTTATGTACATAAAAGGCTATACAGAGCACATATGTAAATTTTAGGGAGCAGACTTGAATAGCTGTGTACCCTCCACCAACTTAAGAACTATAGCAATTCTAATATCTCAAAGCTTCTACCACTCACTTTCCCATGCCTGAGTGAGGCCCCACCCCTCACTCAGATTAATTCCAAATCTGATTTTTGTGATAATAATTCCTTTTCTTTTCACCGCGTTTTATCACTTGTAAATGAGTCCACTAATAATATATGCTTAAAATTTTGTGTTTTCTAGTGTTTTACAATGGGATCAATATTATCTGTCTTCTATGACTTTCTCCATTGTTTCAAAACCTTTTTTTTGTTTTTAGGCATGTGACTCTAACTCACTCACATTAGGCATGTGACTGTATCCCACGCACATTTATGGTTTTAGAGCAATTCATTGTTTGAATAAATTACAATTTATGTATTCTTCCTATTGTTGATAGACATTTTAAGGTTTTGCATTTATTTATTTTATTACTTAAAAGCAGTTAAAAATCTGCACCCACATATGCCAGAGTGTGAAAAGTAGAGGTTCTGAATTTTAGAATATGTTGAAAACCACCTACACTTTCATGAACAAGAGAAAGAGCCTCCCACTGCTCCACCTGAAATGCTTAGTGTTTTCTGGGTTTTCCTGTTCATTTGTAATTCGACCAGCTTAGTAGGTGTGAAATTCTACCTCATTCTGGTTCAGTGGTGTTAATTGGCACTTTCTGAAAACTGAGTGATCATCTCCTCATTCATGTGCAGTCATTTGTGTTTCCTCAATTATGCAGCAACTGCTCACATCGTTCACCCATTTTTCTAGTAGGTTATTTCCTTTAATTTCTGAAATTTTCTATATCTTTTGAATTCTAACTCTGTCTCAGTCATATAAGTTGCAATTACCTTCCTTAGTTTTTGCTTGGCTTTTCACTTCTTTTAGCATCTTTTAGTGAACAGGGCTTCTTGAATTTAAAGTAATTGAATATAAGAAATTTTGATCAGACAAAATATTTCTGCTAAGTTGACATCAGCTAGTTGTAAAATTTTTCCTGCTGAATGTAAGTATGTCATGCACATGGAACTTACAGTATGTGAAGTGGGGAGGAAATTTTATACTTTGCCATTTTGATGATAAATTGTCTCAGCACACATTGCTCAGCAGTCCATCTTTCCCAGCTATTCTATAAAGTTCATTTCCACACTCTCTGTTCTGTTCCATTGGCCTATTGGTCCACCCAGGAGCCAATTTAAACTCTTTTTTTCTTTTAATGTATTTTTATTGATTTCAGAAAGGAATGGAGAGGGAGAGAGAGACAGAAACAGGATGAGAGAAAATCATTGATTGGCTACCTCTTGCATGCCCCACACTGGGAATAAAACCTGAAACCCGGCATATGCCGCAACTGGGAATTCAACCACTGCCTCCAGATTCAACTACTGAACCATAACAGCCAGGCCAGTTTGGACACTTGAATACCATCTATATATATAAAGAGCCAGGGGCCATCGCAATTAAATGGACGACCGAATGGATGACCGAAGAGGCTGAGTTGGGTGACAAAGCTTGCCGGAGGGGTGGGGAGGGGTTTAGTGAGGGACTACCAAATGACTGAGCAGCAGGCTGCGTTGGGGGACCAGGCCAGTGGGGAGGGCAGTGAGGGGCAACCAATGACTGAACACCAGGCTGTGTGGGGAGACCAGGCCAACAGGGGGTGCAGTTGGATGGGGCAACCTTGCCAGCAGGCAGAGGCAGTTAGGGGTGATCAGGCTGGCAGGGGGGGCAGTAGGGGCAATCAGGCAGGCAGGCAGGTGAGCAGTTAGGAGCCAGCAGTCCCGGATTATGAAAAGGATGTCCAAGTCCCGGTTTAGGCCCGATCCCTGTGGAATCGGGCCTAAACTGGCAGTCAGACATCCCCTGAGGGGTTCCAGATCAGAGAGGGTGCAGGCTGGGCTGAGGGGACCCCTCCCCCATGCATGAATTTTGTGCACCAGGCCTCTAGTTGTTTTATTAAAAAATATGACATCTGTGTAAATCAAGCTTACTTGCCTCATTCCTCTTCAAGGATGTTTTCAAATTTCTTGGATATTTGCTCATTCAAAGAAGTTTTAGAATCATGTTATCAAGTTCCAAGGAAATGCACATTAGAATTTTGATTCAAATTCCACTGAATCTGAATCAACTTAGAAGTAAAATTTTATATAATATGGTTTTCCATTTGTGTATACCTCCTTTAATGTCTTTCAGTATAGTATTATATTTTCTGCATAGAGATCATGTACAGCATCTACTAGATTTTCTTCAGTATTTTTTATAATTATGGTAAATAGTACCTATTTCCATTTCCTATGGCCGCTGTAACAAAGTGCCTCAAACTTAAAACAACAGAGAGGTATTCACTCCCAGTCTTGGAGGTTAGACATCCAACTGTGAGCAGAGCCATACACCCTCTGAGACTGCATGGCATCCTTTCTGCCTCTTCCAGCTTCCAGCGATGGCTGTAGCTACTTGTATTCCTTGGTTGGTGGCTACTTCCCTCCAGTGTCTGCGTTCTCCCTGTATGTCTCCCTGTGTTTCCCCTTTTGCTTATAACATCCGTTCCATTGGATTCGAGTTCATCCTACTGACCTCATTAAGATGAACGTGATTATGTCTGGAAATATGCTATTTTCTAATAAGGTTAAATTCACTAGGGTTAGAAATTTAATATATTTTTTCGGGGGACACAAACCTACAATAGTATAACCTACAATAGTATCTTTGTGTTTGTTTTTATGATTTTTCCAAGTATAATTATTTTAACAAACTACAGATTAAAAACCTTTCTTAAAGCTTTTCTAACAGTTTTATTGATGTTATATTAGAAATATAAGTTACTTTTGCATATTCATTTTAAATTCAGTGAACTTGATAACTTTTTTATAAATTACAATAATTTATTAATACATTCTTTAGGTTTTCATACATAGAAAATACTATCTACAAATAATAAAAATATCTCCTCCTATATTAATCAGGGTTCTCCAGAGAAACAGAACCAATAAGAGATCAATAGGAGATTAGATATAGATATAGATAGGGATTATTACCAGAGATTGGATCACGTGATCATGGAGTCTAAGAAGTCCCAAGATCTGTAGATGGTGAGCTGGCGATTCAGAAGACTTAATATGTAGTTCTAGTCTGAGTATGCAGGTCTAAGAACCAGGAGAAAGAACAGTATGTGTTCCAGCCCAAAGGTAGAAGACCAATATCCCAGCAAAAGCATCAAGCTGGAGAAGTTACCTCTTACTCAGCCTTTTGGTTCTATTTTAGTCTCCAATTGATTGGATGAGTCCCACCCATAGTAAAGATGGCAACCTGCTTTCCTCAGTCTACTAATTAAAATATTAATCTCATCCCCAAACACCTTCACAGACATACTCAAAATAATATTTGCCCAAATGTTTGGGTACTCAAAGGTCCTGTCAAGTAGACCCATAGAAATAACCATCACGACTCCTTTCCAATTGCTGTAACTTGGATTCTTGTGATCATTAGGAAAATGTTTCTCTATTAAATGCAGTAGTTACTATAAATTTTCACTCGTTTGTGTGTATACTACATATTTATCAGTAACTATTTAAGAAAGGTTTTTAATCTCTGGCTTATTAAAATAATGCCTTTTGGAAAATCATAAATAACAATTGTGTCTTATGAAGCATCTTTTCTGTTTTTGTTAAAATGAACATGTGGTTTTCCCTTTTAATCAGGTAATTTGATAAATTACAACTGACATTTGTTTAATAATAACTGGGCTTTTCAGCTTGGTTTAGCTATCAGCTAATATTCTATGTGAATTAGCTAACTGCTAATATATCTATACTAGAGGCCTGGTCCAAAAAAATTTGTGCACTCGGGGGGGAGGGAGGGTCCCTCAGCCCGGCCTGTGCCCTCTCGCTGTCTGGGACCCCTCAGGAGATAATGACCTGCTGGTTTAGGCCTGCTCCTGGGTGGCAGAGGGCAGGCCCAATCCCTAGGTGCAGCCCCTGGTCAGGCTCAGAGCAGGGCCGATTAGGGAGTGGGGTGCCGCCCCCTGTCATGCACAGAGCAGGGCGGATTGGGAGGTTGCGATGCCACCCCATCACGCTCAGGGTAGGGCCGATTGGGGGGTTGGGGCACCGCCCCCTGTCACACTCAAGGCAGGGTCGATGGGGAGGTTGCACAGAGCAGGGCCAATCAGCTGCTGAAAGCAGGTATCTGGTTTGCTTCAGTTCTATAATCGCAAAAATGTATGACTCCAGCTCTGAGATCCCAGCTCGCTAAGAGCAGGTTTCTGGGGTTTTATTTAGCTTCTATATTTGTAACATAGTTGCTTAGAGTTGCAGCTCAGAGGCCGGCAGCGGCAGGCAGGGAATGTTGGAGTCCTCCATCACTGAAGCAAGCAAGCCTCATGTCCGCTTTAAGCTGCCTGGCTGCCGGCCGCCATCTTGGCTGGCAGTTAATTTGCATATCGCCCTGATTAGCGAATGGGAAGGGTATCGGTTATACGCTAATTACCATGTTTCTCTTTTATTAGATAGGATTCCTAAGTAGGTGTGGTTTAATTTCCTTCCTGGGTTTGTGATTAACATAACCCACACCCCATAAAATAAATTGGAGAAATTTGAGGCATTTTTTCTTTTTCCATTCTACAGAAGAGAATGTATGTAATATTTAGATCATGCTTTTTTTTTCATTCTCATTGAGAATTTTTTTTTAAGAGAGAGTTGTAGGGAGGGAGGAGGAGGGGAAGAGAGAGAGAAATATCCATGTGAGAGCGACACATCGATTGGTTGCCTCCCAAACTCTCACTACCGGGGTTGGGGATTGAGGCTGCAACTAAGGTACATGCCCTTGACTGGGAATTGCACCCCCAACCCTTCAGTCCTTGGCCCACTCTAACCACTCAACCAAACTGTTTAGGGCTACATCATGCTTTTTAAACATTTCATAGAATTTTCCAGTAAATCCTAGAATTCTGTTCCTAGAGTCTTTCTGTGGAAAGGTTTTAACTTATGCAGTTAACTTTTAATTTTAAAATTAGATGTTTTTATTACTTTAGATTTACTTTTGATAAGTTACATATCTAGGAGTTTAATTTTCAGATGTATTGCAATACCTTCTGATGCTTTTTGTAATATCTGGTCTCTAGCAATATTCCTCTTTAAACTTAAATTTGGCTATTTGTACCTTCAATCTTTTCTTTCTTCTTCAATGTTGTCATGGATTTAGTCTTTTCAAATGACCAAATTTTGGCTTTTTATCTTCTCCTTGTAATATTTCCCCATATTAATTTCACTCTTGCCTTTAATTTTTAGTTTTTTTTTTCTATTTTGTTAGGGTTTATTTGTCTTAGCTTTCAATTTTCAACATTTTCCTTTATATAATGAAATCTATGAATTCCCTTGTCAAAGCACAGATTCTCCTTTTTTCAACTTTTTTAAGTTGGTTTTAGAGAGATAGGAAGGGAGAGAGAGAGAAACATCGATTTTGTTGTCCCACTTATTTATGCGCTCATTAATTGGTTCTTGCATAATCCCTGACCCTGAAATTTAACCCACGACCTTGGCATAATCAGAACAATGCTCTAACCAACAGAACTACCAGTTCAGGGCTCCATTTGTTTTCACAAGTTTTGATTATAGTATTTTCATTTGGTTCAGAACAGTTTCTAATTTCCCTTTCAATATTGAAGTTTTCTAGAGGTCCACTTTTAATTTTCCAAGTACATGGCTTTTTCCTAGTGTTCTTTTCATCATTTAGTAATAATTTAATTACATTGTAGTCAGAAAATATAGTTCATTTAATGCCAATCTTTAAATGTATTGAGAGTCACTAAGTTCTACCTAATATATAGAATTTTTTCGAAAATGCTTTCCCTGTAGTTATAAATAAGTGCATTTTCAGAATGGCTACCCTGAATAAATTTATAAACAGAAAGTGTTGGCAAGGATGTGGGGAAAAAAAGGAACCCTTGTGCACTGCTGGTGGGAATGCAGACTGGTGCAACCACTGTAGAAAACTGTATGAAATTTCCTCAAAAAATTAAAAACGGAACTGCCTTATGATCTATCAATTCCAGTCTGGGAATTTATCCAAAGAAACCCAGAACACTAATTCGAAAGAATATAAGCACCCCTATGTTCATTGCAGTGTTATTTATAATAGCCAAGATTTGGAAGCAGCCCAATTGCCCATCAGTAGATGAATGGGTAAAAACCTGTGGTATGTTTACACAATGTAATGCTACTCAGCTATAAAAAATGAAGGAAATCTTACCTTTTACAGCAGCATAGATGGACCTGGAGAATATTATGCCAAGTGAAATAAGCCAGTCAGTCAAAGGCAAGTACCATATGATTTCACTTATGTGTAGAACCTAATGAACAAAATAAACTAACAAACAAAATAGAAGTAGACAGCTGTCAGAGGGAAGGGGGGTTGGAGGGCTGGGGGAAATAAGTGAAGGCATTAAGCAAAACAAAACTCATAGACACAGAGAACAGGATGGTGATCACCAGAGAAAAAGAGGGTGTGGGGAGGTAGAAGAGATAAAGGGATCTATGGTGATGGAAGCACATTTGACTTGGATGATGAACACACAATACAATATATAGATAATGTATTAGAATTTTACACTTGAAACCTATATAATTTTTAGAGGCCCAGTGTATGAATTTGTGCATAGTTAAGGTCCCTCGACCTGGCTGGCAATCGGGGCCTATTGGGGCTGTGAGAAGTTGACCGTGGGGGGAGGGGCCATGGGAGGTTGGCTGTGGGAGCACACTGACTACCAGGGGGAAGCTCCTATGTTGAGTACCTGCCCCCTGGTGGTCAGTGCACATCATAGTGACCGGTCGTTCAGTTGCTTAGGCTTTTATATATATAGCTGTCACTCCAATAAAAATAAAATAATAAAAATAAGTGCATTTTCAGTTATTGTGTGTAATATTTTATGTATGTTTGATCAAGGTTATGTCCTATTCAAAAACTTCAAAATTCGACCTTGTTTTTTTCCCAGTTACTTCTCCCTCCCTCTCTTCCAGTTCTCTCTCTCTCCTTGAAAAATAGCTTATTTAGGGATGTATTTAAAAATCTCCCAATGACTTTGTGAATTATTTCTTGTTCTTCAATCAATTATTACTCTTTATATCCCAATCCACCCTTTTAGCTATATCAATGATGGAAATGTTAAATCTTGTGGTTAAATTAAATATGCTTCTTTATTGAATTATTTTATTTAATGTTAATATTTTTTTTCAGATTCATTTTATCTATCTACACCAGTTTTCTTCTTATTAGTATTTTTATAGGATATGTTTATTCATCTTTTAACTCTATTTACTTATTTTTTCCTATGAAACACATTTTTTAAAACTTTTTCATTCTGAAATCTTTGTTGTAAACTTTTACACTTTTGCAGATATATTTTTATTTATCTATAACATTTTATGAAGTGCTTTATATCCATTTGGTTTTGAGATTTTTTTTCTTTACCCTTATTTGTTTTATTATTGTTATAAACTTCTTTTTAACTTTATTCTCATCAACTTTTATTTTCACTACTTTTTTGGAAATTCCATGTTCTTTACTTATCATTTTAGCCAATAGCCTGAATTTTTAAAAATACATATATAATGCACTATAAAGTTATATCAAATTTTTATTCTTTTACCAAAAATTCATAAAGCATTTAGATTTTTATTATCTCTTTGACCTGATGTTATATTGTTTTCTAGGTGATTTTTTTTCTTTTTTCTTTTTTTTTAAAATTAAATCTTTATTGTTCAGATTATTACATTTGTTCCTCTTTTTCCCCCCTATAACTCCCCTCCTCCCAGTTCCCGGCCCACCCTCCGCCTTCACTCCCCACCCACTGTCCTCATCCATAGGTGCACAATTTTTGTCTAGTCTCTTCCCGTATCTCCCACACCCCTTTCCTCTCCAAGAATAGTGAGTCCATTCCCTTTCTATGTCCCTGA
>NW_006300367.1:4154218-4164294 GCF_000327345.1 Myotis davidii
CCCCCGTTTGAGTCTGGGTCCCTAAAGACTCGCCCAGATCTGGAGCTCAGAGTCTGCGACTCCCTCCCAATTGAAAATGCCAACCGAGCCTTCAGCCACCAGCCCGCTCTGCATGCACCTCCGCACCTCAGTATTTGACTTCAGCACTGCACCTCCTCTGAGTCTCAGTATGCATTTCTCTTTCCTCCTAGTTGTAGGACTTCCACTCAGCCAGCGTTCCTGTGGTTCTGGGTGATGTCAGTTCCGTCTTTTAGTTTCACTTTTGAAGTGGTTGTTCGAGGCAGCAAACTCCAGTGTTAACCTATGCCGCCATCTTGGTTCCCCTGATTTTTTTTCTTATTTTCTGTTGCACTCTCCTACCTGCACACTCAAATTAGCTATTATTATTTTTTAAAATCAGTGAATGCTTAGGTTATATATTAACTATGTGTTAATATGTGTAATAATATATTATCTATTGTAAATGTTCATCATTTATTTCAAATTCTATTTCAAAACTTCTACCTGGTATCCTTTTATTTTTATCTAATATATGTCCTTCAGAATTTCCTTATAAAAACCTATAGAGAGTAAAGTTTTTCCCCAAAAAAATTCATTTTCCTTCATTTTCTAGCTTTAAGAGTTTCTTTAATGAATTGGATTATTCTAAATGCTGTTCTTTGTGGAAGATCTATTTTTTTCTCCATGGCTGCTTCTAAATTTTCAGGTTTTTTTTGTTTTTGTTTTTTTAGTTTCACCATGATATGTCATGATATGTCATTTTTTAAACTTTCTTTTCTATTTGTTATTCATTGGACTTCCTGAATCTGAGTTTAATGGAATAAATAAAATGGGATATAGGCTATGATAGAATATTATAACAAAGAAAATGGATGGAACTTGAAGTCACATAGTTGAAAGCAAATAGAGAAAAAAATCTAAAATGCATAATATTATGGCATTTAAACAAAATTTTAAGAATTTGTATAACACTATATAAAACCATAGTTACCAGCAAGTGCATATACCAACACTCTAGAATGGTTATTTATGAAGACGGGGGAGAAGGAACTAGAAGTGCAGAATGAGGATAAAAGGCAGGACACAAGCACACAAAGAAATAAAAGAATGAATGAATAAAGGGGTCTTGAAGTGACCAATGTAAACACTTACATTGAGATGAGAAACCCTGTTTATTCAAACCACTGCCTCTGAGGTCAATAATGTATGAGTGTATAATTATGCACATCTCATTTTGTAGTGATACATTGTACTTTTCAAAATTTCTCTAAAATGTATTTCCCTACCCTTCATTCAAAATGATGTTATCCTACAGAAGAAAGAAAATGTGTGTGTGTGTGTGTGTGCGTGTGTGTGTTCGTGTGTGTGTGTGTGTTATATGCTTTCCATAGTTAGCTCTTATATCCACCTGGGGCATGAGTTAGCATGTGGTACAATGTGAGATTTCACACTGCCTTTCTGTTGGCATTATCAGGGGGTGTTTCATGGTCGGCATCTTTCCCAGGTTCTGCTATGTCTTTATACCTCCCCCTGTGGTTTTCATTTAGATTGGGATCCCAGTTAGAAGGTGGTCTTCAGCAGCTTACAACACACAAACAGATGTCTCCTGTGACCTAAATTATTTTTATGATAGACATAATTGAAATGCAAATATTTCAGAAAATATTCATATACCAGCCACGAGCAACTCTTTAGCCAGAGTATATGATTTTGGCATAATCGTGTCTTTAAAATGTCACTAGTGACCAGATAAAGATTGTAATAAAAAGAATAGGCATCAGGAAAACCAGCAAGTTCTTCACCAGAGCCAGAATACCTACCTCTACTGCAATCATCATTCTGTACCTTCATAAGCCTATTCCCCCCATAAATCCAGGTGATTCTTCTTAGTTTCAGTAGAGCTGCCATCAGAATGTCTCATCAAGCATGGAAGTGGTCCAACCACACAAGCCTAGTAAATTCCAGCCCGGGTCATGCAGGCACCTTCTTTCTCATGTGCCTAGTCTCTCTCTCTCTCACTGTGTCTTTCTGTTTCTATGTGTCTCTGTCTTTAATGCTCTTTCTCTGTCTCATTCTCTCCCCACTTCCTCTCTCCTGTGGCAGAGCGACTTCAGGCATCCCAATGACATACCTTTGTCTATGTTAGGAAGACTCTTTCTCGCCTTTCTTCATGTGAATATGTACTTGATTATAAACCTTGTACCCTGCTTCCAGAAGTTCTTCCTTAATTCTTCTAAGTCCTAAAATCAGTACTTTCTTTATTGTTATATAAATTAATGGAGCCTTACATCTGCAACACAGAGTTCTGACTAAAGTACCTAATCATTTATCTTTATGTTCCTCAGGGTTTGGTTAGCAGATCAACAGCATCAACATCACCTGGGAGTTAATTAGATAATTCCCAGGACTCACCAGAAACCTACATGGGCCTGGGAGTCTGCATTCTAATGCATACTTCAAAGCTTTTATGCGTGATTAAGCTTGATATCTCATCTAGATTATAAACTCCACAAGAACAGAGAATAATCATCTCTTTCTCATAGTCATAATTTCACCATTTAAAAAGTGCCTGGAACACAAATTAATATTATGGAATATTGGACAAGCCACAATAGGTGGAGACAACACTATAGGCTGGCAAACCTCTTTTATGAAAAATAAAATCAGAACTAAGCAAGGTATTTGGGGTATATGGACCTGGGGAAGGAAGGTGTAGAGCTGACTCTTGGACTGAAAAGCATGGGAAATGAAGCTGGATACGTATGGACCTCTGGTAAGTTAAGAGATTTTTGAGACCCGTAAGTGTTCAATTCAACATAACCTATTGCTGCTTATAAGCATGTTACATTTGTTTTAATTATTAAAGCGTATTCAGAAAATGAAAACCTGCTCCCTCCCCATACAATGCCTGCATCAGCACCAGCTTCTGCTATTACTATATTTAGACCCACGCCCTACCCCTAACATACACATAGTAGCAAAAGAGCCCGGATCAATTTCCCTTTCCCAGATAAACAGCATCTTGAGCAGGTATACTGAACTAGATAGTCTGGTTGAGGAGAGGGCTGGGGCGTGACTTTTCTGGGATCTGCTAGAGTAGAAGGAGTGAGCTAGGAGTCCTACCTGAACATGAAAGTGGACAGATCACTCTCATGAATCGCAGAACCAAAGTGAGAGCAGAATGAGGACTCTTGATACAAAACATACTGACACATTACCAACTCCACTTATTTGTTTACATGTCCTGTCACTTGGAATGTTAGCATGATTAGGGGAGAGATTTGGTCTATGATTTATTCTGTATTTCTAGAATAGTGCCTGAACACAGAAGGTGCTAAAAAATATTCAATGAAAGAAGGAAGAAATCACAGACACAACAGAGAAGAAGACACGTTAAAGACAAAATAGGAGGCAAATCCTTAAGCCACATTTGAACCAATGGTGACTTCAGCCAGGATGAATGTAGCTTCGGACAAGTGGTGGAAGGCAGTAGCTAAGGTGTCAAATCAGCAACCATGAACACTTTCATTGTTGACTATCCAGAATCTTAATCTATTGGGGCCAGATCCTACATAATTGTTCCTTCTTTTCTGGTATTGCCCCACTTCTACCTTTCACCCCTCTGTGCATCCATTTCCCCCAGTACCTGTGGGCTCCCATTACTTCACTGCATCGATCTTCTGGCTTCATAGAACCTCAACTCCAGGCCAATAAGAGCCTGTTATCCAACTCCGCCTTCCTTTGGTGCAGTCTCGCATTGCTAACTTATCCACCCTCCTCCACTCCACAGGAAAATGTGCTCATCTCCTGGAGGCCCTGTCCTTGGAGCCCAGGGAAATTCTTCCCATCCATGGACACTGAAGAGGCAGCACCATGGACAGTACAGTTTAATAGGCATTCTCAGCTCATAAAAAGTTAACAACAAATCCATGATTTAAGGCATTTGCTTTTGGGGTTATTTTGAAATTTTATACTAAAAAGAACAATGATTTAACCCAAAATAAACGCCTTACCAATGGAATTTCAAACCAGTTACAGACACATGTTTTGCAGTGGAGTTGGGAGGTAGGGTGAGACAGGAAAAACCCTCCAAGTCACATCTGAGAAATGTCAGTCCTTGACCACAGACCCACCAGAAATGTGGTGTCCTCCTTAAGGCAGTTGTGGGTAGACTTTCACAATAAGCCTGGTCAGACAGACAATGAAGTAACTCCTGTGGGTGTTTTCTCTCCTTCAGTCACAGGCTACTGGTCCACAGAAGACTTAAATGAACATTAGCATTTACCTTTCTATTTCAAGTAATTGAGGGACATACAATGAAAGAGACATGGAATGAACACACTGGAACTGAAACATGACATTCAGTAGCTCTCTGTCTTTTAATAATTTCTATTAGGCCTATGCCATTACCTCTGGAGTTTGTTTCCATTGTGCATACCTGTTGATATTATTGTGTGATTGAATGTACTTCTCTCTGGAGCTGCCTCTTCTCTCTCCCTTTCTCCAGACTTAAATGTTCCCATCTCTGGTAGTTTTTTGATTGAGTGAGTGAAACAATAACAGATAAATAAATAGAGAAGGGGCCATTCATGAAATCCAAGCTGGCCAAGCCCTGTGAATAAAACATGGGTGTATCACCTGATGAATTATGTCATCTTGTTTTACTTTTGATTATTAGTTTTGGTGCAGTCTGGAGTGGCACAACACAGGGTATTTGGATTCAGTCATGGGAAGATATGTAATGTCCACTTTCCTTCATCCCAAAGAGGTTTTTATGTGTCCAAAAGAATGGCTCACAATCATGGCCTAATGAGCAAAATATTATTCTTTTTCCCCTCTTATCTATCTAAATATAAAATTGTCAGTCTATTAATTCAACATTTACTTAATGCCTACTGAAAGCTAGGTGCAGTACATAGCACTGGAGACACACATGTAAATAAAATCCCCACACCTTCCTTACGGAGCTCACAGTGAAACAGAGAAGGCATCTGACTAAACAAAATGTGCATAATGGTGTGACAGGACAAGATGTAGACCATTCCTCTCTGCCCCTTCCCACTAGCCCAACTCTAATCTATGGAAGTAACACAGGAAGTAACCAAAGGAGAAGAAAAAGATCTGGAGGAGAAAGGCAATCTGGTTTGGGACCCTGGGACTAGAGGAGCAGCACAAAAACAAGGTGCCTTCGGTTCCCTCCCCCAGTGGAAGAAGCCAACCTGTGTTTCTTGGCCCTCAGCCTAGAAACAGGAGGCATCCATGTGTGCTCTTTCTTCCCAGGGACCCAAGGGAAGTCCATCTGCAAGAACCCTACACCACAGTGAGAAGGAACATGGGAGTCCCATCACCCATAAGCGGATAGAGTGCCCCTTCTTCCTGCCAAGCCTGAGATGTCTATTCCCTTTCCAGGTGTGCAAAGGGATGCAGGTAGAATCATCAAGCGGGACCAGTCATGATAAGCAGCCTGTTCAGAAAGTCTGTTTGCAGGCCTGAGGCTCTTTCCCCTTTCAGGAGACTCCATGTCAGGTGGGCAGAACCAGCAAGAAGAATTAACACTAATTTTACACAATCTCTTCAAGAGAATACAAGAAGACAGGACATTCCCCAATTTATTTTATATGGCTAGTATTACCCTGATACCAAAGCCCTCCAAAAATAGTATGAAAAAGGAAACTACAAAACATCATCTCTCATGAACATAGACATAAAAGTCCTCAACAAAACATTAGTTAAAGAATCTATCAGTGTATAAAAAATATTATACTCCATTATCAATAGGCCTTTATTTCAGATATGCAGTGCTGATTTAACATTAAAAAATCAATGAATGTAATGCAACATATCAAAGTTGAAGATAGATTACAATTAAAAATGAAAAAGAATATACGAAGCAAATTATATTAAAAACAAATCTGAGGTGACTATATTACTATCACACAAAGTAGAATTTAGGACAAGCAATAACATAGGAATAAAAAGAGATGTTACATAATGATAAAGGAGTCAAATCTTTGAGAATATCAAGTACAAATTTATATGACCCTCAAAGCAAAGCTTTAAAATACTTGACACAGAAAATTATTAAACTAAGAGGGAAAATATAAAACTTCATAATTATAGTTAGAGATATAAATAATCCCCTTTAAGCAATTGGCAAAATAAGTATACTGAAAATTATTTGGGCTATTTAATGCCTGAACAATACTATCAATAAACAATACTATAATTTATATAACATTTCACTCAATGACAGCAGAATAACATTCTTTTCAAGTTCATATGAAAATTCACTTTGTACATCACATACTTAGTCATAAAACAAACTCTAATTTAAAAGGACTGATATTACAAAAGTGTATTCTCAAACCAAAATGGAGCTAATCTAGAAATCAATAACAAAATAATATTCAGAAAACTTTCAATATTTATAAATTGAACAGTGTATTTCTAAGCAATTCAAGGATAGAAGAGAAAATCACTCTGACATTATATAATACTAGAGGTCTGGCACACGAAATTCATGCACACATACAGTCCCTAGGCCTGGCCTGCTATCAGGGCCATCTTCCCCAGCTGCCCATAGCCAGCTCCAACCCTGCTGCCACGCACCCCTGGTTCCCCATTTGCCTTTGGGTGATCAGTGCCTGATGGCTGGGGAAAGGGACTGGGAGGTCAGCTGTTCCCACCCAATCACTGCCCCACCCCCCTGCCATGGGTGACCATCAGGCAATAGAAGCCTGCTGGCCAGGGAAATGAACCAAGAGGTGGTCAGTGCACCTCATAGTGAATGGTCCAGTGGTCGTTCTAGTCATTCTGCTGTTAGGGTCAATGTGCATATTACCCTTTTATTATATAGGATAGAAGCCTGGTGCATGGGTGGGGGGCTGGCTGGCCTGCCCTGGAGGGGACCCCAGATTAGGGTGGTGGGTCCTTGGTGGAGGGCAGGACTGACCTGGGTGAGGGGCCACTGGTAGTTTTCAGGCCAGCCACACCCCCGATCATGGTGGGGGTCCCTGCTGGGGGACAGGACCAGCCTGGGAAGGGGCCTGGGGTGGTTTAAGGCTGGCCATGCCCCTAATCTGGGTGGAGTCCCCACTGGGGGGCGGTGCCAGCCTGGGCAGGGGCTGAGGGCAGTTTTCAGGCTGGCCACACCCCCAGCTTTGTCAGGAAGGACGTCCGGAAGATGTCCAGTCTAATTAGCATATTACCCTTTTATTAGTATAGACTAGAGGCCCAGTGCACAAAATTCATGCATCGGGGGGGGGGTGTCCCTCAGCACAACCTGCACCCTCTCCAATCTGGGAGCCCTCAGGGGATGTCCTACTGACAGCCTACTCAGAGCACACCCTAGTCGCTCCCAACTCCCCTCCCCTGCAGGCCTGTCCCCCCACCAACAGCCCTCCCCTGCAGGCCTGGTCACCCACAACTTCCCTCCCCTGCTGGCCATCTTGTGTCCACATGGGGGCCGCCATCTTGTGCATTGGAGTGACAGTCAATTTGCATATTACTTCTTTATTAGATAGGACCAGAGGCCTTGTGCATGGCTTTGTGGGAAAGGGCTGGCTAGGCTGTCAACAACCGCAAACATACAAGATCTTATATTAGAGACCACTGTAGAATGCACAACCCAACAATTTCAGGATGTTTATAGAAATTTCAGTAAAGAACACTGATTAGTAATATTTTCATTTCTGGATTAAACTCTGTGGCAAAAGAGATAAATAATTAAGTTGGAGGATGGTCAAGGTTAAGCTGGAGTATGGTTAAGCATAGGTCCTACGCCCACCAGTAGAAAAGGCATGAGATATCAGCAGATCCATCACAACCAAATGTAGTAAAGAAGCCACAATTTTCCAGAGTATTTTTTTCCTTATGGAAAGAAATGGGTAAAGACTGCCAGACAGAGTAAAACAGTCCTATCTATAGTCACACATGTAAAAATAGAGTATGCTAAGCAATTAGCAAATTATTATTTTGAGCTATATACTCTCAGGATGTGAGATAAACCACTCTACAAACTGTTAGTATGAGGATAGCTCCCATACTATTAAAACACATGCTTCCCTTGGATTTCAAGAAATACACATGGGATGTATGGTCCTCCTGCTCTTCCTCAGTTGTTTCTAAAGGTCTTTTCCCCTCTCTGCTTCTGTTCCTTACCCTTACGGATTGGTGTTCCTCTGGGCTTCCACTCTACAGCCTGTTGCTGGATAGTCTCCGCACTTCTGGAGTTTTAATTTTCATCTCTTACAACATGAATTCCAAAATTCCCCATTTCCTACTGCCCAACTGCTCCTGCTCCTACATCCCACAACCTGCTGAAATCCAGGGTGCCCAAAACCAAATGCATTACCTTCCCCTTTGAAAGCTTATCTTTCTACATATATTCTGATCTTCATTAATGGTACCTAGTGTCCAAGCATAAGTTACAAAGTGATATTACCCCTTCTAAACCCCAAAACATCACTTACTAAGACAAATTCAATTCACTTCATAAATAGTCTTTGAATCTTATTTTCTCCACCTTCACTCCATTTTCTTAGATCAGGCCCTCACCATCAATTTCTATTATTTGTAGCCACTACTTATTAACAGTTTACCATGTGCTACACTGATCCTAAAGACTTAATATATGTTTGCTCAAGGAGGAAGAGAAAATGGCTCTCTGCTTTCTTCTTCACTCTTGCTCTTCTGCAAGGCAGAAGTGGATGCTAATGTGATGTAGATGGTAGTTCTGAAGAAGCAGCAGCATTCCTCTTAACAAGCACGTTTAAATGTCTGGGGCCATTTAGAAAAGATGAGGAGAGTGCACTACTGAGATTTTGTGTGCAAAGACCAAAAACATTAACATCCCTAAGACATACAAAATAGTCACACACACTGAAGACTTGCCTCAGATAAACTGCCAATCACATAATATCTATTGGGAAACCACTGGACTGGAACACTGACTGGACTATGTTCCCAAGCATCACTCACCCTTCAGTGATGTGTGGTCCTCTCCCCCCCACACACACACACACATTGACGGGTGAGTACTTCTCTCTCTGTGGACAGACTCATGCATTCTGGCCATTGCTATGGGTCCACTCACTTATTCACTCAGTAGCTAATTGTTGAGCAATGATTATGTGCTAGGTAATGAACAACACTGACCATTTCTCCCATATGTATCTTAGAGTACAGTTGGAGAGAGAAAAACAACCATTAATCACTCAAAGAATCACAATTACAACTGACATAAATGCAATGAAGGGAAGGTACATAGAGCTAAGAAATCATGAATTAAAGGGGTTGGAAGTCTGGCACTGGGCAGATGAGTGGGGGTAGAAAAGTTTTTCTTAAAAACTTACAATGAGCCTTAGCTGGTTAAGCTCAGTGAATAGAGTGTCAGCCTGTGGACTGAAGGGTCCTGGGTTTGATTCCATCAAGGGCACATGCCTGGGTTGCAGGTTCAATCCCAGTGGGGGACATGCAGGAGGCAGCTGGTCAATGATTCTCTTTCATCATTAATGTTTCTATCTCTCCCTCTCCCTTCTTCTCTAAAATCAATAAAAATATATTTTTTAAAAAAACTAACAATAGGAGAAACTAAGATGGCGGCATAGGTAAACACCGGGAACTTGCTGTCTCCCACAACAACTTCAAAAATACAATGAAAAGACAAAATGGACATCATCCAGAACTACAGGAAGACTGGCTGAGTGGAAATTCTACAACTAGAAGGAAAGAAAAGCACACTGAGAGCCAGAGGAGCTGCGGAAGTAAAGTGCAGAGGTACAGAGGCTCACCCGCACACGGAAAGGGGTTGGTATCTGAGGACGCGCTGTCTTTTTGAATCAGGAGGGAGTCACAAGCTCCCGACTGCTCTGAACTCCGGTTGCGGGAAGTCTCTGGGGACCCAGGACTCATACGGGGAGAAACTGGACTGTCTGGCAGCAGGCAGAACTCAGAATTTGAGGGTGGCTTTCCCTCAGAGGTGCTTGTAGCAATTATCGGGACACTGAGACATGCGGCCCTTAGGGCAAGGCTGAGGACCAGCCATAGCTGCTTGCTCTGCCCTTTGATTCCCTGAG
>NW_006300367.1:4164387-4165020 GCF_000327345.1 Myotis davidii
GCCCTGAGACCCCGCCCCACCCAGGCTGCGGCAGAGGCTTTTGCATATGAATGCCATGGCCCTTTGCTACCTGAAAATTACCTAAAAATTTGCAGCTGGGCCAAACAGACCCAGCACTTCCAAGAGAAGGCCCAAGGCCCCACAGCAGCTTGCATTGCTTCACAGCTGGGCATCATCAGGGCACGTCCAGACTCCAAAAAAGGAAGGGGAATCTGCAGTTCTCTTCGCAGCTCCTGCTGGGTAACCTCAGGCAGAGGCTAAATTAGCACCTCCTTAGATCCAAGGGCCAGTGTACCCAGTTGTCAGAGGGGGACCATCTGGATTACAACTCTTCAGATCCATTAGGGACACACTCAGGGAGCAGTGTCAGTGAGCACCAAAGCCACACTGAAGCAAGTCTTGCCCCAGAAGGGTGTCTTCAGCACAGAAGTTCTCCCACTGCAGACACAATTGGAGTGGAGGTCAATTCCCTCAGTGATCCTACAACAATCAAGGCATAACTACAACAAGACTGTGTACAAAGCCCACAAGGGGGTGCACCAAGAGTGTCCACCTCAGGTCATTGGGGAGGCTGAGCCACTGGGTCCTACAGGACACCTAGCACACAAAACCACTCTACCAACACAGGGAAGC
>NW_006300367.1:4166197-4167932 GCF_000327345.1 Myotis davidii
ATAAATTTTTTTAAAAAGAAACCCTAAACCCTAAATTCATTAAAAGTTATTTCCTGAACAAGGACTGATCCGGAAACAGAGAGGAATTGATTGGACTTTCGGGCCTTGGAGGGAAGGTAGGGGAGGGTGGGAGTAAGGGGGAAAGATCAACCAAAGGACTTATATGCAAGCATATAGGCCTAACCAATGGACACGGACAACAGGGGGGATGAGGGCATGAGCGGGGGCGGGGGCAGGGGGTAACGTGGGGACAAGGACACATATGTAACATCTTAATCAATAAAAAATATATTTTAAAAAAAAACTAACAATAACCCTGAGATCTAAAGAATAGGTAGAGGTAACTAAGTAAAGTTGGGCAAAGAGTAGAAAGGTAAACAAATTTCCCCAAAGACTAAGCGTCAACCACAATTATGCCACGACAGAAACAGCGCATTACATTTAGAGACAAAGGGACCAGAGTGGTTGGCACAAAGGGTCTGATTGGGTGTGTGAAGTGCATGAAGCTGGAGAGATAGGTGGGACTCAAACGATGCATGCATCTACAGCTCATGCTGTTAATGTGATGCCACAACTCCAGAGACATGGGAAGACAGTTACATTTTCCCACAAGGGTTGATGTGATCATATGTGCATTTTGAGAGAGGTCACTCTGGCCGCACATTGAAAACAGGGTGGGAGTCAGGCAAGAATGGGTCCAGTACATCACATGGACTGCAACTGAAGCAACCCTGGGGGCAGGCTAAGCGCCACGTTGCTAGCAGAACAGATTTCGAAAAAAGAAAAGAAACACATGAAAGTAACTCAAACGAAGAAATGAAAGGCCTCTTTTAAGTCTTACTTAAAAACGTGAGCTTCTAATCTGGCTTCCAGAATTCTTAACTAGGGCATCAACATCCTACCCAAATATATAACATTTTTCCTACTGAATACTGTCATATTTATTTTGAAAAGTTTCTCAGTTCAAAGGGATTTGCACAGAAACAAACTCTTAGTAAAAAATGGAGCCACGTTTAAGTCTAGTTCTTAATAAAGAGCCTTGACTCTTCTGACATACTTCCTTACACTGTGTGTTTCTGCAATACTTTCTAACTGGGATTCTTGCCTCAAGTGCTAGCATCCAATTCAGTGATTCTCCAAGAGTGAACCTCAGACCAGCCACAGCAGCATGGCCAGCGAATTTGTCAGGAGCACAAGTTCTCCAGCCCCACCCCTGTCCTCCTGAATTGGAAATGCCAGGATTGGACCCAGCGAGTGGTGTTTTAACCAGGCCTTGGGGTGACTCTGATGCATGAACACATTTGAGATCCAGTGATAATTAAACTCTCTTCCACACGGCTTCTGTGAGAAACACTGAGCTCCTCAGCCAAGGGTAATAAACAGTGGAGGGCTCTGAAGAAAAGCTGCTCTCCCTGCCTGTACAGCCCCTCCGCCATGAGCAGAGTCAGCATGGTGAGTAACTTCCTAATTCTCTTTGCACTGTTCTGAGCTCGCCCCAGGCCAGCGCTGGGAACAGGGGCTCACTGTTTGCTGACTGAGTAAATAGGATGCCTGTCTCTTCTGAGTGGCATTTCCCCACTTTGCCCTTCACCTCTGATAACCAGCCTTCCGATTTATTTCCAGCTGAGCCTATTTTCTTATCAGTCTCATAAGGTTAAATCACTAATACCAAAAGGAGAATACACTTAGTTCCCATTGCTCAATGCCCACACATCTTCCCGCACTCCCTGCCCCC
>NW_006300367.1:4167972-4173386 GCF_000327345.1 Myotis davidii
CAGGGAAGGTGAGCTATCCCTTATCATTTTCTCACAGCAAAATGTCAGGAGCTATTTGGCTGAGAACACATAACTTGGTAGGTAATAAAATAAGCATGGATTTGATAATCATATCTTAGTACTAAAGGACTCAGAGGAATTATAAAGAAATGATTTCTCAAAATAAGTGATTGTATTAATTATAATATCCAGCATGTAGCTTACCTGTTAACATGCCCTGGTGGGTTCAGTGATACGGTTTCTTCCCAAGGCGCGAGTGGTGATCAGAACGCCATTCAGACAAGATGGAATGGCCGCCCCAAGGCTAAGTGAGAAACATTATCTCAGCAAAGCTGTGCTCTGGTCTGGAAATACATGGGCAGAGAAGAAATTAAAGTGGAAGCTGGTGTGGGGGGGGCAATAGATATATGACATTCTCACTAAGAAAATCCATTTGGATATTTAAATTAAGCACTCCAGTGTCTAGCTATTCTATTGATTTTCCAGTTTCAATAAAACTGCCCTCATCTTGACTACATGCTTAACCTTGCAGGTTTTAAAGACATATGTCCCTTCCAGAACTTTTCAAAACTTTCTTCATTCCCTTTCTCTTTCTCTTTCTTCTTCTTCCTTCTTTCCTCCCACAATCCTAAAACTTATTCTATTATTTAAGGATTCTTGAAGGTCTGTATTATGTGAATACCTAGAGAAAAAAATATAATTTTCTTCCTTCCTTCCAGGAACTTGCTATCTTGCCTAAGAGATTGGCCTATCTCCTACTGCTTACATCTGCTGTCAGGTGGTGGTAAAACACTGTGGTTAAAGGCACAGATGCTGCAGGTGCACAGCCTGGATTCATTTCACCACAATCTGATAGTGTGACCTTTAGCGAGTTCTTTCATTTTCCCATGTATAAGATGGGGATAACGACATTGTCCATATCCTAATATATAAAAACCCTGGTTCATAACGACTAGTAACGAGGGAAGCTGACCAACTGGAAGTCAGTCCTGCAGTCAGTTCTGGGTTGCTGCAGTGACCCAGCACTGACTGGAGCCGCTGAAGGCTCCCTGACCCAGCATTGACTGGAGCCACTGCAGGCTCCCTGACCCAGAACTGACTGCCTAGGGGGCTGTGGATCAGGCCCAGAGAGAGGCCTGCAGAGAGAGAGGTAGGGTCTGATCCGTAGTCTCTGTGGCAGCCATTGATCAGAACTTGCCTCTCTTTCTCTCCTGGCCAGGCCAACAGCTGCCTCCATTTCTCTCCAGGCCTCCACAAGGGCTGCTGATCAGCCCTGTCTTTCTAATCAGGCCCTGTTGATAGGCCCAGAGACACTGACTTGCATAGATACTGACCAATCAGAATCAAATCTGGGTGACCGTAAGGAGCCAATGGCTGCCTAGGAGGTGGAGCTTTTGATGCTGACTAGGATAGAAACTGACCAGTCAGAACCAAATTGACTAGCAGAGGAGGGCTGTTGTAGGTAAGATCAGGCAGCAGGGGAGGGCTGTTGGGAGTGAGATCAGGCAGCGGGGGAGGGCAGTTGGGGGTGAGATCAGGCTGGCAGGGGAGGGCAGTTAGGGGCAATCATTCAGGCAGAAGCAGTTAGGGGCGATTAGGCAGGCAGGCAGAGAGCTTAGGGGCAATCAGGCAGGCAGAGGGGTTAGAGGGGATCAGGCAGGCAGGCAGGTGAGTGGTTAGGAGCCAGCAGTCCCGGGTTGTGAGAGGGATGTCACACTGCCAGGTTAGGCCCTGAGGGGTCCCAGATTGGAGAGGGTGCAGGCCGAACTGAGGGACACCCCTATGCATGAATTTCATGCACTGGACCACTAGTTCTAGTATAAAAAAGAAGAATATTCTAGGGCCTTTCAAGACAATTTTGATTTAATATAATTTTGATTTATGCAAAATCTAAATAAAATTTTATGCTTGCATCCCTAGCTGGTTTGGCTCAGTGGATAGAGTGCCAGCCTGCAGACTGAAGGGTTCCGGGTCTGATTCTGGTCAAGGGCACATGCCAAGGTTGTGGGCTCGATTCCCAATGGGTGGCATGCAAGAGGCAGTCAGTCAATGATTCTCCCTCATCATTGATGTTTCTATCTTTCTCCCCTCTCCTTTCCTCTCTGAATCAATGAAAATATTTTTTTAAAAAAATTTATGTTTGCATACTTGTAAGCATTTGAATTTAAATGCATTTTTAAATCTGAGATAGCTCTTTTATATTCCAGGTGTCTGAAAGTTTGCTTCAGAAAATATAATAACCATTATTCACATGTAGAACCCAGTATTTATTTTTTCAACCAATTCTATTTACTTTTACTTTTATTGTCATATCTGTGACTTCCTATGAAGATTTAAAAATCGGTGCATATCTTAATCAACAATCACTGTTTAATATTCCTTCCTAGGGAGAATGTTTACATCAATGCTTTTAAGCATAAAACTTGATCTCCTGGGAAGCTTTTCAAATCCACTGATTTCAGTCCTCTCCTCCCAAGCCAAGCCAGAGTCTCTGGGGGAGAGCTCTAGGCATTTTATATTAAAGATCCCCAAGTGCAGCCAGGACGAAAGCCGCTGGGTTAGTTAACTCTGCTGTGGAATGGCTGACACACTGCAGCAGCCAGCACTCCCTTCATTCTTCATTCCTTCTTTTAAAAATTGTTTCCAGAAATAAACATGTCCAGTGCACTTGTCAGGTGCTCAGTATTTAAGCTTCACTTCCTAGTGGGGTGTAGGCCAGGTTAGACATATTTAAATGAACAATTCAACTTCAATATTTGATACAGGCTCTTGTAATGAATTAAGAAGCCTCATCCCCAAAAATGGTAAGTTTCTAACTAATATTACTGGATTAAAGAGAGCTTTCTTGAGCGTGCTATAGTTAAATTTATCCAGAAGGAATCATTCAGAGACACCAAAGGAATGAGATATTGGAGGCATAGAAAACAAATTCAGAAGACCATATTTTATTGAGCAGTGGAAGTAGAGCCAATTCATTTTCAAAAATCGTGTCATGCATATTAAAAGCAAAACATGACTTCTCATTTATATTAACTTATATCAACAACTTCCACAGAATTCTATAAATAAAATACCTGCTATTCTATGTGAATTCAGATGTCTATGAAAATATTTGTAGTAAATCAAATACTCAGTATTGGCAACAATTTTGAATGATGTCTATACCTCAAGCATTATGGTGGGGCCTTTACATATATTATCCTAATAATCCTGTAAGGAGCACAGTATCGCTCCTATTATGCAGGTGAGATTGACTAGGCTCAGAGAGGATGAAGTGCTAAAGCAAGGCAACATTTCTTAAGAACTGAAAATCACAATAAAATTTTTTTAAAAAGTGGGAATGTCTGTATGTTTCTACTCAGTCCTATTTTTACAATTATGAGCTCAAAGTTCTAAAAACAAAAAGCTCAATCAAAACAAATTTAAGATAAAAAGATGGCATTCAATAGTGTCTTGCAATGAAGATGTATTTATTGTGAGGATTGTCATAAATAATGGAAATAAAAAATTAGTACTTAATATATAGTTTATGTGCTACAGGTTTTAGCCATTACAATTCTAATACTGATTTATTCTTATAAATAATATTATAAATAATGTTATACATAACTTGTGATCATGTTTTATATATAATTTTAGCTTATTTGGTGCTTTTAAGAAATTCATCTTACAATATATTTACAACAGCTCTATAAAATAGGCTATCTTTAAAGATTAATAAATATCTTAATTAACTGACTTTTAAAAGATCATAGGCTTTTGAATAATAAATGTGAAATTAAAAAATATCACCCTAACTGGTTTGTCTCAGTGGATAGAGCGTCAGCCTACGGACTCAAGGGTCCTAGGTTCGATTCTGGTCAAGGGCATGTACCTTGGTTGCAGGCACATCCCCAGTAGGGAGTGTGCAGGAGGCAGCTGATCGATGATTCTCTCTCATCAGTGTTTCTAACTCTCTATCCCTGTCCCTTCCTCTCTGTAAAAAATCAATAAAATATATTTTTTAAAAAATATCATAGCAGCTATGATTCAACACTTTTTATCAAATCCACCCTCCCATCAAAAACAAATAGAACAACTGTGTAACACACAGACATACAGAAATACAATTATTTCATGACATTGGGGAAGAACACAGAGGTAAGCTCAATATGCTACTCCACAATAACCTGATGGCATTTGCCAAAAATTTTAGGCACAACATGATGAGAGATCAAATATCTAAAATAAAGCCACTTCTAAGAAGCTGAGAAGCTAAACAGAGCTTTTGAGAGTCTCACACTATGATGTACAAAAATAAATATATATCCAAACAGAAAGTAGAAACTTTTTTATAAATAGCCAGGCTCACAATAGGGACCCTGAGGACTTGACACAGAGTGGGTGCAAAGCAGAAATAGCCCAGGAATTAAAACATGGAAACCCAGTCTCTACACACTTGAATCGCAGATAAGTTTGTAATCTGACCATTCTCTAACTGCCTAGAAAACATTAAATTAAATTGTCTATGAAGAGATATAGCATCTTTATAACTTAACTATACATAATGTCTAGGATTCAATTTATATATTATTCCATCACTAAAATAGTGCCAAGAATGGAGGGAAGGGAAAGAAAGGGAGAAAGAAAACACAGGAATAAACTCATAGATGATTGGGATATTTAAGTTACCAGAATTTGACTCAAAATTTGCTATGATTCATTTAAGAAAAAGATGGCAAGATGTAAAACTTTCCCAGAAAATAGAGAAATCAATGAAAAATAAGTAAATAGCAATTATAGAGCTTCAAGATCAAACTGGAGTAAAATAAGTCAGATATGATCTCCCACTAGAAACAAATTTTAAAATGAACAAAATACAAGAGAAAATGTATTTTTCAAGACCTGGCAAATAAATGAAGGGCAGTGATTCTGAGGAGTCAGCATTAAAATGAGGGCAGCCCTATAATTGCCCATAGTGCTTCCTTAACAGATTCTAGGCTGCAGCTCAAGGAGGACCCTGAAGAGAACCTGGGAGGCTCCCTGAATTGAAAGATAGGGCTGAGAGTCAGCGATGTCCAAGGAGACGCAAGTTTTCAGGGCAGAAAACCAGAAAAAATGCAGCTCCACAGAGAGCAGATGCCTGCAGATGCCCTCACTGTGGGTTTTCAACAGAACTGATCAGTACTTGCTTGCAAGAAAACTTCCCAGGGTCTGGAAAGAAATAGCCAGAAGGATCAGAGAGAAGAGTACTTTGGATTTCCAACACCCAACCCTGCATGTAAGGAGCTTGCAAGTTACCACTCCATTCTATAAGTAAGAAGCTAAGAAAATTGAAAAAAACAAAAAATAACTCCTTTAGATTTATAAAAGAAATGAAGTTACAGGACACACTTCTGCCCCCAAACTGTAAAGACCTGAAGCAAGTCCAGAGA
>NW_006300367.1:4173399-4174837 GCF_000327345.1 Myotis davidii
CAGAAGGCTTTGAGAATCAGCGCGGAGTGGGAGCAGCAGAGCTGTGGCTGGCAAATCGCGGAAGGCTTAGTGTGGGCATCTCTGAGAGAGAAAAACGGGCCCAGTCAGCACAGGCTCAATCACAGGTGAATTCTTTTATCTCCGGAAGCTCTACCAGGTACTCAAAGTACATATCAGGAAATAAATCTCATTCTTCTGACACGGGGAGAAGAAAGGGGAACAACTTTAAATGCACCAGAGCACTGTGTCCTTCTGAACAAGGTCTGCCTTCAGGAGAAACTCTTTAATCAGAGCCTAAACTGCTGAGGTTAAGCAGAGCCTTTCTAACCTGGAGGATGGGAATGTCCACCTTCATTTAGTTTTAGCTTCCCATGTCAGGAAAAGGAAATACCCATCTCAGCTCCTGTGTGTATCCTGTCCCACCTAAGCAGCAGGGAGCACTGAGGAACATGTGTGAGGCAAATGCTCACTGAAGGGCTGGAGACCTAATCAAAGGACCACAGAATTCTTCCCTTCCCACCACAGCTCACAGTCAAGTTACTAAAGGCCGACTTACAGCAGTCATTTTTGCCCAGTACATTGTGTTTGGCTATTAAGAAAAATTTCAAGACATACTGAAAAGCAAGAAACATAGTTTAAAGAAACAGCAAGCACCAGCAGTAGATTCAGATATGGTAGGGATGTTGCAATTTTTAGACAAAAGATTTAAAACAACTATGATTAAAGTAAGGGCTCCAGTGGACAAAGTAGACAGCATGCAAGAACAGAGGAACAACGTGAGTAGAGAGATGGAATTCCAGAAAAGAACAAAGAATGTCAGATGTCAAGAACACTGCAACTAAAATGAAGATGCCTTTGAAGAGCTAAGTAGACAGCTGAGGAAAGAATCTCTGCACTTGAGTATATTTCAATAGAAATATCCAAAAGCAAAGAAAAAATAGATCCAAAAGAAGCACAGAATATCTAAGAACTATGAGACAACTATGAAAGGAAATATATGCTTAATAGGAATGAAGAAAGATAAAAATGGTCAGAAGTATTTGTAGTAATGATGACTGAGAATTTCCTCAAATTAATGTCAGATACCAAATCATAGCATGAGATAGCTCAGACAATAGTTAAATGTCAGATGCACAACACCTAGGCAAGTCATTTTCAAACCATCCTATCTA
Organism: Myotis davidii; assembly: GCF_000327345.1. NCBI lineage: Eukaryota > Metazoa > Chordata > Mammalia > Chiroptera > Vespertilionidae > Myotis > Myotis davidii. Next base: position 4,174,572 of record NW_006300367.1, read on the forward strand.
ATAAAAGAGAAACATGGTAATTGGCATATGAACGCTACCCTTCCCATTGGCTAATCAGGGCGATATGCAAATAACTGCCAGCAAAGATGGCGGCCAGCAGCCAGGCAGCTTAAACTGAACATGAGGCTTGCTTGCTTCAGTGATGGAGGAAACCAATATTCCCCGCCTGCCTTGCCGGCCTCTGAGCCTGCAGTTTGAAACATTGTAACAAATATAGAAGCTAAACAAAACCCCAGAAACCTGCTTTCAGCGAGCCGGGATCTCTG
>NW_006300367.1:4175770-4183714 GCF_000327345.1 Myotis davidii
TGCAAATTAACCCAACAAAGATGGCGGTTAATTTGCATATGCAAGCATGGAGTGAAGACTGAAGACAACTGAAGACTGAAGAGGCTTGGCTTATCTGCTGCAGCCTGAGCGGAGAAGCCAAGCCTCGCTGCTGCGGCCACAGCAGAGAAGCCAACCCTCCTCCGCTGCAGCCGGACCAAAGGCCTGGGTCCTGGGTGCTGGAGGAAAACCAATGCCGGCAGCCAGGGGAAGGAAGGCCTATCGCATGAATCTTCATGCAATGGGCCTCTAGTAACATATAAAAATAAACAAAAAGTCCTGATAGATGCTACAGGAAAAATAACTCCTTATTTATGAAGCAGCAAAAATAAGAATCACAGCCAATGTCTCCTGTATGCAAACAAGAAGAGAGTGGTGTGAAATTAAGTGTTAAAAGGGAAAATGCACAACAACCTGGAATTCTATATCTGGCAAAGTTAACTTTCAAAAGGGAAAGATACATACAGATTTTCTCATACAAACAGAAATTGAGGGTATTTGTTGCTGGCAGAACTGTTTTGCAAAAACTGTTAAAAGAAGTTCGTTAGAGTAGGAAAATAATATAGGTAAGAAGCTTAACTTTTTAAAAAAAGAAAATAAAAAAGAGAATTAGAAATTAAATAGTGAACATAAACTAATTTTATTATTAATTTGATCTAAAATAAAAGTGTTCAAAATAATATATAATAGCAATAATACATATCCTTATGAACAAACAAAATGAATGACAGAAATAATACTAGAGAAGAGAGGGAGGATTTAGGATTAATTTGTTTCATAAAACACACTACCTGTAAAGTACTATCATCCATTTGAAAGTGGACCTGGGTGCTGGCCAGTATGGCTCAAGTCACTGTTACAACCAAACAACCAGAACAATTGGTCGACCAGTCGCTATGATGCTCACTGACCACTAGGGGGCAGATGCTCCAACCTGTAGGTTAGCTTGCTTGCTGAGGGACTCCCTCTCCCCCGTGAGTGCACAAATTTTTGTGCACCGGGCCTCTAGTATATATATATAGGCCTCTAGTATATATATGTATACCTAAGTCACTGTTACAACCAAACAACCAGAACAGCTGGTCAACCAGTCGCCATGATGCTCACTGACCATCAGGGGGCAGACCCTCAATGCAGGAGCTGCTCCCTGGTGGTCAGTGTGCTCCCACAGCCAACCTCCCACAGCCCCTCCCTCCCCTACCCTCCTATCTGCCCCCTAGCCAGCCAACCTCCCGCAGTCCCTCCCCCAAATAGGCCTCAATAGCTGGCCAGGTGGAAAGACCCCACCCATGCACAAATTTGTGCACCAGGCCTCTAGTAAAAACATATTTTCAAAAAAAGTTTTAAGTGGACTTTTATTAGCTGTAAATATATTGCAAACTGTAAGGGGACCACTACAAAAAGTACAAAATAAAAATTTAAAAATGAATACAATTTACATGCTTAAAAAGAAGATAAAATGCAATCAAATAAAGTGCTCATTTTAAACCTGTATTGAAAAACAGTCTTTTTCTCCTGCTGTAAATCACAGTCCTCCCCTGCTGTGTACTTCTTTCCTGTGAGTCACCAACCAATTCTCTGTGACACCAGCTTAGTGTCCTATAATCTAAGTCTACTAGAGGCCCAGTGCAAAAAAATTTGTGCACCTGGTGGGGGGTCCCTCAGCCCAGCCTGCACCCTCTCACAGTCTGGGAACCCTTGGAAGATGTACAACTAACGGCTTAGGCTAGCTCCAGGGAGCAGGCTTAAGCTGGCAGTCGGACATCCTTAGCGCTGCCACAGAAGCGGGAGAGGTTCCCACCACTGCTGCCGCACTTGCCAGCTGTGAGGCCGGCTCAGGGCTTCTGGCTGAGTGGTGTTCCCCCTGTGGGAGCATACTGACCACCAGGGGGCAGATCCTGCATTGAGCGTCTGCCCCCTGGTGGTAAGTGTGCATCATAGCAACTAGTCATTCCACTGTTGGGCCAAAACCAGCTCTCTGACATCCCTTGAGGGGTCCCAGATTGCAAGAGGGCACAGGCCAGGCTGAGGGACCCCCATTGGTACATGATCGGAGCCAGGGAGGGATGCGGGAAGTTGGCCAGCTGGAGAGGGACTGTGGGAGGGCTCCAGGGCATGTCTGGCCTGTCTCCCTCAGTCCTGATCAACTGGACCCCAGCAGCAAGCTAACCTACCAGTCAGAGCATCTGCCCTCTGCTGCTCAGTGCACGTCATAGCAAGCGGTTGAGTGGCCTTAGCATATCATTAGCATATTATGCTTTGACTGGTTGAACGGCCAACTAGATGACCAGACACTTAACATATTAGGCTTTTATTATATAGGATTGACACTACCCAGAAACATCAGATCCCTGGGTTAGGGTTCACTCCCACAAGCCTCTCCCCCTCCTTTGGAGGCCAAGACAAGTAGTATATCCCAGGTTACACACAAATTCTGTCTGACTTTGTTATATATCAGGGGCTTTCACTACCCCTCCTCAGGTTTAATTACTTTGCCAAGGGGATTCATGACTTGAAAACACTTATTTATTAAAGGGTATGATAAGAGATCTCTGATAAGAGATATGGATGAGAAGCCATATAGAGGCATGTGCAGAGCAAGGTCTGGGAAGGTGCTAAATGCAGGAGCTTTGCCTCCATAGACTTGGGGTGCACACCCTCCTGGTGTAGATGTTTTCCAGTATGAAAGCTTTCCTGAGACACCACTACTGGGCTTTAGGGAGGCCTCCTCACATAGGTATGACAAATTGTTAACTGAGTTTCCAGCCCCTCTCCCGCCTCTGGAGGATGCGGTGGGGTGAGCTAAAAATTGTAAGCTTCTAATCATGGCTTGGTCATTCTGGGGACCAGTCTCCATCTAAGAATCATCCTGGGCCTAGGCAGAATCACCTCAATAAAACAAAGACACTCCTTCTGCTCTTATCATTTAGAAATCTGCAAGGGATTTAGGAGCCCTGGTCAGGGAATGGGTGAGAGACAAGTATTAGAACCAGAGATGCTCCCAGTTTTCTTGTCACTTAGAAAATTATAAGTGTTGCAGGAGCTCTGTACCACAGACAAACATTATTTTCTATTATCTCACAAAACCACAAAAACAATATTCTTTTCACAGAGAAAAATGAATTGAAGAAAAAATAGTAAACATAAATAAATATGATAGATATTAGCCAACTATATCAATAATTACATTGAATGTTAGTGGTCTAAATGCACCAATTAAAAGACAGAAATTGTCAGAGTAGATCAGAAATAAGGCCCAACTATATGCTGTCTTCAAGAAGTCCACTTTAAGTATACAGGCACATATAAATTGATAGTAAATGAATAAATAAATAGATAAACATATAAATCTAACACTAATCAAAAGAAACCAGAAAAACTATTCATTTCAGTTGGAGTAGTCTTCAAAGCCAGGGAAGTTATCAGGGATAAACCGGCATTACAGAATGATAAAGGAGTCAATTCTCCAGAAGACATAACAATTTTTAATGTCCATGTGCCTAACAAGAGAGCATAAAAAATACAAGAGGCAAAAACTGATAGAACTACAATGAGAAATAGATGAATCCATTATTGTACTTGGCGACTTCAACACCCCTCTATCAGAAATGTACAGTATCAGTGGACAGAAAATCAATAAGGACATAATTGAATTCAACAACACCATCAATCAACTGAATATAATGGGCATCTATAGACTGCATCATTCAACAACAAAATGCACATTCTTTTTAAGCTCACATGGAATATTGGCCAAGATGCACCACATTCTAATCCCTTAAACACACCTTAACACATTTTAAATAATATAAATTATACAACTTTTTCTATCGGACTAAAAGAGAATTAAACTAAAAATATTAAAGTCAAAATAAGCAGATAAGAGAATAAAAATAAGAATAAAAACAAAAGAAGTCAATGATATGGAAAACAGGAAATAGAGAACATCACTTAAACCAAAAGCTTGTTCACTGAAAAAGAATAAATTTGATAAGCCTTTAGCCACGCTAACTAAAAAAATAATAATAATAATAAAAATAATTACTACATTAGTTTCCCCTTATCTGTGGTTTCACTTTTCATGGATTCAGTTACCCAGAGTCATCTATAATCAGAAAATATTAAATGGAAAGATGCAGAAATAAACACTCTATAAGTGTTAAATTGCATGCCTTGCTGAGTGATGTTATAAAATTCCAAGCTGTCCTGTTTTGTCCCACCTGGGATAGGAATTATCCCTTAGTTGAGTATATCCACACACTATATGCTACCCACCCAACTCACTTAGTAGCCATCTGGGATACCACATTGACTGTCAAGTATTGAAGTGCTTGTGCTCAAGTCACCCTTATTTTACTTAATAAGGGCCACAAGGTGGAAGAGTAGTGATACTGGCAATTTGAATATGCCAAAGAGAAACCAGAAAGTGTATGTATGTATAGGTAAAGTCATAGTATGTATAGGGCTTGGTACTATCTGTGGTTTCAGGAATTTACTGGGGACAGGAAGGGGACTTGGAACATATTAAAACATACCTCATGGATAATGAGGGTCTACTGTACTATTACAAATGAAAGAAAGAACATCACTTCAGATCCCATGGACATTAAAAGGATAAACAAAAACATATAAACAACTCAGTGCCCACAAGTTTGATAACCTAGATGAAATGGAACAATTCCTTGAAATAGGAATCTTCCAAAATTTACTCAAGAAAAAAATAGACAATCTGAATGAGCATATTATTAAATAAATTGAATTAGTAAATAATTTTCTAAAACAGAAAGTGTCAGTTTCTTATGAGTTCCCTGGTGAATACTACTAAACATTTAAGGGAAGAACTATACCAACTCTATAATTTTTTCCAGAAGATACAAGCAGAGGTAATACCACCTAACCGATTTTGTGAGGCAAGTGTTACCCTAATACCAAAAACCAAATACATTTCAATAAATGTATTACAGACCAATATATCTCATAAACATAAATGCAAAAATCCTAAACAAAATCCCAGCCAAGCAAATCTAACAATATATATAAATAATTATACATTACGCAAGTGATATTTATTCCAGATGTACAAGGCTGATTTAAGATCCAAAGTCAACTGATTTAATTTTTCATATCAACAGGTTAAGAAGAAAAATCACATGGTCATATTAATAGTTGCACAGAAAAGCATGTGACAAAATCCAAAATATATTTTTTTTAATATATTTTATTGATTTTTTACAGAGAGGAAGGGAGAGAGATAGAGAGTTAGAAACATCGATGAGAGAGAGACATCGATCAGCTGCCTCCTGCACATCTCCCACTGGGGATGTGCCCGCAACCCAGGTACATGCCCTTGACCGGAATCGAACCTGGGACCTTTGAGTCCGCAGGCCGACGCTCTATCCACTGAGCCAAACCGGTTTCAGCCAAAATATATTTATGAAAAACATTCTTAGTAATCTAGGAATAGATGGGATTTTTTTTTTCAACTTGATAAAGACTAGTTAACAAAAAAGCCACAGTTAACATCCTGATTAATGGTGAGAAATTCAAAGTTTTCCTACTAACATCTGGAACAAGGCAAGGAAGTTATAGGTCGTACTGATTCTTACCATCATACTGGAAGTCCTACCTAATGCAATAAGACAAGAAAAGGAGGTAAAAGTTATACAGATCAGGAAGGAAGAAATAAAACAATTCCTTAATGGATGAAATGAACATCTGTGTCAAAAATCTGAAAAAGTCAACCAAAAGCACTCCTGGAACTAATAAGTGATTATAGCAAGGTTGCAAGATACAAGATTAATATTAAAAAACAACTGTTTTCCTATATACCAGTAATAAGCAAGTGGAATTTAAAATTAAAAGCACGACGTCATTTTGAATAGCACCATGAAATAAAATATTTACAACATATAAATCTAAAATATGTAGAAGATTAATACGAGGAAAAATACAGAACCCTGATGGAAAAATACAAGAGAACTAAATACAGAAATAATCCCATGTATATAGAGAGGAAGGCTCAATATTGTTGAAATGTCATCTCTTCCTACTTCATCTATAAATTCAATGCAATCCCAATAAAAATCTAAGAAAGTAATTTTTGATGAATGTTGACAAACTTATTATAAAGGTTATTTTGAGAGACAAGAAACCCAGAATAGCAAAAAACTAGTATTGTTGAAGATGAAGAACAAAATTGGAGGACTGATGCTAACCAATTTCAAGATTTACTATAAAGCTATGGTAATAAAGATAGGGTTGTACTGGCAAAAGAATAGACAAAAGTAGATCAATAGAAAAGATTAAAGAACTCATAAATAGAACCACATACATATATAGTCAACTGATCTTTAACAAAGGGGCAAAGACAGTACATTGAAGAAAAGAGTCTTTCCAACAAATGGCACTGAAACAACCATACATTGGCATGTAGAAAATGTATCTGGACACAGATCTTACACCTACACAAAAATTAATTCAAAATGCATCCCAGACCCTAATGTAAAACAAAACAAACAAAAAAATTATAAAGTTCTTAGCAGATAACTTAAAATAAAACTAGATGAACTTGGGCTTGCCGAAACTTTTTAGATACAACACCAAAAGTATAATTTATAAGAGAAAGAACTGGTAAGCTGAACTTCATTAAGATTACATTTTCTGTCCCGTAAAACACTGTCTTGAATAAAAATTAAATTTAATGTGAAACGAGATAAAAAAGAAAAAATAATAATCACAGACATGGGGAACAGTATTTGCAAAAAACATATCTGATAAAAAGTCATATGCAAAATATACAAGACTTCTTAAAATTTGACAATAAGGAAACAAACAACCCAGTAAAAGTTTGGCTGAATACCTGAACAGTCACCTTAACAAAAAAGAGATATACAAATGGCAATAAGCATACACAAGTATGCTCCACATCATATGTCATCATAAAAATGCAAATGAAAACAACTACATACTACTACATACCTATTAGAATGACTAAAATCTGGAATATTGACAAGACAAATGCTAGTGAATATATGAAGCTTTAAGAATTCTTATTAATACAAGCAAATGGTATTATATACTTATAAGAAAACTAGAGGCCCAGTGCAAGAATTTGTGCATGGGTGGGGTCCAGCCAACATGGCCCCAATTGGGCCAGATCAGGACTGGGCCTATCGAGAGGAGGAGATGGTAGAAGGTTGACCAGCTAGCCTGCCCAGATCAGGGCCTGATCAGCGCTGGGCCACGGGTGATTGGCCAGCATGCCCCACCCCCGTTTGGGGTTGGGGGGCCAATTAGGGGTGGGGACAGACATGGGGAGGGGCTGTGGGTGGTGGGCCAGCCAACTCCAACCCTGAATGGGGTAGGAGGTGTTGACCAGGGACCAGTGGCCTGGGGGAGGGGCCATGGGTGGTTGGCCAGCTGGCTCTGCTCCTGATCAGGGTGGGGGGCCTATCTGGGGTAGGGTTGGGTGGGGAGAGGGGCTGTGGGAGGTTGGCCGGCAAGCCCCACCTCCTATTGGGGTTGGGGGGCTAGTTAGGGGTGGGGCCGGCCATTGAGACAGGCTATGGGCCATGGGTCAGCTGGCTCTGCCCCCAAATGGGGTGGGGCATGCTGTCCGGGGGTCAACAGCCTGGAGGAGGAGCCATGGGTGGTTGGCCAGTCAGCCCTGTCCCTGCTCTGGGTGGAGAGGCTGATGTGGGGTGAGGCTGGGTCAGGGGAGAGGCTGCTGGAGGTTGACCATATGGCCCCACCCCCTATTGGGAAGGGCTGCAGGCCAATCAAGGTGGTGGGGGCACATAGGGGTGTCTGTGTTGCTGGTTTGTTCCATTCAGTAGAATGTCTTCACAGTTCATTGATGCTGTAGTGGGTGTCAGAATATCCTTCGTTTTCACGGCTGAGTACCATAATATTCCATGGTATGAGTGG
>NW_006300367.1:4183866-4184224 GCF_000327345.1 Myotis davidii
AGCCAGTTCGCTGGCCACAGTTGGCATCATTGCAACTGGTCATCGGTTGTTCTGATCATTATGAACACTGGCTTTTTATTTTTTTATTTATTTATTTTGTGTGTGTGTGGGGGGGGGGGTTGTTTTGTTTTAATTTTATTTTATTGCGTAAAGTATCACAAAAGGTATTACATATGTGTCCATTTTTTCCCCTGCCCTAGACAGTCCCCTAGCCTCCCCTATCCACCAGTTTCTTATGTCCGTTAGTTATGTTTATATGCATGCATACAAGTCCTTCGGTTGATCTCTTACTGCCCACCCAACCCTCCCCAGCCTTCCCACTGTAGTTTGACAGCCTGTTTTATGCTGCTCTGCCTCT
>NW_006300367.1:4191981-4223127 GCF_000327345.1 Myotis davidii
GCCCCCCACCCAGGCCTGATGCCTCTGGCCCAGGCATCAGGCCTGGGCAGGGGACCCCCAGCCCCCCGCCCAGGCCTGATGTCTCGGCCATAGGAGTTGACCCTCATCACCCTCCGATCACCAATCACCGGATAGGCCCCTTGACCAGGACTTTGGCCTCCGCCAGAGGCATTAGGCCTGGGCAGGGGACTCCCAGCTCCCCATGGTTGCAGGTTCCACCCCTGCCCAGGCCTAACGCCTCTGGCCAAGGCGCCTGGCCCGAGCAGCGGGGACCCGCAGATGCAGCGGCCCCGCGATCGTGGGCTCCACTTTAGGACGCTACCCTTTTCATTGGCTTAAATAGCTCCCTTAAACAGCTCCTGGGACTGCCAGCTTCAACCGTGCCCAGCTCCCATCGCTGGTTCCACCCCTACTTCCTGCTATCACTGGCCAGGGCGACAAAGGCGCCTGATTCTCCAATCATGGCTGCCCCCCAGCTCTTAGCTCCCCCCTGGGTTTCCAATCACTGTCAGTGGCAGGGGGCTTCTTCCTGCTTTCCCTTTCGCCTCCCTGCATTGTGCCTACATATGCAAATTAACCGCCATCTTTGTTGTCAGTTAACTGCCATCTGAGTTGGCAGTTAATTTGCATATAACCCTGATTAGCCAATGAAAAGGGTAGCGTCGTACACCAATTACCATTTTTCTCTTTTATTAGTGTAGATAAGGCACTCTTGCTACGTGCAACAACATGCAAAAACATGAATAAATGTCAGAATGTAATATTAAGTGGAAAAACATAAAAGCATCTCACTATATGATTCAATTTATATGGAGTTCACAGAACTACTCAGTGTTCATGGAAGAGAGCATGCAGTTACCGGTAGGGAGGAGAGGCTAGTGACTGGGAGAGGCCTGCGGCAGACTTCTGGTAGCTGGTCATATTCTGTTCTCTGACCCAGAAGATAGTACACAGGTAGCTTGCTTTGTGAGACGCACTGAGCCGGACACTTAGAATTGTGCACCTTACTACATGTATGTTACACATCGTTAAAATTTCTACTTAAAAAAAAGTCACTTTAGCTCTCTGGCTCCATATCTTACAGGTTTTCCCTTAAAAAACTGTGTTGCTCTGAGATTCATAAGGAGATGAAACCTAAATGCAGGAATGATGGTCTGATCTTGCCATGTCCCTTATTTGGGGCTGGTGGCAACAAGAAAATTACATAGATGATGCAATTCCTGTCCTTTGGGGCTTATAGCTAAGTTGGGAAGAATTTTGTAAAATGACAATAACAGAGAAGATATACAGTCATTTAGTGATAGAAGAGTAATAGAACATACGCATTTAGCGAGGTACTTAGTAACAGAACAGTGACAGCAAGAAGAGTCAGTTCTCACTTACTTGGGGTACAAGTCAGTGAGAAGGGAAAATGTTACAGGAGGCAAAAATTTATGGCTTAAAAATACTATCTTTCTTAAATTGACCCATGGAAAAATCACAGCTCTCTCTAAAATGTTCATATAAGCCTGAAAATATTTACTAGTTAAATGCCAGATTATTTCCTATTTGTTAAATATCCCCTCAAATGAAAATTGACTATATAGAAACTAATAACACATAAATGCCAGATGATTACAATTATCAGTATATTTTCCTTGATAATAAGATAAAAGAATACTGACTTTTAAGTAAAAAAGTAAGCAGCTAATCACAATGGCAATTGCATTTTAATTAATCTCATGCAAACTAGTTATTAAAACATAAATTGTTGTTGTAATATTATATGGAATAAGTGCATATCAAAACCTTGGGTAATGGAAGTTTACACTTATGAATTCCTATGCTAAGCTAGATATAGCAATATCAAGCTTATGGTTGCAACAAAATTTTATAGCGCACAATAATCAAAAATGGAGTGGTGGGGGAAATTTGGACTTAGTATATAATATAGAAACAGGAAATGTATCAGGAGTGGATGGGCTATTACAAGAACCTTTAACTCATAAAAGTGCTTCCTGATGCCTTTTAAAATCAGTTGCTCAAAGAATAGGATTATAGCTGAATTTTGGCCATTAAATGGTTGAAAACCTGCAAAAATGAACATTTTATAGCCATTTTATCCTTGCAACTCTTCCTAGCAACCATGTTCCAGGGTGTTAAAAGGGTTTTGAATCACAAATCAAATGTTTTTCCAACAATTGATCCAAGTAGTAGAGTTATTATCTATAGTTATAAGTAGAGATAATGAGCATTAAATGTGCTATAGTCTTCTAAAAAATAGTACTAGTATGTTTGTGTGTGCTTTTTCCTCAAACACAATTTACTGGAAAAGGAAAAAAAGTTCTCTCAACCCCCTTATCCTAGACAAAATGTTAACATAATGATTATATGAAGAAATATTTCAAACATTTCAAATTACAAGAAACGTTAAAGGGACTTCTTTAAGAAAATGAACAAGAGAAAAGTAAAAATATGAAAAAATGGCAATAAGTATATAGCTATAAATATTACTTTAGATTCAATTTTTTTTAAGTTCTTCAATCAAAAGGTAGCTGACTGGAGAAAAAATCCAGCCCTGACATATGCTTTCTACAAGAGGCTCACTTCCAATAGAAAGACACACAGACTGAAAGTAAAGTGATGGAAGAAGATATTTTATGAAAATGGAAAAAAACACAAAAAAATATGGAGTAGCAATACTTATACCATACAAAATAGACTTTAAAACAAAGACTGTAACAAGACTTAAGAAAGGACTCAGCAATTCTACTCCTGAGTATTCATCCAAAGAAACCCAAAACACTAAATCACAAACATATCAACATCCATGTGTTCATTACAGCATTAGTTACAAAAACCAAGATATGGAAACAATCTAAGTGCCCATCAAGTGGATAAAGAAGTGGTGCATAAATATAATGGAATATGATTCAGCCAGAAAAGAGAATAAAATCTTGCCATTTGCAATAATATGGATGCATTTAGAGGGTACTGTGCTGAGTGAAATGTCAAACAGAATCTAAATAACAAAATAAGTGAACAAGCAGAACAGAAACAGACTCATAGATACAGAGAACATTTTGAAGGTTACCAGATAGGAAAGGGATTGGGAGGATGAGTGAAGAAGGTGAAGAGCTATAGAAGTACAAATTGGCAGCTACAGAATAGTCATGGTGCTGTAAAGTACAGCATAGGGAACATAGTCAATGATCCTATATAATAAAAGAGAAACATGTAAATTGACCGTTCCTCACTATGCTCACCAGCCAATCAGGACTGATTATGCATATTAACCCAGCAAAGATGGCTGGTTAATTTGCATACACAGGCACCAGGCAGAGAGCAGAGTGGGAGAGCAAGCGGAGAATGGAGCGGCTTGGGGAAATTGGCTCCCCAAGCCGTCAGATGGAGAGCAGAGAGGGAGAGCTTGGCAGAGTGGGAGGCCATGGGATGGAGACAGAGCAGGAAGGGAAAACCAAGATTGTGGGGAGCACAAGGAATTCTGGGAATAGTAGTTCTGGTGGCAGACGGATCTCCTAGACCAGAAGTGGGCAAACTTTTTGACTCGAGGCCCATAATGGGTTCTTAAAGTGGACTGGAGGGCCGGAACAAAAGCATGGATGGAGTGTTTGTGTGAACTAATATAAATTCAAAGTAAACCACCAATGGAGCAAAGAAGAAAACATGCCTCTATTATTCTGTGAGCAACAAACCAAACTGAGTTGGGGTCTCAGACAATTTGCTCATATGACTGCAAAGACAGACAGAAACTCCCGGATTGGAGAAGGCTCCCCTGAGAGCTCCCAGATTGGAGAGGGTGCAGCTCAGGCTGAGAGACCTCCACACCCCTCAGTGCACGAATGTTGTGCACTGGGCCTCTAGTATTGCAATAACTACGTATGGTTTCAGATGGATACTTGATATATCAGGATGATCACTCATTCGTTATATAAATGTATAATCACTAGATTGAACACCTAAAACTAATATAATATGGTATGTCTATTGTAATCCTATACAATAAAAGTCTAATATGCAAATTGTCCCCTCGGGAGTTCAACTGACCAAGAATTCGACCGCCCGCTATGACATGTGCTGACCAGCAGGGGGCAGCATGGAATAAAGGAGGGCCCCAGCCAGCAGCTGGCAGCTGGGGGAAGGAAGGCCCCCAGTCAGCAGCTGAAAGGCCCCGATTGGCCCTGATTGCTGGCCAGGCCTGGGGACGAATTTCATGCACTGGGCTTCTACTTTGAAAAATAAAATGTTATAAATATGAATAAAAGTATAGTTTATATTAGTCTTTGCAATATCCTAGTCTCAAACTTTTTTTTTTTAAATATATTTTATTGGTTTTTTACAGAGAGGAAGGGAGAGAGATAGAGAGTTAGAAACATCGATGAGAGAGGAACATCGATCAGCTGCCTCCTGCACACTCCCCACTAGGGAACTGCCTGCAACCCAGGTACATGCCCTTGACCGGAATCGAACCCGGGACCCTTCAGTCCGCAGGCCGACGCTCTATCCACTGAGCCAAACCGGTTTTGGCCTAGTCTCAAACTTTTTAAAAAAGAAACTTCACTTAGCGTTTGGCTTTACAAGAAGCTACCATATATGCATGGTTTCTTTTATTCTTCTCAGGGTGATTGGGGGAGAGTTCCACATTTCTGCTACATCCTTAAAGAGCTTGGTTTTAGAAAAGCTGAGGTCCGTCTCCCACTGTACGGCCTCACAGGGTGAAGCCTTGTCCTTTCTTAATAAATCCTGGTAATTATCCAGTAAGAAGTATTCATTTTTCTTCAGATATGAAATGACCATTACAATGTACCAGTTAAGAATCCATTGCTTTTAGTGTCTGTCTGTATTTCTTCTAGGGTTAGTATTTTAAGAAAAATATTGCAATGAAATAATACTTTTAATAGCAATGAGACAGATACATCTCGTTTGTAGAATAAATGAGTTATAAAAAATGTTCAAGTAGCCAGATTTCATTTTGAAAAACTGAAATGTTAAATTAAAGATGCTTGCTTAAGTACAAAAGAGAAAACATTTTTTACTGTAGAAGAAGGTCTCTGTAAGTGGAAACAGGTTTGCAGGCTCTCATCTGAAAATGGTTGGGAGTGAAGTGGTGGGATTTCCTTGGGAGGAGAGGGCAGTGCCACAGAATAGAGAGGGGCCCACTCCAGAGGAGGAGGAGTTATCAAAGGACCTGATTTGCCCTCCTGTACTGTTCTTTCTAAAACCATAGTGGCTGAAAATACCAGCAGAGGGGGCCTGAGGGTCAGTGTTACCCTCACAAATAAATGGACTGTAAATGAATATGTTGTCTGTCCATGATGTTCCCTCTCTGCTACTTAAGAGTGCCTTCTTGCATGGAGAGAGACTAATATTCTGTTATCTGGAATAGAAAACAGTTTCTTTTGCCAGTATTCCAAGATAATGTCAAGGTGATAAGTGTATGTACATAGAGAGGAATAGAGGCAACATTTACTGAGTACCTATCATGTTCTGGAATCTGGACTAAGATGCTTTCATATGTATTTTCCTGGATAAATACTTATGCTCCCTTCTGTTTAAAAGTCCTTGGTACTAAAAAAGTAGCTCACTTGCACTAGATGAGATAGTTGGTAAATCTTAAAACTAATCATAAGCTCATGTTTTGACGTTCAGATCACATCACACGATGATGCGTCATGCCTGCACTAGACCAGCACTTTTCAATAGAATTTGGTTGAGGATGGAGACACCCTGTATCTGTAGTGTTTAAAATGGTAGCCACTAGCCTCATGTGTCATTGAAGCCTGGATACTTTGCTACTTTGAATGAGAAAATGTGTATTAAATTTTAAGTAATTGAAATTTAAATAGATACATCTGGCTAGTGGCTACTCAATGGGCAGCAGAGATTTAGATAAGAGAGCTTTCCTCAAGGAGAATCATAAGGGATTTTCCTTCAACTCCCATTTTTCTCCACAGTCTCGAATCACTAGTTCTCCCTGTTTATTTCTCAAAATGCAATCCTTAAACATCATCAAAAATGGTGGAGTAAAGACCTCTGAAAATCATCTCTTCCACAAAAGCTTTAAGAAAACTAGCAAAAATTGTGAGGAGCGACTTTTTCAGAACTCTGGAAATTAGCCAAAGGGTTGCAGCAATGCAATTTATTTGAGAAAACTGCTGAATGTCAGGAAGCACAGTGAGCCTCGTGGTTTTCACGTGTCCTCTCCGGCTCACAGTAGCTTTGAAAAATTCTCCTGAAATCACGGTGAAACCAGCAGCTTGGCAAGCACCCTTGGAGGCAGAATGGTGCTGAAGCTCTTTCGAAGCCGCCTTTCCAGGGAACTGTCATTGCACCCGCCTGGTAGGTCACTAGAAGGTCCCTCTTGCCAGGCTGTCTTCATCTGATGGACTCGGAGCTCACCTGGTGCTGCAAAGCCTTTTCCAAGGACATTTGTCAAAAACAATCAGAGGAAATTTAACATTGCACCTGGCTAACGCAGTAGATAAGTTTTGTCAAACAATAAGCTAATAAAATACAAAACTTAAGAGGAAAATCTGGGAAATGAAATGTCCATAGGGACTTTGAAAAGCTCTGACATAGTTCTGGGAATACAGAAGTTCCCTGACACTGAGACGTTAACTTACTTCAGATGAGACAGCTGGTAAAAATAAACACCAGTCTCAATATTCAAATATCTTGATATTCAAATCATACCACACCATGAAGCCTCACACACACTAGAGCGGCACCATCCGGTAGGGTTTTGTGCACGCCCAAGGCAGTGCACATACTAAGAAAAGAAGACTTAGAAGGATTTAAGCTCTGACCTTGTGTTGACCTCGAGACTCTGCAAGCGTGAAATGAAGCCTAATTCAGAATTCTCAAAAGACTGGGCTGAGTGTTAAATCCATGCCTCAACAAGCACACAGAGATCTTGGGAAATACTTGGAAAATTACTGGGTCCATGAATTTAAGAAAATCTATACAATTGTTAGCCAACCACAAAGCTAAGGAAGTAGAGACTTCAGTGAGCACACACAACAAACAGCACAGATTTTACAGAATTTGCTCAGAGAAGTTACTAAACAAACAAGAAACGGTGTTAACAGCTAACAGCAGCAACAACAGGCCTGGGGTGGGCTGGGGGTGCTGGAGGACATCTGATCCATAGGACTGTCGCATAAATGTTCACAGCATCTTTATCTGTGATTGACAAAAATTGTATACCATCCATATGTGCATCAATTTAATGAGTAAATAAAGTGGAATATCCATTCACTGGAACACTACTGGGCAGTGAAAAGAAGTAAAGTACTTATACATGCTACAACATGAATAAAACTAGAAATCATTGTGCTGAGTCAAAGATGCCAACACAAGAGGCCACATAGTGTATGATTCCATTTATATGTAATGTGCAAACAGACAAATCTATGCAAAAGGAAAATTAACTAGTTGTCAGGGGCAGGGGGAAAGAACAATGGAAAATAAATGCTAATGGTTACTGGGTTTCATTTTGAAGTGATGAAAATGTTCTAAAATTGATTGTGGTGATGGCTTCATAACTCTGTGAATATACTAAAATTCACTGAATTGTATACTTTGAAGATATGAGTTGTAGGGTATGTGAATTATATTTGATTTAAACTTTTCTTAAAATATTGAAGAAACAGATGAACAAATAGGTCTAGAAACATGGAAACATGGGACTGACAGATTTCAGGGGGAAGGACAGAGGGGGTGGAAAGAGACTAATCAGAGAACTTACATGCATATATGCATAGCCCTTGGATACAGTCAAAAGTGCAGCGCAGGTCTGGGGTGGGGCAGGGGCCAGGTGGAGGGGTGGACGGGGAGTGAATGAAGGATATCTATAATACCCTCAACAATAAAAATAACTTTTAAAGAAGTTAAAGAAGGAAGGGAGGGAGGAGGAAACTCCCAGACCTCTAGAGAAAGTATATCACATGAGTGATTGCCATATTAGTGACAGGCATGTAGCCTGCCTGGCATCTAATCATCAACATACTGAAGATGGGAGAAAAAAGGCCTGGGAGCTTTGTCAGGGTGTGTCATCATTCACAGCCAAGCTGCTTGGAATGATATGATCAATTGCTATAGCAGTTTTATTTCTGCTGTGTTTGTGGGTGTTTTACCGTTCTAGAATCATGGTGCCTATCTGAGAATGTTCTCTGAAATCTTTCAACTATGTACCAACGTGAAGCTTTCTCACCTGATTGCTGCACAGGTGGTTAGGATGTAGGATGGCTCTGAATATGAGGAAAGGAGGCACATAGTTAAGCACAAAGTAAAATCACAGGTTCCTACTGATTGGCGTTTGGGAGTCACCCTGCCACTCATTCGGTGTGAACTGGGACAAGGCATTTGACCTACTGCAACTTCAGTTTCCTCATCTAGAAAATGGGACTCAAAATAGTCATGCCTTTTGGGTGTTTATGAGAATTAGAGGAGAAAAGGGCTGATATGTGGCCTTGAGTGAGCAATGGAAAAGGTGAGATGATCCCAAGGCTCCAAGGACTGAGAGAAAGTGATGGGTGGGCAAATGGAGGAGGCATTGCTTGATCTAAGGCAGTGGTTCTCAACCTGGGCTGCACATTAGAATCACCTGGGAATCTTTTAAAAATCCTGATTTCTGGGCCTCATCCTCCAGAAATTCTGTTTCTTTGTTACTAATGTTGTGGCCCCACCCCATAACAAAGAAACAGTATTTCAGGAGGATGAGGCCCAGAAATCAGGATTTTAAAAAGATTCCCAGGTGATTCTAATGTGCAGCCCAGGTTGAGAACCACTGCCCTAATACCTTAGGCAAAAGACATCAGCAGTTGGGGGACATCTGAAAAGCTCCTGAAGCACCACACAACAGAAATGGTCAGCTAAGCAGCCACTGGAACCGAGAGCACCAAGGGAATGTCATGGTCTAACTCACCCCCCTCTATCTTTCTCCTCCCTCCTACCCCCAAATTCTTTCACCTAAACCACAAGAGAAGAAGACCTGACCTGAGAAAGGAAGAAGGTTCAAATTTAAATAAATTGCAGGATGCTGATTATTATATTGGACTGTATATTTTAATTACTTATGAAACATCTCACAATGTATTCCTTTAATAAGGTTAACTTAATAAATAGATTATAAGAACAGTTACATATGTCATTCAAAGGATGAGAAAGATATGGCACAGAAAAAAACAAAACAAAGCTATTTTCTGCCTGTACCCTTCAGCAGTGTCCCATAATGGAACACTACTTAGATTAGATAGATGATACATAGATATAGATAAGTGACAGGTAGGTAAGTAGGTAGATATATAATAATAGGTTATTGCTAGGTAGATGATAGATGATAGATAGATAGATACATACATAGATAGATAGATAGATAGATAGATAGATAGATAGATGACAGATGGCAGCAAGCTGGAATGCAGGAAGAACTGGGTAACTGCTAGTCCACTCCTTCTCAAATTCTCCTCTTGATGATTTTTCAAATGTTTTTATTTTTTTTAATTGCTTTAAGAGAGGAAGGGAGAGGGAGAGAGAGCTAGAAACATCAATGATGAGAGAGAATCATTGATCAGCTGCCTCCTGCACGTGCCCCACTTGGGATCAAGCCTGCAACCCAGGCATGTGCCCTGATAGGGAATCGAACGGTGACCTCCTGGTTCATAGGTCGATGCTCAACCACTGAACTACCGTGGCTGGGCTTGGTGATTGTTCAGAATAGAGGCAGCTACCTTGGAGAAAAGCCAGGAAGACAGGACAGATGGAAGAGGGAAACTGACACAGACAGCTGAACACACTGGCACAGCAATGTACATCCGATACAGAAGGCCACCTCCTGAGAAATAACAGCTAGGCCTTAGTTGTATTTCAGCTCCAGACCCAGAAAAGCAGCAAAACCAGGTGAGCAACACCAGAACCAGCTGCAATGCCTAACGACCTCCTGCCCTGACACTGACCAATCAGTGGCTAAAGGGGCACTCCCAGAAAGCTGATGGATAATATTCGGCTGACATCCTCCCCTGAGATCCCCCTCTGATTCCAGCCTGCAAGAGAGAGATAAGCCTCAGGACAGGGGGCCCGGCACGTGCTTTTTTTCCCAAGAACATGCCCATGCCTCTCCCCACTTCTTTCCCCACAGGCATGCATCTCCTAAACCAGCGGCTCTTAACCTGGGGGTCGCGACCCCTTTGGCGGTCAAACGACCCTTTCACAGGGGTCGCCTAAGACCATCCTGCATATCAGATATTTACATTACGATTCATAACAGTAGCAACATTACAGTTATGAAGTAGCAACGAAAATAACTATATGGTTGGGTCACAATATGAGGAAATATATTTAAAGGGCCAGAAGGTTGAGAACCACTGTCCTAAAGTCTATGGGACCCACAAGGCTTGCATCCAAGGCAGCAATGGGCAGAAGCAGCTCCTCACAGACAAGCCCCTGACGCTGTCTCTGAGCCTCCTTTTCTCTGACTTCTTAGTGAGCCAAGGAGGCCCAGCCTAGGCTCATTTCCCCAGCCCCTCTGTCTCACTGTCCCCAGCTTTCATAAACATCCTCTAAAATTCACCTGACCCGTGCTGTGAAATTTTTCCTGCCCGAAGTCAAGAACCCACACACTGCTGGCTGGCCTCAGGCAGACCTGCTCAGGGCCAGGTCCCCTTTCAGGAAACACCTCAGGGAGCAGATGCTCAGAGGTCATTCTCAGCACGGACCTGAATGGTCATGAGGTCAGGCTTTTCCTGCTCATTCCAGGAACAGGCCCCATTTCAGAAAAAACTTAAAAGCATGGAGTGTGGCCCTGACTAGTTTGGCTCAGTGGATAGAGCGTTGGCCTGCGGACTCAAGGGTCCCGGGTTTGATTCTGGTCAAGGGCATGTACCTTGGTTGCAGGCACATACCCAGTAGGGAGTGTGCAGGAGGCAGCTGATCGATGTTTCTCTCTCATCGATGTTTCTAACTCTCTATCTCTCTCCCTTCCTCTCTGTAAAAAATCAAAAAATATATATATTTTTAAAAAAGCATGGAGTGTGGTCAGGGCGGACAGGGCAGTGAGCTCCTGGGACACTGCCATTGTCACGGGTCACTGAGACTCATCTGGCTAAGCTGCCCAGTTAATGCTGCCTCTGTCATCTGCCTCGGGAATAAGGGGTTTAGAGACCACGTAGGTGGACACTAGGTCAGAATATTCAAGAGCCCTGGGAGGACAAATGTTTTATGGAGCGTCAGACCACATCTGGGTCTGAAGCTGGGGAGCTGAGGGACACCCTGCCTCCCAGGTATAGAGAAACACTCTCATGGGAAGCCCCATTCAGCTGACATCAGATCTGGCAGCTCACCTGCATTTAGAGGAGGGAAGAGGAGTTAGCACCTGATTGCACCCTTCAAGGTTGCCGATGAGATATGTACTTTCTGCACCGAACCTTGGTGCTGGGAGAGCGATTCTTTCCTGGAACGGACTGAGGCCAGAGAAGTAAAAGGAAACTTTGCCAAGGCTCCAGGCGGCACCCAGGCTCACGTGACTCAGGTCACATGACCTGTGCCAGCCCCTCACCTCACCCCATCCTGCGCCCAGACCTGTACATCATTCCCCAAGAGGATGTGGGTTGGGTCAGAAAGTACCACCAGACATCCTTCCTGCTGGGCACCTTGGCAGGATTGCCTGGCCTCGCATTTTAGAAATTCCCCTTTCCAGACTGAAGTGAATTTGATATTTTCCCCTGATACTTTGTTTTGCTTTTTAATCAAAGAGCCGGAGAGGCCATTTAAACTTCAACCTCCCTACAGCTGATCTCACCTCACAACATGTGGGCCTCTAAGAACATCTATCAGCCCCAACCCTGTTCCCACGTCAGCAGAAGTCAGGGCCCGAGTGACGAGAACTGTCTGAAGGCCCAGGTGAGGAGAACTGACTGAGGGCCCAGGAGAGAAGAACTGTCTCATGGCCCAGGTGAGGAGAACTGTCTGAGGGCCCAATTTAAACTTACCTCCCTACAGCTGATCTCACCTCACAACATGTGGGCCTCTAAGAACATCTATCAGCCCCAACCCTGTTCCCACGTCAGCAGAAGTCAGGGCCCGAGTGACGAGAACTGTCTGAAGGCCCAGGTGAGGAGAACACTCTCAGGGCCCAGGTGAGGAGAACTGTCTGAGGGCCCAGGTGAGGAGAACTGTCTGAGGGCCCAGGTGAGGAGAACTGTCTGAGGGCCCAGGTGAGGAGAACTGTCTGAGGGCCCAGGTGAGGAGAACTATCTCTGGGCCCAGGTGAGGAGCACTGCCTCAGGGCCCAGGTGAGGAGAACTGTCTGAGGGCCAGGGTGAGGAAAACTGTCTGAGGGCCCAGGTGAGGAGAACTATCTCAGGGCCCAGGTGAGGAGAACTATCTCTGGGCCCAGGTGAGGAGCACTGCCTCAGGGCCCAGGTGAGGAGAACTGTCTGAGGGCCAGGGTGAGGAAAACTGTCTGAGGGCCCAGGTGAGGAGAACTATCTCAGGGCCCAGGTGAGGAGAACTATCTCTGGGCCCAGGTGAGGAGCACTGCCTCAGGGCCCAGGTGAGGAGAACTGTCTGAGGGCCAGGGTGAGGAAAACTGTCTGAGGGCCCAGGTGAGGAGAACTATCTCAGGGCCCAGGTGAGGAGAACTATCTCTGGGCCCAGGTGAGGAGCACTGCCTCAGGGCCCAGGTGAGGAGAACTGTCTGAGGGCCAGGGTGAGGAAAACTGTCTGAGGGCCCAGGTGAGGAGAACTATCTCAGGGCCCAGGTGAGGAGAACTATCTCTGGGCCCAGGTGAGGAGCACTGCCTCAGGGCCCAGGTGAGGAGAACTGTCTGAGGGCCAGGGTGAGGAAAACTGTCTGAGGGCCCAGGTGAGGAGAACTATCTCAGGGCCCAGGTGAGGAGAACTATCTCTGGGCCCAGGTGAGGAGCACTGCCTCAGGGCCCAGGTGAGGAGAACTGTCTGAGGGCCAGGGTGAGGAAAACTGTCTGAGGGCCCAGGTGAGGAGAACTATCTCAGGGCCCAGGTGAGGAGAACTATCTCTGGGCCCAGGTGAGGAGCACTGCCTCAGGGCCCAGGTGAGGAGAACTGTCTGAGGGCCAGGGTGAGGAAAACTGTCTGAGGGCCCAGGTGAGGAGAACTATCTCAGGGCCCAGGTGAGGAGAACTATCTCTGGGCCCAGGTGAGGAGCACTGCCTCAGGGCCCAGGTGAGGAGAACTGTCTGAGGGCCAGGGTGAGGAAAACTGTCTGAGGGCCCAGGTGAGGAGAACTATCTCAGGGCCCAGGTGAGGAGAACTATCTCTGGGCCCAGGTGAGGAGCACTGCCTCAGGGCCCAGGTGAGGAGAACTGTCTGAGGGCCAGGGTGAGGAAAACTGTCTGAGGGCCCAGGTGAGGAGAACTATCTCAGGGCCCAGGTGAGGAGAACTATCTCTGGGCCCAGGTGAGGAGCACTGCCTCAGGGCCCAGGTGAGGAGAACTGTCTGAGGGCCAGGGTGAGGAAAACTGTCTGAGGGCCCAGGTGAGGAGAACTATCTCAGGGCCCAGGTGAGGAGAACTATCTCTGGGCCCAGGTGAGGAGCACTGCCTCAGGGCCCAGGTGAGGAGAACTGTCTGAGGGCCAGGGTGAGGAAAACTGTCTGAGGGCCCAGGTGAGGAGAACTATCTCAGGGCCCAGGTGAGGAGAACTATCTCTGGGCCCAGGTGAGGAGCACTGCCTCAGGGCCCAGGTGAGGAGAACTGTCTGAGGGCCAGGGTGAGGAAAACTGTCTGAGGGCCCAGGTGAGGAGAACTATCTCAGGGCCCAGGTGAGGAGAACTATCTCTGGGCCCAGGTGAGGAGCACTGCCTCAGGGCCCAGGTGAGGAGAACTGTCTGAGGGCCAGGGTGAGGAAAACTGTCTGAGGGCCCAGGTGAGGAGAACTATCTCAGGGCCCAGGTGAGGAGAACTATCTCTGGGCCCAGGTGAGGAGCACTGCCTCAGGGCCCAGGTGAGGAGAACTGTCTGAGGGCCAGGGTGAGGAAAACTGTCTGAGGGCCCAGGTGAGGAGAACTATCTCAGGGCCCAGGTGAGGAGAACTATCTCTGGGCCCAGGTGAGGAGCACTGCCTCAGGGCCCAGGTGAGGAGAACTGTCTGAGGGCCAGGGTGAGGAAAACTGTCTGAGGGCCCAGGTGAGGAGAACTATCTCAGGGCCCAGGTGAGGAGAACTATCTCTGGGCCCAGGTGAGGAGCACTGCCTCAGGGCCCAGGTGAGGAGAACTGTCTGAGGGCCAGGGTGAGGAAAACTGTCTGAGGGCCCAGGTGAGGAGAACTATCTCAGGGCCCAGGTGAGGAGAACTATCTCTGGGCCCAGGTGAGGAGCACTGCCTCAGGGCCCAGGTGAGGAGAACTGTCTGAGGGCCAGGGTGAGGAAAACTGTCTGAGGGCCCAGGTGAGGAGAACTATCTCAGGGCCCAGGTGAGGAGAACTATCTCTGGGCCCAGGTGAGGAGCACTGCCTCAGGGCCCAGGTGAGGAGAACTGTCTGAGGGCCAGGGTGAGGAAAACTGTCTGAGGGCCCAGGTGAGGAGAACTATCTCAGGGCCCAGGTGAGGAGAACTATCTCTGGGCCCAGGTGAGGAGCACTGCCTCAGGGCCCAGGTGAGGAGAACTGTCTGAGGGCCAGGGTGAGGAAAACTGTCTGAGGGCCCAGGTGAGGAGAACTATCTCAGGGCCCAGGTGAGGAGAACTATCTCTGGGCCCAGGTGAGGAGCACTGCCTCAGGGCCCAGGTGAGGAGAACTGTCTGAGGGCCAGGGTGAGGAAAACTGTCTGAGGGCCCAGGTGAGGAGAACTATCTCAGGGCCCAGGTGAGGAGAACTATCTCTGGGCCCAGGTGAGGAGCACTGCCTCAGGGCCCAGGTGAGGAGAACTGTCTGAGGGCCAGGGTGAGGAAAACTGTCTGAGGGCCCAGGTGAGGAGAACTATCTCAGGGCCCAGGTGAGGAGAACTATCTCTGGGCCCAGGTGAGGAGCACTGCCTCAGGGCCCAGGTGAGGAGAACTGTCTGAGGGCCAGGGTGAGGAAAACTGTCTGAGGGCCCAGGTGAGGAGAACTATCTCAGGGCCCAGGTGAGGAGAACTATCTCTGGGCCCAGGTGAGGAGCACTGCCTCAGGGCCCAGGTGAGGAGAACTGTCTGAGGGCCAGGGTGAGGAAAACTGTCTGAGGGCCCAGGTGAGGAGAACTATCTCAGGGCCCAGGTGAGGAGAACTATCTCTGGGCCCAGGTGAGGAGCACTGCCTCAGGGCCCAGGTGAGGAGAACTGTCTGAGGGCCAGGGTGAGGAAAACTGTCTGAGGGCCCAGGTGAGGAGAACTATCTCAGGGCCCAGGTGAGGAGAACTATCTCTGGGCCCAGGTGAGGAGCACTGCCTCAGGGCCCAGGTGAGGAGAACTGTCTGAGGGCCAGGGTGAGGAAAACTGTCTGAGGGCCCAGGTGAGGAGAACTATCTCAGGGCCCAGGTGAGGAGAACTATCTCTGGGCCCAGGTGAGGAGCACTGCCTCAGGGCCCAGGTGAGGAGAACTGTCTGAGGGCCAGGGTGAGGAAAACTGTCTGAGGGCCCAGGTGAGGAGAACTATCTCAGGGCCCAGGTGAGGAGAACTATCTCTGGGCCCAGGTGAGGAGCACTGCCTCAGGGCCCAGGTGAGGAGAACTGTCTGAGGGCCAGGGTGAGGAAAACTGTCTGAGGGCCCAGGTGAGGAGAACTATCTCAGGGCCCAGGTGAGGAGAACTATCTCTGGGCCCAGGTGAGGAGCACTGCCTCAGGGCCCAGGTGAGGAGAACTGTCTGAGGGCCAGGGTGAGGAAAACTGTCTGAGGGCCCAGGTGAGGAGAACTATCTCAGGGCCCAGGTGAGGAGAACTATCTCTGGGCCCAGGTGAGGAGCACTGCCTCAGGGCCCAGGTGAGGAGAACTGTCTGAGGGCCAGGGTGAGGAAAACTGTCTGAGGGCCCAGGTGAGGAGAACTATCTCAGGGCCCAGGTGAGGAGAACTATCTCTGGGCCCAGGTGAGGAGCACTGCCTCAGGGCCCAGGTGAGGAGAACTGTCTGAGGGCCAGGGTGAGGAAAACTGTCTGAGGGCCCAGGTGAGGAGAACTATCTCAGGGCCCAGGTGAGGAGAACTATCTCTGGGCCCAGGTGAGGAGCACTGCCTCAGGGCCCAGGTGAGGAGAACTGTCTGAGGGCCAGGGTGAGGAAAACTGTCTGAGGGCCCAGGTGAGGAGAACTATCTCAGGGCCCAGGTGAGGAGAACTATCTCTGGGCCCAGGTGAGGAGCACTGCCTCAGGGCCCAGGTGAGGAGAACTGTCTGAGGGCCAGGGTGAGGAAAACTGTCTGAGGGCCCAGGTGAGGAGAACTATCTCAGGGCCCAGGTGAGGAGAACTATCTCTGGGCCCAGGTGAGGAGCACTGCCTCAGGGCCCAGGTGAGGAGAACTGTCTGAGGGCCAGGGTGAGGAAAACTGTCTGAGGGCCCAGGTGAGGAGAACTATCTCAGGGCCCAGGTGAGGAGAACTATCTCTGGGCCCAGGTGAGGAGCACTGCCTCAGGGCCCAGGTGAGGAGAACTGTCTGAGGGCCAGGGTGAGGAAAACTGTCTGAGGGCCCAGGTGAGGAGAACTATCTCAGGGCCCAGGTGAGGAGAACTATCTCTGGGCCCAGGTGAGGAGCACTGCCTCAGGGCCCAGGTGAGGAGAACTGTCTGAGGGCCAGGGTGAGGAAAACTGTCTGAGGGCCCAGGTGAGGAGAACTATCTCAGGGCCCAGGTGAGGAGAACTATCTCTGGGCCCAGGTGAGGAGCACTGCCTCAGGGCCCAGGTGAGGAGAACTGTCTGAGGGCCAGGGTGAGGAAAACTGTCTGAGGGCCCAGGTGAGGAGAACTATCTCAGGGCCCAGGTGAGGAGAACTATCTCTGGGCCCAGGTGAGGAGCACTGCCTCAGGGCCCAGGTGAGGAGAACTGTCTGAGGGCCAGGGTGAGGAAAACTGTCTGAGGGCCCAGGTGAGGAGAACTATCTCAGGGCCCAGGTGAGGAGAACTATCTCTGGGCCCAGGTGAGGAGCACTGCCTCAGGGCCCAGGTGAGGAGAACTGTCTGAGGGCCAGGGTGAGGAAAACTGTCTGAGGGCCCAGGTGAGGAGAACTATCTCAGGGCCCAGGTGAGGAGAACTATCTCTGGGCCCAGGTGAGGAGCACTGCCTCAGGGCCCAGGTGAGGAGAACTGTCTGAGGGCCAGGGTGAGGAAAACTGTCTGAGGGCCCAGGTGAGGAGAACTATCTCAGGGCCCAGGTGAGGAGAACTATCTCTGGGCCCAGGTGAGGAGCACTGCCTCAGGGCCCAGGTGAGGAGAACTGTCTGAGGGCCAGGGTGAGGAAAACTGTCTGAGGGCCCAGGTGAGGAGAACTATCTCAGGGCCCAGGTGAGGAGAACTATCTCTGGGCCCAGGTGAGGAGCACTGCCTCAGGGCCCAGGTGAGGAGAACTGTCTGAGGGCCAGGGTGAGGAAAACTGTCTGAGGGCCCAGGTGAGGAGAACTATCTCAGGGCCCAGGTGAGGAGAACTATCTCTGGGCCCAGGTGAGGAGCACTGCCTCAGGGCCCAGGTGAGGAGAACTGTCTGAGGGCCAGGGTGAGGAAAACTGTCTGAGGGCCCAGGTGAGGAGAACTATCTCAGGGCCCAGGTGAGGAGAACTATCTCTGGGCCCAGGTGAGGAGCACTGCCTCAGGGCCCAGGTGAGGAGAACTGTCTGAGGGCCAGGGTGAGGAAAACTGTCTGAGGGCCCAGGTGAGGAGAACTATCTCAGGGCCCAGGTGAGGAGAACTATCTCTGGGCCCAGGTGAGGAGCACTGCCTCAGGGCCCAGGTGAGGAGAACTGTCTGAGGGCCAGGGTGAGGAAAACTGTCTGAGGGCCCAGGTGAGGAGAACTATCTCAGGGCCCAGGTGAGGAGAACTATCTCTGGGCCCAGGTGAGGAGCACTGCCTCAGGGCCCAGGTGAGGAGAACTGTCTGAGGGCCAGGGTGAGGAAAACTGTCTGAGGGCCCAGGTGAGGAGAACTATCTCAGGGCCCAGGTGAGGAGAACTATCTCTGGGCCCAGGTGAGGAGCACTGCCTCAGGGCCCAGGTGAGGAGAACTGTCTGAGGGCCAGGGTGAGGAAAACTGTCTGAGGGCCCAGGTGAGGAGAACTATCTCAGGGCCCAGGTGAGGAGAACTATCTCTGGGCCCAGGTGAGGAGCACTGCCTCAGGGCCCAGGTGAGGAGAACTGTCTGAGGGCCAGGGTGAGGAAAACTGTCTGAGGGCCCAGGTGAGGAGAACTATCTCAGGGCCCAGGTGAGGAGAACTATCTCTGGGCCCAGGTGAGGAGCACTGCCTCAGGGCCCAGGTGAGGAGAACTGTCTGAGGGCCAGGGTGAGGAAAACTGTCTGAGGGCCCAGGTGAGGAGAACTATCTCAGGGCCCAGGTGAGGAGAACTATCTCTGGGCCCAGGTGAGGAGCACTGCCTCAGGGCCCAGGTGAGGAGAACTGTCTGAGGGCCAGGGTGAGGAAAACTGTCTGAGGGCCCAGGTGAGGAGAACTATCTCAGGGCCCAGGTGAGGAGAACTATCTCTGGGCCCAGGTGAGGAGCACTGCCTCAGGGCCCAGGTGAGGAGAACTGTCTGAGGGCCAGGGTGAGGAAAACTGTCTGAGGGCCCAGGTGAGGAGAACTGTCTGAGGGCCAGGGTGAGGAAAACTGTCTGAGGGCACAGGTGAGGAGAACTGTCTGAGGGACCAGGGGAGAATTGTCTGAGGGCCCAGGTGAGGAGAACTATCTCAGGGCCCAGGGGAGGAGAACTATCTCTGGGCCCGAGTGAGGAGAATTGTCTGAGGGCTCAGGTGAGGAGATCTGTCTCTGGGCCCAGGTGAAGAGAACTGTCTGAGGGCCCAGGTGAGGAGAACTGTCTGAGGGAACAGGGGAGAATTGTCTGAAGGCCCAGGTGAGGAGAACTGTCTCAGGGCCCAGGTGAGGAGAACTGTCTGAGGGCCCAGGTGAGGAGAACTGTCTGAGGGCCCAGGTGAGGAGAACTATCTGAGGGCCCAGGTGAAGAGAACTTGCCTCAGTATTCAAGTACATTTGCTGTTGGGGGTGAGAAATTCATTCACACACAAGCTGATCTGAGTTCCTTCATCCCCAAGATATTGGGCATACTTAACCCACCTCCTTAGCACCGAAATAAATACCAGACAACTGCCTTAAAGGACTTGGGACCCATAAAGCATTTTATCGATATCTGTGCAGCTGGTGCTATTGTATTCCCCAGTGGGGCCGGCAGCTCAGCCGGGAATGTCAATTCACTGTTAGCATCAGCCATGCCTTTATTTCCTTCCTCTTGCTGTCCTCCTTCTGATATCATTATGATAATCTGATCATTAAATAACAGGAAAGGAGTAAGGAGAGACTAAATAATATGACGTTTGTACAGCTTTGCGAGGAAAGTAATTTCATGCTCTCCAGGTCAATTCCCCGCATATCAATGATGTAAGGAGCTGGACAATAGACGCATGCCCAGTAAGGTCGGGTGGCATGGGAAAATGCTTACCTGGCAACCACACCTGGGAGCGAGTCAGTGGCCAGCATAGGCACAGCCACTGCAAGGGTGGAAACACTGAGACACTGAGCTCCTGAACAAAAGTGCCGGCTCTCTCTTCCTGCTCACCCCTGACTCCGGGTCTGCCGGGCTCTCACGCTCTGCACTCACCCACATGGCCCACAGCCCTGTGGACCCCACACAATGGACTAATGGACTTTAATTAGCCTGATGCTACATCGGACCCAGTTCTACCCTGGAATGGAGATTCTGGACACAGGCCTTGCCTTTAGCTCTACTGAAGCCCCAACTACTCCAATCCCAGGACTGGTTTAAAGACAGTGGGACTTGGAAACGAGGGATATAACTCCACACAAATCGAGCTTTCTACCACATCTCATCCTCCTGTGGGGGCTTCCAGAAATTCTTATTCCAGTGGGACCCCAAGATCCCCACTCCCACTAGCAATGGAGGAATTTCACCCACCTAACCCTCCTGCAACACCTCAACCCTATCCTTCCAGACTGCCTTGTTCTGATACATTTTTTCTGCTGTGTCTAGTACTTAGAGTCATCCATTATTCTGTATGCATTTTGTTGTTATTGTCTGTTTCTTTGACTTGGTTTGTGTTTCTGTTTTACCGCTACCCACGTGTGAGCTTCTGCACTCAGTCCTGGGGAGAATTACCCTACAGAGCAGTAAGCACAGTCCAGAAGCTCAGTGCAGGGAGCCTTGGAGCAGAAGAAAAGCATACCCCTCTGTCCCGCCCTGTCCTTTACCCCAGCAGCCTGCTCAGACACCAAGACACAGTCCACTAACATGACTATGGTCAGGTGGCAAATTTCTAATAAAGAAGGTAAACGCAGCTCGCCACATTAAAATTTCCCTTAGCAAGTCTCTTGGAACTCAGCAACTCTTGGGGAAATAGTACAAGTGTCAGACATCAGCAAAGCCAAATGGAGACAAGACCAGGCTGCATAAGCCTAAGGGAGCTGTTTTCATGTCACTGTGTTCCAGAAAACCTATCACAAGCTGTGAGAATGCCAGGCCCATTGTCCAGGGTTAAGAAAGGAGCTGAACAAACCACCCTGATGGCAGCTGATGAGACCTAAGGAAAGTCTCAGGGTGAATGTTTATCCTGCAAACAACAGTGAGTGGCCATGCATTTCAGTCGCTCTCTCTTTGGACTCTAGCAGTAACTGCATAAAGAAAGATAGATAGACACTCTAGTTTGCTTCAGCAAAGCCTCAGAAATTACAATGCTTCTCCAAAACTTAGGCTCCTGGAATGTTGCTTGACTACAGAATTTTCCAGTAACACATGTTTATCTTAGGTGATGGGTGAACCTAGTATTTATTTCTGTGGACCAGCCCTTGTCTCTTTGCCCAGCACATAGCAGAACTCTGTAATTGCTCATTGGGTTTATTGTCTGAATTAATGTAATATTGATGTTGTGAAGCAATTTCTTTCCAAATTGATGTTTGCAATTTCTATGACAACTGTAAATACACAACAGTTTTTGTTGCTTTTTAAAAATTGTAATGTTAAAAGTAGAGTACAATATTCAGGATCATCTCATGATCGCCTCAGCATAGAATTCTGGCTCAAGATTCTAGAGCCCGCATCAGTTCTTAAGGCTCTACTTTTACTTAGTGACAGATGGGATCCACATGTGTGCTTTGCTCCATGATGAGGGTCTGGGCTCCTGAGGAAAATCTGTGTCACCGAGGTCAGAGGCAACAAGGATTAATGTGATTTCAGTTCCCGTTTTTGGAATTTCTGTCCATGCTGTAGGTCTGGCCTACCCTTGACCTCCCCCACATTACCTTTGTCCTTCCTTTCTGCCTGCCTGTCAGGTGGACTTCCACCTCTAGTTTCAAGAGCAAAGCTTTGCTAGCAGCAAATGCAGTAATAGCTAAGTAACAGTTTTATGTTCTTTATTCCATAGATGATTGCATTAGGGCAGGTTTTAATAACAATATAATCCTAACTTTATCTTCAATGAGAGCAAGCAATTTTATGGAATTGTTAAGTAATTTATATGGCACCTGTGAGGCCTGTTCAAATGCTTGGCACACATACTCACATAAGCACATGGCACAGAACTCCCATTGGCAGGCGAGCCTGGACATCTTTGCTGCTTGACATCCTGTAAGGTCACCATCCTTGCTTGTAAGTGCGATATACCCCTCGCCTGCCAGAGCAGTGGGTGTGCGATCAGAGACCATGGGGAGTGACAGCTTCCAGCTCTGCGGAACCTATAGACCTGACTCAGGCAATGAGATTCTGAAGTGGCTGGGGATCAACACACACAGACATGAGCCCCCGTCTCATAACTCCCTCCTGCCCAGTGTTCTGAACGTTTTCAGCAGGCACCACAGTGATCAGGCACTTAATAGCAACGGAGAAGACCGATGGGAAGTGGGGAGCCGAGTCCATTTCAAGTGGGGAACAGTGAGGCCAATGTCCATGGTGTTCTCGGTTTTGATTAAGAATACACTTGCTTTTCTACAAACCAATAAGATAAAACTAAAAATCTATTATAATCTAGAAAGGAATTCGAATACTAAGATTTGAACTTAGCTTTTGTTAATATCAGCATGCCAGAATTGCTTTCTGGCAGCATTGTGCTTTAAGGATGAAGAATTATCATTTTTAACCAGCTAATAATGCTGTTAATAATACAACTTAGTACAAGGGCTTATACTAAGAGAGATCTTTGCATTAGTAGTATTGAAGGCAAAATATAGAAACAGATTAGCTACAGAACAGAACCTAAGGCTGTATCTTTCCACTATTAAAACTGACACTGGTGCCCTGGCCAGTCTGGCTCAGTGGATAAAGAATCGGCCCACAAACTGAAGGGCCCTGGGTTGATTCCAGTTAGGGGCATGTACCTTGGTTGCAGGCTCGATCCCTGGCTCCAGTTGAGGCAGATGCAAGAGGCAACCAATCAATGTGTCTTTCTCACATCCATGTTTCTCTCTATGTCTCTCCCCATCCCTTCCACTCTCTCTAAAATTCAATGGGAAAATATCCTTGTGTGAGGATTAAAAAAAAAACAACAACAAAAAAACAAAGAAGACATCAAATAAACTAATTTTGCTAATTCGAATATTAGTTTTGTTTTTGTATGCAATTCTTATATATTTTTTGTTGTTGTATAGGACTATAAGAATGATAATAAAGTTACAAGCAAAGTTTAAATCTCTATCTTGTACACATTTAATTACCCAATATAATTATAGAAGTTATTTATGTTAACAAATAGTGTCAACAATAATTTCATTTTTCCCTAGAATGGTAGTTCTCAACGCTGCTGATGCCTTAAAATTACTGAGGGAGTGCAGTTCTAGTGGTTCTGATTTAATTAGTTTTAGGTGGAACACTGGACTTTAGGTTATTTTTAATGGCCATCCCTCAATAGACAATAAAAGCAATATAAAAGCAATAAGGATATAGAAGATTTAAACAAATTGTGTACCAAAATGGTTTAACTAGCCTTTATATAATATCTCACCTGCCAAATGTAAATTTATTTAAATTCACTTGGAAACTCCAATAAGATAGATTACATGTTGGGATTTTAAAATAAATCTCAACAAATCACAAAATGATTGGAATCTATATATATATAAAAAGGCTAAACAACGGTCTGACTGGTAGCTATGATGTGCAATGACTACCAGGGGGCAGACAGCAGATGCTCTGACTGGTAGCTATGACACACACTGACCACCAGGGGGCAAACGTTCAATGCAGGAGCTGCCAAGCTGCAGTAACTTGGCAGTGGTGGTTCTCCAGTGACACACCCTGGAACCAGAGAGGAGGGAGCCTGATTCCGGGGTGTGTCACCCAAGAACCGCCCTCTCACAATCCAGGACCCCTCAGGTGATGTTGGAGAGCCAGTTTTGGCCTGATCCACACAGGCCAAGCCAAGGGACTCCACCTGCTGGAAGGACCCCGCTCACTCCACAGATGCCCTTCCAGGCATGGTGCCACCCCAGGTGGGTTGGCTCCAGGGCATGTCTGGCCTGTCTCTCCCAGTCTTGCCCCGCCAACCACCTTCTAATTCATTTCCTTTCAAGGTGCATGAATCCATGCACCAGGCACTAGTATTTTATAAAATGAGTTCTTACCACAATGTAATTACATTAGAATTGAGTGACAATAGCATATCCTAATTCCTACTTTTTAAAAAGACTACTCCACTGTAAAAAGGAGGAAAATTTTACCATTTGGGACAGCATGGATGGACCTGGAGAGTATTGTGCTAAATGAAATAAGCCAGTCAGAGAGAGACAAGTACCATATGATTTCACTCATACATGGAATTTAATGAACAAACCAAACGACCAAGTAAAATAGAGACAGACTCAGAGAGAGAGCAGGCAGACAGCTCTGATGTGCGTGTGAGTGTGTGTGTCTTGGGGGGTGGGGGGGCAGAAGGGGGAGATCGAGGGATTGAGAAAAACAGAGAAAGAAATGGAGATGGACCATAGAGTGGTGATTGTAGGGGGTGGAGATTTGAGATGGAAAATGGCATAGAGTGGATAAATGGTGAAGAGAAAAATAAAATAAATTTAAAAAAAATAAAAAAGATCCAGTCCAACTTCCTTCAAACACTTTTCATGGTGTCTATTTTGTTCTATCCCCTGTGGCTTTCACATACCTGCCACTGTGCCCTCTCTCTCCTGGTGCCACACGAGCTTGCTTGTGCTGCATTGCCTATTCCTATGAGAGCGGAGATCCATCTCACACTCAGAACCTTCTCACAATGTGGGGCCGTGGTTGTCACATGGGAGACGCTCCAGAGTAGAGATTGTGCCATTAATGCACAATTGTTGGGCACATATCACCCACAAAATACTGATGGTTTTTCCTGCTGGAATAGCTTGAAGACAGGTGGGGGTCAGATGCCTTTGATCCACTCTCCCTACCTGTGTCCAAACACATCACCTCTCAGATAAGAAGTGCCAGAGAGCCACAGGGTGCAATTTCTCCATTCAGCAAGTGTGCTGATGTGGAAAACCTGTAAAATGCAGTTTAGAAACAATGACTGCATTTCTAAATTTCTCTGGAGCAGCAATTTGCTAGTGTGCCAATGTCATCACGGTACTGGCTTGAAGGGCAGAGATGCACATCTTCCTTCTATGTGTGCGAAGGGAAATAGGCCCGGATCCCTGGGGAAATCCCTTCCCCAGCAATGGGATGGAGACAGCCACTAGATACTTCAGTGTTGTCCTTGCGTACATTTATAAGTGTAAAAACTCACGGTGTAACGTGATTCCTGGCCACTTTCAGCCTGGGGCGAGCAATGGGGTGCCATCCGAAAGAAGGAAAGACCCCAGGGCTGGTGGCTGGGAAGAAAGGTCACCAGCCACCTTTCAGGACAAGGGCTCTAGCCTCAGTCTCAGCCTGACTGAACATCCGAATCAGGCCAGTTAAATCAGAATTCACAGGGTAGTAGTAATCTTTGAAGCTCTCCAAGAGCTTTCAATATGCAACCAAATTTAAGAATTACTGAATATAATGGTAAGAATATTCTAGAATTTCCCTGCCTTTTGGTACCTGAATTACCTGGAGAGATCTCCCAAAATGCATGTGATGGTTAACTTTCTGTCAACTGGACTGCACCATGAGGCACCCAGATGCTTGGCTCAACACTGCTCTGAGTGTGTGTGTGTGTGTGTGTGTGTGTGTGTGTGTGTGTTTCTGGGGAGACTGGCATGTGAGTCAGTAAACCACACTGCCCGCCCAGTCAGCTGACGGCTTGAATAGAACAGGAAGCTCCCCTGGGTCAGCGGGAATCCTCCCACCTCACTGCTCTGCGCTTCTGAAAGGCAAATGGCTGAAGTGACAGCTCTTCTTGGTCTTGAGCCTGCTGGCTTTTAGACTGGAAATTTGACCAGTGATTCTCTGAGTTGCCAGATTACTGAGTGCAGAGCTTGGGATTTGTCAGTTTCCAGAATTGTGTGAGTCAATCCTGAAAATACATCTATCCTATCATCTATCTATGTATCTATCTGTCTATCTATCTATCTATCTATCTATCTATCTATCTATCTATCTATCATCTATCATCTACAAGACATAGATGTACAGAAATCTTTTAATATAGATCTTTTACATACATATAGGAATATTTTATATACATACTAGAGGCCCAGTGCATGACATTTGTGCACTGGGGAGGGGGGAGCGCTGGGGGAAATGGCGCGGATCCCCTCAGTCCAGCCTGCACTCTCTCACTGTCTGGGACCCCTGCGGGGATCAGTCTAAAACCAGATCTCCAACATCTCCAGAGGGGTCCCAGATTGCGAAAGGGTGCAGTCCAGGCCAAGGGACCCCACCGGGCATGAATCCAGGCCGGGGAGGGACCGTGGGAGGGCTCCACAGTGAGTCTGGCCCATCGCGCCCGGTTCTGATCAGCCAGACCCCAGCAGCAAGCTAACTCACTGGTTGGAGCATCAGCCCTCTGGTTGTTAGTGCACATCATAGCAACTGGTCAACCAGTCAAATGAAGGTCAGACACTTAGCATATTAGGCTTTTATTATATAAGATAACAAACCTTTATATACATGCAGAAATCTTTTACATATATATATATATATATGAATTATTTACATATAAAGGAATATTTTATATGCATACAGGGAATTTTATAGACATACAGAAATCTTTTAAACATAGATGGGTGGGACCAAATCATCTGCATGATTCCATTTCTCTGGAGTAAAGTTGTGACTAATACGCAGCTGATGCCTTGGCCCCACCTCAAAATATTCAATTTCCACTGGAGAAACGTGGCCCAGGACCTTTGCTAACATTATTATTATTGTGAGGAAGTTCTAATAACGCCAGACTTTGCAGTTCAGACACAATTGAATAATCTCAGGCAAGTTACTTAACCTTGTCAAAGTTAGTTAGCATCGTGATATGTAAGATGAGAATAACTAAACTACCTTATGAGGTTATTGTGAATTTTCAATGGTATGTGGTAGAGTACCCAGCACATAAATATTAGGGAATATTGTTTTTTCACACATATTTGTGCACCACAAAAATACCTTTTCATAATGAACAATATTTATTTTGAATACAGCTAGAAAATGGTTCCAAATAATCAGAAATTTAATTTTCTTCAGAGCACAATTTGAGTCCTATACATGTCACAGATATATTATTCTTTTAATTTGCCCCATAATAATACATACCTGCTTTCTGTTGTCTATGCATTTATGATAGAAGCATTGGCCCAGTACAAACAGACATTGGTCCAACAAACTTAACTTACTTAACATATTTAACATATCTTTGTTCCTAATTCCATCCAGTTACCCTCCTTTGATCAAGCCCTCGGTGTCTGAGCACCTCCAGTCTTAGCACAGCTCCTGTGAGAGAAACAGATGGTGATCAAACAGTTCCTAAGAGACACTGGAGAGAAGTTTTTACCAAACATCACTTTTAAACGTGTTTCTCATGCGTGCTGTTATACTGCCATTGGAAATTCAAAATTCCTTAAGCCACACATTGGACCTTAAAGTACTGCAATGTCTGAAGGGCATCCACTGGCTGGAGGGTCTCCTTTAATCTGGCCCTTCTTGGTTAGCAATAAAACATTTGCAGATGAGCTTCTGTGCAGGAGGGTGCTGGCATGTTTGTAAACATAGTTAAATGGATGTTTAAGAAATACTTTCTACAGCAATTATTTTAGGCTATTTACATATAAATTTTACTTTAAAGGAGTGCTTTACTTGAATCTGAAGACTCGGTAGTAGCAAATAACTCAACGAGTCTAAGCAGCAGGTATGATGCAGTTATAATTATCTGAATATGTTAACATTTAGGAAACAGTCAGGTGCATTACTGGCCTTTAGAAAAATAGAATGCTTCATGTAGACACTAATTAATCAATAAAATCCTCATTGGATTCTATTAAGTATTGAAAATGACATTTCAGCTTAAATATTCCATATACAACCCTGACCCATTTCCAAGCAGCAATAAAAGCCAAGCTGGGTGGTATTCAAATTATAATTATGAATGCCAACACCCCCTTTATCTACATTAATATTACAACAATTGAAAAGAACACGGAAGGGAATCAGCTTTATTTATAATGCTGGACCCATGCAAATTTTAAAAAAAAAAAAGAAAAGAAAAGAACACGGGAAGGAAGGAAGGAAGGAAGGAAGGAAGGAAGGAAGGAAGGAAGGAAGGAAGGAAGGAAGGAAGGGGACAAGTCCTGCTGCACAGGTGACTCGTTTTGGGGGTGCTGCAATATAATGCAAAGTGGCTCTTCCAGAACATCAGCTTTGGAACTAGAAAGCCCACGATGCTGTCCATGCTCTGTTAGCTGTGTATGGTCTGCAACGAGTGCCTCGCTCTGGAGGCTGGGACAGCAGCAGGCATTTAAGGCCGTGGGGAAGGTCAGGAGTGATGTGTGTGAGTGACCAGCAGGGGCAGAACATGGCAGACGGGTTCCAGAACGCTGAGGTCTCTCTCACTCGGGGAGCCTCAAGAAGCAGCACTGGGTTCATCAAACCTTGCCTGTAGTTTTCAGTGAAGGAACATTGTCTGCTGCAGTCCCCAAAGACTGTCTTCCAAGCTTTGCCAGACGGACACCTTTACTGCTTCACAATTGATTTCCTCGTGGGCACATGGTTTCTTTGTTAGCACTGTTAGCACATTCAGAAATTGGCCTTCTTATTGACTCCCATTCAACCAGTTTTACCATCAGCACTAACATAAACTATATTGTAATGATTTTCTAGATGAATTGTTCAGAAAATCTAGCCACGTGTTTCATAGCACAGACTTGGAGCTAAGTGGCCTTGGTTCAAATATGAGCCCTATTGTTGCCCAGCTGTCTGAATGGGACCCATTAACCTCTCCTATGCTTTAGTATTATCATCATTAAATGCAGCCAGTAGTTCCTGTCTCCCATGCATGTTATGAACATTAGCTATTATTACATTTTATTTTTCTTATTCACACTCTTTAATGTTCCTTCTAAGATATGATGTACACACTGTTTTCCAGCCCAATCTTGCCTGAATATCAGTTTAAACACCAAAACCCCTGTTAAATTGACCATTTTGATGCATATCTTTGTAAGTTGAATTACATCTCTCTAGAACTGTGTAACAACAAAATCTTAACTGTGCAAGTGAGGAAACAGAAGTTCAGGGAAGTGAGGTAAGAAAATTTGCTCACAGCCACCAAGCGTATATGAGGAGGCCAGAGATGACAGCCTCGGCCACAGTAACAAAGAAAGGAATCCAGCAGGGATGAGATCAGACTGGTGGCAGGCTGAGACGTGGTTTTAGAACTGGCCACCATCAAGATTAACCGTGCAAACCGGGTCCCATGGGCAGCACACAATGCCTTGCTCTAACAGAGATGCTCGACATTCAGACAGGAGGCTCGCACTGATCCCTCCTGAGAAGCCAGAACTTTATTTCAGACCTGCTTTTAATATTCATAAATATTCAAAGAGTCAAATTGCTGTATACAGTGGACAATCTGACAGAAAATATACTTGAGGTGGCACTCGGTTTTAAGATGACCTTCCATCATATTATGTATTGTTTTTACAATATTATTCAAAAACTATTCCTGATTCTCAGGATAATATGGATGGTGCTACCCAGTTGCTGACACCAGAGTTAAAACTTGTTCCAAAAGCATCGCCTTTTAAGGAGGAACACTCTAAGACTGGACCCAAGATGACCCAAACTGTGGTCTTGAATTATTTCCCTGGCATCCCAAAGACAAAAGATAATTAAGATAAGTTCTAGATTTAAACATCTTTGCTTCAATTGCCATGCTCTTTTGGCAACAGTTTTTATTATGTAAATTAAGCAAAGGTCCCAAGATCAAACTTGTTTTATTAAGATATCTAAAATCTTCCCATTATAAGATAAAATTTTAATAACTTGTTCATGTACTCTCTATTTTTTAAATAATGTCTAATATAAAAGATCATTAAATAATTGTATGATTCTATTTTTATGGAATATGCAGAATAGGAGCATCCATAGTATCAGGAAATGTCAGTGGTCGTCACTGATGGGAGCAGAGAAATGAGAGTGACTGTGAGCACTGGGTTTCCTCTGAGGCGATGACATTTTCTTGAACTAGATGTGGTAATGGCTGCATAGCACTAAATTTACTAAATGTCACTAATGGGACATTTTATGTTATGTGTATTTTACCTCCAAATAAACATTATAAAATATCACTTTAGGAATATTTTATCCTGTGGAAGTTAGTAGGGTTTCATGGGAGGAAAGTATTGAGGGACAAAAATAGACCCCTGTTCTCATCCTGGCTCTGCCATTTCCTAGCACTGTAACCTTGGATAGCTGGCTAGGGTCCCCTGAACCTCAGGTACTACTGGAGCTTTTCCTAAGATCTGCTAATTCAGATCAGACACCTGGCATAGTATTTTTAAATATATTTTCATTGATTTCAGAGAGGAAGGGAAAGAAAGAGATAAACAGAAACATCAATGATGAGAGAGAATCACTGATCGACTGCCTCCTGCACACCCCACATTGGGGATCGAACCCACAACCTGGGCATGTGCCCTGATTGGAAATCAAACCATGACCTCCTGGTTGCTAGATCAACACTCAACCACTGAGCCATGCAGGCTGGGCCACCTTGCATAGCATTTGATGTGTAGTAGGGGCTTAGTAATAGGAATGGCCATATAGATGGGTTTTCTAAAGTAAGAGGAGAATGATTCATAGGTTGGTTTTATTAAGAAAATTTGCTAAAAATGTGCAACAGTCATTCCTGGGAGCCTGGTTCTGGTATATTCTATCAGTTCACCAAGCTTTAGTTCTTTATTTTTCCCTGAGCTGGAATTCAGTGCAAAGAATACTTTGACATTTAAATAAAACCAATAAGGGAAAATATCATCTACCCAAATTATTGAGCTTCTGGGACTGACATCAATATTCCTGCTTGAAAAAATTAAGCTGTGAAGTAAAAGATCAAGTTGGCATAGACAATATAAAAAGGATTAAACTAATAGGGAAAACTATATTTTTGATCCATATCAGAAATAATATATATAGAACCAACATTTCTTGAAGGGGCTTATTTATCTTGGTAAAAACAGATAAAAGAATAGCAGAGCAAATATAGCTGCTAATCATACCAGCTAACACTTTCAGTACTTATGATGCTCCCAGCACTGTCTTATACACACACTCTAAGTTTTAGTGTCATCATCCCATTTAAAGATGAGAGCCCCAGCTGATTGGGCTCAATGGATAGAACGTCAGCCTGGGGACTGAAGGGTCCCAGGTTCGATTCCAGGAAAGGGCACATGCCTGGGTTGCGGGCTCAATCCCCAGTAGGGGGCGTGCAGGAGGCAGCCAGTCAGTGATTCTCTCTCATCATTGACATTTCTGTCTCTCTCTCCCTCTCACTTCCTCTCTGAAATCAATAAAAATATATTTTTTAAAAAATGAGAAAACTGAGGCAATTTGAATTGTTACTTTCTTTTTATATATATATATATGTTATCTTTTTTATTTTTTTATA
>NW_006300367.1:4223966-4236998 GCF_000327345.1 Myotis davidii
TGTGGTTCTGAACTCTATATCTTCCATTGACAATTTTGTCCTGTTTCTTTGTCTCTGCATTTTTTTTATGCTTTCTTGGTGCACCCCCTAGTGGTCTTTGTCTGCAGTCTTGTTGTAGTTAAGCCTTGATTGTTGTAGTTAATACTGGGGAGATTTGACCTCCAGGCCAACTGGCTGTGAGAGTCAGCTGTGTCTACACTCTGAATTGTTACTTTCTATTATTATATACACTTGATGCCCGATGCACAAAGATTTGTGCAAGAATGGGTCTTCCTTCCCCTGGCTGCCAGCACCACCTTTGCTCTGACTGGAGCTGACTCCCCATATTCGCTCCAGCCTGGAGCCGCCTTTCTGCCTTCCGATGCCGCCCAGAGGCCTGGAGTGGCCAGGGGTGGTGCAGAACACCTGCGTCGTCGCCATGGTGATGACGCAAACATCCCACCCCACCTCACCCCCAGCTGCTCGGCACCTATGTATGAAAATTAACCCGCCATCTTTGTTGGGTTGATTTGCATACTCACTCCTGATTGGCTCCTGGGCATCACAAAGGCATGGTCAATTTCGATCTTTCTCTTTTATTAGTGTAGATAGTAAGATGCTTAACCAGGATTATAAACTGAGGTCAGCTGCCTCCAGGGATCTTGGTTTAAACTACCACACAATAACTACCTCTCTAATCCACATATTTAAGTTTAGTATTGGTTAGAGGCATTTTTAACTTCTAAATTTATTTATTGATTCTTATAAAGCAAGATATAAACAGAACTTAATATAGTATTATACAGTTAATTCATTACAGTCATCTACAATAAACCATGAATATTTTTTTCTGCATTCTGTATCAATTTCTAATTCTTCCAGTTAAAAATTTATAAAAAGTTTTGTTGTGGACAATAAGAATATCATATTAGATGTTAAGGATTCTCTTCACAGTTGTTTCTTCTAGAGATTCTGGGGTTTTGTTCCATAAAGAACAGCTAACAAATATCAGAAGCCAATTGAGAAATGAAATATTATTTTAATAATCTTGGGGAGAGCTCTACAATCTCCCTGAAAAGCAGATGTTCCATTTAGGATGTCATTGGATACAATTGCAGAAAACGCTACTAACAGTGTGTTAAATTAAAGGGGAAAATAAGCCATTTGGGGGGCTAGCTATATGAATCTGTGTCAGTAACCTGCTTTCTGATGTATACCCTTGCTTGCCGATAAATGTACACTCTTGCTTGCCAAAAAATCCATTCTTATCAAACTCCCTTTTTATCTGTGATGTCTGTCCTGCCTTGCAGAACTGTTTCCCAGAATACTCCCATTTTACAGAGACCATAAACCATGAACAATAGACAATCCCTGGATGCCGGGGTCCAACCCCAGCAGGTCCAGGGATCCCTAAAGGTGTGGACGGAGTCGGCGAAGAAGGAATGACACGGAGACAGCGTTCAGTTGATCAGCAGCCTTGCCAGGATCTCTAGTCACAATCTCCAGCCAAGTTCTGTGTCCATGTTCTCTTGCTAGGTTCTCCAGCGAGGTTCTCCAGGTTCTCCAGCCAGGTTCTGTAGCCAGCATCTCCAGCCAAGTTCTGTGTTTTATTGTCTTGTTACATCTGTATTTATACCAGTTGATTTTAATCCTGTCAATTTCTATTCCAAAGGTTAGGGCGTTTCTTATCTCCATTCCAGGGTGTAAAGATTATGTACTTAAGCATGATTGTTCATAGTTAAAGTGATTAATTACCCACCTGGCAGTTAAGAGGTTTTATTCCCTCCCTAACTTCAGGGGGAAATCCCTACCTGGGGAAACAACCTTTCTCAGAGAGGTGACCTTGGTTAAAACACATAGTGCCAAGAAGGTGAGCAAATATATTAAGAACAGTATGCCATATATGCCAGGTCCCTTGAAACAGCAAGGATGGACCGGCTCCCAGCACCTGGAGGGGCTGGTGCCAGTGTTGGCAGGCCTCTGGGTGTGGTCTCACTTCCCCTATCCCAACTTCTGTGGGGCTGCAAAGCCTTCTAAGGATCCAGAAGCCTGATCCATATTTGGGGGACAAAGGAACTAAAGGGTATAAATGGAAAGCTTCGCCCATATTCATCACTCAGGGTTTGGAGACTGACACCCCTAAGTCACAGCACTAGTGAAATCTGTAATAAAGGCTACTTTTCTGATTATTTTCTGAGTGTCTGGCTGATTAATTCTCCCGACTGCCTGGAAGCTTATCTGCAACAAAATGGTAGGGATTTTGCCATCTTACACAACAAGCCCTGGAGAGTGAGGCCATGCTCACATGGGCACAAAGATGTAGAGGCTCAATCCTGTCTTCTGGGACCTACACTGTTTCCTTCCTGCCTCTGCAAGGATCCTCGATGCATTTTGAGATGTGTTTTCATTTTGCGATGTGTTGCTTTGTGGTCGCAGGATGACAATTGGTAGAGGCAGAAATAGAATGCTGGGGAATCAGCTAGAATTGTTAGATATCAATCGTGCTCTCTTAACCGTGATTATTTTGTTCTGATTACAGAAGGCACATTAATCTAATCTGTCTGGCATGAGACCTGGGAGCTCACCTGGAAATGCAGCCCATCCTCCCCATTTGGAGCTGCCTATTATCATGGAAAGGTTAACAACCTGTTGCAGAAACCAAAGCCACCAGGCCTTTGTAGGCCTATCACTATGCCTTTTAAAGACCCCCAGGCCTTTTGCATACCTGCAGGCCTTTGCAAATCTTTAGCCTGCTTACTTGTTAACTGTACATTTGGCATATCCTTTGGCTATTTCCTCCTGTAATCTGTCCTTCTACCCAATATAAACAGCTGGCTTATGGTGGGGTGCAGAGCAGATTTTTGTGGATGGCCTGCCGCTCACCCACACTGCCGGCAGTGTTGGAATGATGCTCAGATATGATTCAACCCTGTCTCTGCTAACTGGCTCAAGTAGTGACAGGTAGCCCGGACCCAGTTACACAATGTGACCTCCCAACACTACATGTTAATACAACTGTGTGCGAAGACTCAAGTCTACTAAGAGCAGAGCTTTCTTCAAGCATCTTTTTAGTTTATTAAGAGGAATATCATTTCCAGAGGGTTTGTTTTTTTTATTGACTAGGACTAGAGCCCACGCTGCCCTAGGTCCTGGTGCTCCCTTGCCAAATTGCTTCTGAAAGGTGATGCAGAGAAGACTGAGGAGGAGCTGGAAAAGGATGACGGGGATCCAGATGAAACCCTGTCGGAGAGACTTTGGGGACTAACGGAGATGTTTCCCTAGAGCTGCAGCTGGAGCTACCTTTGATCTCTCCCTCTGTGCGGCTGAAAAATGTGCAGGTTGTCCGGGCAGCCTTGTGCATTGGGACAACTCGTCATAATCCCAGCTCTTCCTGTTGCTTTTGAGATGAGAAGCTGCCCCTGCAGCAGCGACAGGTGCTCCAGGGCCTAACCTGGGGCTGTCAGATGAGACCTGGGGTCTGCCTCCCTTCCCCTAAGTCCCAGGCTGTGACTGCTGTTTGACCTGTCTTGGTGGGAGAAGTTTGAAAGTTCAGTACTGTTTGAACCGCTGATTTTTTTTTAACTGCCTATGCTGACAAAAAGTCCTGGTCTTGGGTTTTTCTCTGTCTGGAAGTTTTATTTTCTATATTCTCAATGTTCTAGCATCTGGCTGCCTTTCCCATGGTAGGTAAATTCAGAGACAGTGAGCAGCTTCCTATGCAAGTAACCAACTCAGAGGCTCCTGGGTGGGAGAATGTCCCCTACCTTGTCTCATGAAGAGACGCCCGACTTGCAGCTGTGGCCTCCAAGCTTCCCTGCCTGGCTCTGTCCTCACTCTGACCGAGTGCAGGGGACAGATGGCCCTCCGACTCCAGCACCGCCTCCCCGACTCACTGGGACAGAAGCCCAGGGTCTCTCTGAGGATCAGGAATACCATTGGGAGGATGTGCCCCGCCCGTTAACGAAGGCTGTGTGTTGACACGCTCACTAC
Organism: Myotis davidii; assembly: GCF_000327345.1. Taxonomy (NCBI): domain Eukaryota; kingdom Metazoa; phylum Chordata; class Mammalia; order Chiroptera; family Vespertilionidae; genus Myotis; species Myotis davidii. The sequence continues at coordinate 4,227,936 of NW_006300367.1, forward strand.
ATGAACCAAACCGCAGCCAGCACAGTGTGGATACAGCCTGTGGATCCTGGGAAGGGGACCGGGGGGTGGGGAGACAGCTTCCACTGCAGGGTGGTAGGGTAGAGGGCAAGTGGGAGCTCACCTCTGCACATGTTGGCTATTAGACCTGTGTGTGTGTGCCTAAAAGAGAAAAAAGTTAGCGCTCACTTTTGTAATTAAATATTAAAAATGAGTCCAACTGAAAAATAATATAAAATAAAATAAAATGAAGGCTTTGTTATTTCTCAGGTATAACGAAGCTAACACATCAGGAGATACTTGCCAGTAGGGCCACACAGGGGTGAGAATAAACAATCTTTTCTGTCAAAGAAGGGAGTTCAGGCAGCCGCCATTTGGCCTGTGTGACTTGCAGCTCCCCTGGGGCTGCCGTTTTGACATGGCAAAGGTCAGCCCCTCCCTTTTTCCTTTAAATTAGCCAATCATGAAAGACTGTGAGCCTAAGCTCCAATCAAGAGTGAGGGAGGGATCATGTGCATCAGGGATAAAACCGAGCAGATGGCTGACCAGTGCGTGAGCTCCCAGCCCCGGGCGCTGCGCACCCTCCTGCAGGAGGAAAGGCACTGCCTGGCAGCTTGGCTCCCGAGTGTGCTTTGTGTCCCGCGAGGACCCCTAGTTTGGGGGCTTGCCTTGTTTCTCACACAGGGAAGCACCAGGGTTGGTCAGCAGTCATGGGGAAGGAAGGAAAGCTGTGGGCAAGAAGCTTTATTGTGGTCTACCTGGGAAAGGCAAAGCAAGGCAGGCTAACAGGATGAGGACAGGCTAGGTGAAGTAGGTTCAGCAAGCTCTGGGCCTTGGGGCTACCTGCAGTTGCATGTACCTGGCCCTGGGGTGACTAGGGAAGCTGAATATTGCCCCAGCGTGTGAGAACCCGATAAAGAAGGTGAGAAGCAAAGCTTATAGCCTCTGAGTTGGTTAGTTGCACACTCCTGGGCAAGCTGCTCACTGTCTCTGAATTTACCTAACCCTGGGAAAGGCAGCCAGATGCTAGAACATTGAGAATATAGAAAATAAAACTTCCAGACAGAGCGAGCCCAAGACCAGGCGGTTTTGTCAGCAGAGGCAGTTGGTTATCGACATAAGGAAGAAAGCAAAAGGGAATGAAATAGTTTTCATAAGCTGGGAAGCAGAAATAAGTAGCAGTACAGAATTTTCACCTAGTTTACTGGCAAACAGACCCATGGACACACTCTAGGGAGGCTGCCCCTGGGAGGACTTACTCCTGGGGAGAGACAGGAAATCCCACCAGGAGTGCTGACAACCTGGGACTCGAGTAATCACAAGAGTGCGACCACTAAACCAAGGGGTCCAGGCTGTCTGTCACTACTTGAGCCAATTCAGCAGAGAGAGTATTGAATCATATATGAGCGTTTATTCCAGTAATGCCGGCAGCATGCGAGAGCAGCAGGTCATCCACAAAATTCCACTCTACCCCTCCCATCAACCAGCTGCTTATATTAGGTAGAAGGGCAAAGATTACTCGGGGAAGTGAGAATTATAGGCATGGGAAAGTAGGCAGGTATAAGGATTACAGGTAATAGGGCTGGGGGTTGCAAAGGTAGGTGCCTCCGGGACTAGATTGTTTTAGCCACAAGGTTGTAAATCTTTCCAAAATGAAAGGCAGCTCTCAGAAATGGAGGAAGGATTGCATTCTGATATGAGCTTCCATGTCCCAGGGCATGCAGCTCTCAGTCAGGTTAGCATGTGCTTTCTCTAATCATAACAGAAACATCACGGTTAACAGAGCACGATTAATGTTTCTTATAATCATAGCTGCTCCCCAATATCCTATTTCTGTCTCTAACAACAGGAACTAGGTAATGTTATGGAGCTTTTGGACACATGCAATGGAATCAGGGTGACAAAATAGAGGCGCAGGGCCTAGCATGGAAACAATCAGAAAGGTAATCCGATTAGACAGAGGTCATGAAACCCTAATGGAATTTACTGGGAGAAAGGCCCAATCCAGGCCTGGGAAAAGTTAGGAATTTGGGTTGGGTAATTTAAATAGTTCTTTGCCCTTTACCTAATCCAAGACGACATATGGAGAATTAGCAGAATCCTCTGGCAATGCTTCTAAAGTCTGCCCACCCGTTGGGTCCCTGAGGGGGTATTAAGTCACCTTAATTCACAATAAAATCTTACCTTCACGTTTAAATTTCCCCACACTTGTGTGTTTAGAATTCTTTCCTTGGGTCATTGCAAAAGGACCTATTAACTTCTCCGGCAACTGGGAAATTGTACTAGACATCTAAAGAGAAATTAATGCAAACACTTCTCAACTCTTTCAAAATATTAAAGAGGAGGGAATACTTCCAATCTCACTTTCTCAGGCAGCATTACCCTAACTACTAAAGCCAGGTACAGACACAAGTAAAGAAAATCATAGGCCAATATCCCTGATGAATATAGGTGCAAATATTTTCAACAAATTTCCAGCAAACCGAATTCAGCAGCACATAAAAAGGATCATCCATCATGATGAAATGATATGTACTGTTGAGACACAAAAATCATTTAACACAAACAAATCTGTAAGTATGATACACCACATTAATACAATAAAAATCGTATGGTTTTTTTAACAGATGCTGAAAAAACACTTAACAAAATTTAACACCCTTACATGTAAAAAATCTCAACAAATGAGGTATAGAAGGAACATAAATCAATATAATATAGGCCATATATGTTAGGGTCACCAAAGGAGGAATGCATGAGGCCAAAGGGTAAGGGATTTTAAAGTCCTCAAAATGGCACCAGCAGCCTGGGACAGGGAGCCAGAAATTTTCTGGGTGCAGAAGTCTCTGGGTGGGTCTGGATTCTGGGAAAGTCCGGAGGGGAGAAATAATGGTCTTAGCAAATGGGATGTGGTCTAAGCAAAATGGGATGTCCACTGTGAAGTGGCCTAAAGATCAGTTCCCAAGAGAGCAGGTATCGATTCAATTATCTGGTCAGACCTAGCAATATATACCAAACCTACAGCTACTATCATACTCTGTAGTGAAGAATTAAGAGATTTTCTTTTAATATCAATATGACAGTGGTACCCACTATCAAGAAAATAAATAAAAGGCAATCAATTGAAAATAAGGGGGTTAAATTATCTCTATTTGCAGATAACATGATCTGATATATAAAAACCCCTAATGACTCCACCAAAAACTCTATTGCAACTAACAAATGAATTCAGTCAAGTTACAAGATGCAAAATTAACTTGCAAAAATAATTTATTTTAATACACTAACAAAATATCTGAAAAAAAAGACAATAATCCCATTCACAGTATCATCAAAAAGAATAAAATAATTAAGATTAAATTTAACCAAGGAAGTGAAAGATTGGTAAAATAGTAACTATACAAGACTTTGATGAAAGAAATTGAATAAGACACAAATAAATAGAAAAATATTTCATGTTTATAGACGAAAGAAATAATATCATTAAAATATGCATTCTACCCTAAGACATCTACAGATTCAATGAAAGTCCTAACAAGCTCCCCATGGGATTTTTCACAGAAGTAGAAACATTTGTTTTTAAATTTATATGAAAGCACAGCCTTAGCTGGCTTGGCTCAGTAGACAGAGCATCAGCCTGCAGACTGAAGGTTCCCAGGTTTGATTCCAGTCAAGGGCACCTACTTCAGTTGCAGGCTCCTGGCCCTGGTTGGGACACATGCAGAAGGCAACCAATTGATGTGTCACTCTTGCACCAATGTTTCTCTCTGTGTCTGTCTCTCCCCCTCCCTTCCACTCTCTCTAAAAATCAATGGAAAAGTATCCTTGAGTGAGGATTGAAAAAGAAAAGCACAAAAGACCTTAATAGCAAAAGAAATCCTGAGAAAAAAGTAAAAAGCTGGAGGCATCACACATCTTATTTTAAACTATACTACAAAACTACAGTAATCTGAACAGCATAATACTGGTATAAAAAAGACACCTAGACCAATGTACTCAAATAGAGAGCCCAGAAACAAATCCACGCACATACAGTCAACTGAAAATATTCAATGGGGAACAGATAGTCTTTTTTAATAAAGTATTGGGAAACTGAGATTTTATGTGCAAACAAATGAAATTGGATCCCTATTTTACAACATTCACAGAAAATTAACTTAGGTGAATTAAAGACTTACCTGAAGGCATGAAACCATACAATAGGGGAAACATAGGGGAAAACCTTGTTGACATTGATCTTGGCAATAAACTTTGATATGACACCAAAACACAAGCAACAAAGTTAAAAACAAACAAGGAGGACTATATCAAACTAAAAAGTTTCTGCACAGCAAAAATAAATAAGTAAATAAATAAATAAACAAACAAATAAATAAGTAAATAATAACCAGTGGAATGAAGAGGCAAGATATAGGTGAAAATATTTCCAAGTAATATATCACATAAGGGGTTAACATCTAAAATATATAAGGAGCTCATACAACTCAATAGGAAAACAGAGAAATTAATAATCTGATTTTAAAATGGGTAGAGAATATGAATAAACATTTTTCCAAAGAAATCATACAAATGGCCAATAGGTACATGCAAAGGTGCTCAACATCACTAATCATCGGGGAAATGCAAATTAAAGCCACAATGAGATATTACTTTATAACTGTTAGAATGGCTTTTAATAAAAGGCAAAGAGATAAAAAATGCTGGTGAAGATGTGAAGAAAGGGAAACTCCTGTGCACTGTTGGTGAAATTGTAAGTTGGTGCAGACACTTAGAAAACAGTATGAAGGTTCCTCAAAAAATTTAAAATAAAACTACCTTATGGCCCAGCAATTCTGCTTCTGGGTACATATCTGAAAGAAATAAAATTACTATTACAATGGCATCAATGTGAGGTTATGGATGTGTTCAGTAACATTATTATAGTAATAATTTCAATCTATATATACCTAATAATCACACTGTACACCTTAAACTTGCACAATGTTATATGTCAGTTAGATCTCAATAAGGCTGGGGAAAAATAAAGAAAATATAGTTTATTCAGATAAAAATTATTCTTGTTAGTCGAGCACTCTATGTTAGTGCCTATGAATACCAGAGCTGATAGTCAGAACAATAACAAATTGACAAATCACTGTCTCCAGAGACAGCCTGGCTGGCTGGGTTTACATAATTGCAGAGAGAACAGAGATACATCAGGAGTGTATTCCCGTGTCCATTTTGGAGACCCTTCCCAGCTGTGAGCTTCAAAAAGTGACAGAAAGCCAAAAGTGCCCTTTGTACCTGGGCACCAGTGTAAAAAGAGGAAGAATGAAGTCCAATTCTTGGCATGAGGGCAAAGACCCCCAGTGGGATCCAAACAATAGTCTGGATTCTGATCAATCAGAATAGTTGGGTCTTTGCCCTGCAGAGAATTTGATCCAGGGATGAAGAGAGTCTGAGAGATTGACAGAAGAGAGAGAAGCGTTCTCCACCCAGAACAGTAGTCTTGGCTGGAATTACACCTTTGAATTGATTGGTGTCTCGTGGGTAGGTTCTGCTGGTCTTTGTATGCGCCTCTCTGTTTGCCTCACCTCATTTAAGTTAGGAAAAAAGGCAACCATGAATTAGAACAGGTTCTGCTCTCAGAAGAAAGTGCCTGGTCATTGCATATGCAAATGCACAAAGTTCATTTTCAAACTGTGTCCCTCCACTGATTTCTATGGGGCTTTGCGCCTTTCATCATGCTCTGAAATTACTGACTGCTTGGAATTTTATGCTTGGAAACTGCCTTATGATCACTTGCTTAGCTCTTCAGTTCTCTCTTCAGTGTGAGATTTTGGTCTCTGTGTTGAGTCTCTATTATCAATGATAAGCATTTCAGATCTGGATATTCCTTTTTTTAAAAAATACTTCTGGCTAGTGTCCAAACAGAAAATTAATCTGTACTCCCCTTGAATAGAGCCATAACGTTAGCACAGATAGTTAGCTACTAATTAATAAGGGAGGGAGCAAAGGGAATCAGAAAATGAGCTTAAAAAACTAGAGAACTGAATCAAATATTAAGCTTAATAAACTGGGAAGCTGGATCAGATATTAGGACAGCATTCCATTAAGCTTACGAGGAAGATATCATACTTTCAGACTCATTTTGACACTCCAGGGGCCCGCTGCTGCGGACACTTAATCATCAGAGCAAACAGGAAATCTCCCCAGGAGCACTGCCTGCCTGGCGCTGGCTTATCTGAGGGAGGAAGGGAAATAACTACCACCTGAACCTTCTCCAAGGCTTGCCCCTTCCAGCTCACCCCGAGGGCTGACCCAGACAGTGTGCTCTGTGGAGTTCCTTGCGCCTTTTCCTTAAACACAGCCTTTCTGAAAGCGCCCTCAAAACCCAAATTATTTCTAGTCTAGTAAACCTTTCTGTGCAGCATTATAAGGTCCTGGTAAGATATGCTGGCCTTGCTGTGTTTAATTGGGGTGGGATACTTCTCACAGGTTGTCAGGTGTACCATCCATTCATACTCATGACAAATAGTTTGTCAGAAGAAGGGGAAGATCTAGAGAGCAGAGACCAGACTAACTGAAATGGAGAAGGCGGGGTAGGGGGGGAGGACGGGGGGGCAAATAAGTCAGGGTGTGGGACTAGAGGGAATACCTGAAGATGAGGGTGCCTTTGTGAAAGGAGGTGGAACTTCGTTTCTTCCATTTGACCTTCTCTCCTTTCCTTTCTTTTGATTCCAACTGGCCTTTCCAGCCTACGAACACCTATTCATCTGCTGCCCCCTTCCCTTCCATGGCTATTCCTCAGTCATTATACCCTCAGGACAGTTAGGTTCTGGGGAGCATCAAACAGTCTTAGGAACAAAGCCTCGAGTCTGTTGATCATAAAAACAGAGTTTCAGTCAAACTAAAGGTAACATCTAGACCTCAGTTTTGTTTCAGCTCCAGGCCCAAAATCAGAACCACCCCACCTACCACCCCCTCACAAAACCAGACTGAAAGACGCCATGTCTGACATCAGCAACAGATGCAATGATCTACTACCCCTACCCAACCAATCAATAGAGCCCGTAATCCTGACCATGACCTTAACTCCCTCAGTTCCCTATAAAAAGCATCCCCTAGAAACCATTGGAGAGCCAGGCCTTAGGGCTCTCATTTACCTGTTGTGAGAAATGCTCACCTGTCTGAATTAAAATAACGGAATTGGAGACAGAAGTATGGCGAAAATGAGACTTTTAATACGTTCTGGCAAGAGCGGGTGTCGGGTGGGACAGGCACACAGAGTAGCGATCACAGGCTATTTTATCCTAGGTGCAAGAGTCCCTCCTCCCATTGGCTGAGCACTATGGGGTTGATAGTTTTCCCCATACTCCACCCAGGTCTTATTGTCTCCTAGGCCGTGGTCGGCAAACTCATTAGTCAACAGAGCCAAATATCAACAGTACAATGATTGAAATTTCTTTTGAGAGCCAAATTTTTTAAACCTAAACTATATAGGTAGGTACATTGTTATTAACTTAATTAGGGTACTCCTAAAGCTTAGGAAGAGCCACACTCAAGGGGCCAAAGAGCCGCATGTGGCTTGTGAGCCACAGTTTGCCGACCATGGTCCTAGTGAGCCATTAAAAAAAATGCAGGGCAGCCGAAACCGGTTTGGCTCAGTGGATAGAGCGTCAGCCTGCGGACTGAAAGGTCCCAGGTTCGATTCCGGTCAAGGGCATGTACCTGGGTTGTGGGCACATCCCCAGTAGGAGATGTGCAGGAGGCAGCTGATCGATGTTTCTAACTCTCTATCTCTCTCCCTTCCTCTCTGTAAAAAATCAACAAAATATATTTTTAAAAAAATGCAGGGGCAGGGGGCATGCTGAGGCCTTTCTAGTTGTCTCCAACTCCGTGTCTAGTTGAGGCAGGGCGCAAGGTGTTTTTTTCTGGGCACCTCGAAGGTTTCTACAGTGATGCTGGCTCACATACACAGTTCCTTTGTTCTTATACCCTCTCCCCTCCTTCCAACATTCTGTTTGCCCAGGGGAAATTCAGTCACTGTTTCCGTTTAAAGTTGACTATGCTGAAGATGGATCACACAGGCCTACTTCCTACACCTGTGACTCTGGGCTTGGTGCCATTCTCTTAAATAAATCTTCATTTTCCTTCTTGCAAACTCCTGTTCGTACTTGGTTAGGCCTGGATGCATGCAGGCAAGCAAACCCCTTTTGTTCTGTAACACTGGTACAGTTGAGAGAAGTCCTGAGTACAAAGCCTTGAAAGGAGGTAGGAGAGAGAGGAAGGAAGCGTGGACTGGAGGAGGGAGTGGAGGAAAGAAGAATGCAGAACGGAAGGGCTAAAGGACCTGAAGGCAAGAGACGGGGCGTCCACTGCGGCTACCGGCTAGCGGGGCTCTGCCTGCAGGGCATTTGTGCAGAAGCTGCACTGCCTCGGCCTTCCAGGGTGCAAGCCGCGTCCTTCCCCTGATTAGAGGAGAGTGGGTCCTGGGAGGGGCAGAATTTTGATAACACCAACATAGTTAATTATGTTGCTTAATCACTTAAGAGTGTTTAATTAACTGGATTAGTTTTGCTCTGTCAATCTGGGCGTATTTATTAAATGCTAAGGCTCTGAGGCATCTGAATGCATCCAGTCTTCAGGATTTGCACCTGAAGGAAGCAGCTGCTGCTTTTATTTCCTCTTGGTGACTATGACTTAAACTCACTGTGTTTGTGGGTGGGTGGGGGGTGGGGGGGTTAGTGCAGGAAGAAGACAACTGGCATGTCAGGGGGCCTGCGTTTAGTGCTGGCTCAGCCACCCAGGGCCCCCTGACTTAGAGGGAGTGGCCTCCCCTCTGATGACCAGTCTTCTGGTGCAGACAATATACACATCAAATGTGATCTTCCCTCCCCGTGCCGGCGTTCCCGGAGTCTGTGATGCTGCGCTCAGACATTTACAAAGTCAACAGGAAGAAGAAATAACATAGATTCTCATTGTTTGGAGGATCCTCAGGCAAAATCACCAAAGTTTCCTTTAAAACCTCACAGCCATGTAGGTTTCTCCCTGCTCAGAGGGTCAGGTTAAAATTCTGGATACAGC
>NW_006300367.1:4237048-4246298 GCF_000327345.1 Myotis davidii
ATTGCCATTAGGGGGCGTGCAGGAGGCAGCCAATCAATGATTCTCTCTCATCATTGATGTTTCTATGTCTCTCTCCCTCTCCCTTCCTCTCTGAAATCAATTATATATATAACTAAGTTGGACTTCATAAGAATTAAGAACTTTTGTGCATTAAAGAACACTCAACAGAGTGAAATGACAACCTATAGAATGGGAGAAAATATCTGCAAATCATATATTTGATAAGGGATTGATTGCCAAAATATATATTTTAAAAAACTCCTAAAATTGAATAACAGAAAACAAAAAACACTGTAAAAAAATACAATTTTGCTGTATAAAGATTTTTAAAATAAAATGTAAAATGTATTTTGTATGTCATCCTTTTAATTTTTTTAAATTTCTCATTCTATATTAAATAAATTTCAAACTTTGAGACAACCTTTCCTTCTCCACCTTTTGTCACTTCTCTTAGCATAGAATCATCAACAGGCAGTTAATAAATATTTGTGTGACTTATGCCACATATTTTACATTTATATTTTAACAAATGGAAACACCTTTTTTCCATTTCCTTGTTAATAAATTCATTTGTTTTGCCTGAAAAAAATAAATAAATCCTTTACTTCCCTTAGAGAAGCATCATCTGCTATCATTTTTCCAGAAGAAAATTCATAGACCATACTGAGATAGTATTGTTGGAGCTCTTTTTGTTTTAGTTTGTTTGGTTTGGTTTGATTTGCATTTGTTTTTATTTTGTCTGTTTTTTGTTTTTTTTTTTAAGGAAAGTGGAGGCCTGACCTGTTTTAAGAATCTCTGTCTGGGTTAGATGAAGCAGGGAGTGGAAGGAAAACTTAGCGTTGATCTCTAGAGATTAGGTATCTAATTCAAGATGAGAGAGGAAAACAAAGTAAAGGCATTGAAAGCAAAAAGAACAACATGTGCAAAATCACATGAATCTAAGGCAATTCGGTAATAATGAAATGAAGACTGGTGTTCTGGTAGAGATAGGTGGGAGGAAGGAAAATGGGAGAGGAGATGAAATATGGGGTACATGTTGAGAGAAACTAGATAACAAAGCCCCTTGTGAAACACACCAAATAATTTAATTTATACCTAAATATGACAAGCAACTGATCAGATGTTCACATGAGGTTACTCTGGCAACAGTTTGAATGATGGACTAAAGAGGTGGTCAGACTGAAGAAAGGAGATCAATAACAGTTCAGCTAAGAAGCAAGTATTTGAGAGAGAAGTGACAATCCAGTTGACGCAAAGGCAACAAGTATGGGTAAAATGTAGGTGGTCCAATGGACAGGCCTTAGTATCTGACCACCTGTGGGAGATTACACTGGAGACTACTGGGGTGGTTGCCACATTCTCAGCTTAATCGTCAGCACTGAGATGGGGAAAGAGGGTGAGAGTGTTGGAGTGGCTTCCTAGAGGGAAGTAGGGGGCCCAGGCCAATACATTTAGGCAAAGATGCCAAATCTCTTGGCTTACTCTACTGAACTCACCTGAATAAAGCTTTTTCTCTGAAGCAATAACTTTCTGTCAAGTCCACCTTTGAACTCTTTCTATTGCAAAGCCATGGAGAAAGACTAACACTGTGTTGAAGGTCTGGATTGCTTATGCAGGTACATTTCTTCCAGGAGAACTCCAGTCTCCTAAAAATGCACTAGCATTATCAAGGCAGCCTCTAATATGAGGGAACCTGCCTCCAGTCTCCAAGGACCGCTGAGTATGCCTGGGGAACACCTCCTGACCAAGTCCTATCCTCGTGTTTCTCTAAGCCAGTTTCAGTGTCAACACCCTAAATCTAGAACCTCAGCGTTTCCACATGTCACTATTGCATCTTCACTTTTTCTCTCTAACATCACAGTTTTCTTTCCTGGTGACTCACCTCTTTTCCCTGGGTCAGATACTAGTATGTCGCCCTGACTGTGTGACTACACTGCCTCATTTCTTGATGTTCTGGTGACGAGATGTTGTTGTAGGTGGGAAGCTTGGAGCTATAATGCATGCAGCTACCACACTCAGCAGCACTGTCTGGGGTGGAACGGAATGAGACTGCCTGTTACCCTGTGTATGAACATAGGCTGATCTCTCATGGCACCTGGGTAGTGTTTATTCCTGCAGACAAGGAAGCCTAGGGGGCTGGGCCCTGGGGCATTCCAGAGATGGGAGTCTTAGCAGGACCTGCCTTTTCTCTCTGGTCCCCTGGAACAAGCTCCAGGGGCTCAGTCCCAGCCTCTCATCCTCTCTCTATGTAATGATGATAATAACAACAACAATGATAATGGGTATTTGTTAAGGCCTCATTAGCACCAAACCCATGCAACATTTCTCACGATCACTTACCCAGACCCTGAAAATGTGCTGGGAGTGGTTGCCTATCAAGAGATGTGTCGTGTCCCCATTTGTAAAATTTCCCTGGCCCTCTTGCTATCTACCTGTCCAGACATCGACATTGCTGCTCCAATTTCCCCTGGCTCACCATCACGTTTTTACATATGCACCTCAATTCCTGCCTCAGGGGCCACTACTCTAATTGTTTCCTTCAACCCTGGCCAATCCACTCTACCTGACATAGTCCTGAGACTAAAACTCTATCCACCACCCAGGATATCTCTAGCTTATAATAAAATTTAAATTACATTTAATTTATACTGTTATCAATAAATGTAAATGGAATTAAATTTATATTTAATTATAATTGTTAATATATTATAAACATAATTTTAATAAATATTGTAGTTTTTAAATCTAAACTCATCATTTCCTACTTAATTCATTGTATCTATATTCTATGCTCATGAGATTATTTATGTGTATTGCATCTACATTTTGGAAATACATATAATGGTGTTCTAGTGTGCATCTCTTCCCAGCACTGGGTCCACTGACATCACATTAAAAACTTAAATTTAGCCTTAACCAGTTTGGCTCAGTGGATAGAGCGTTGGCCTGCGGACTGAAGGGGCCCAGGTTCGATTCTGGTCAAGGGCATGTACCTTGGTTGTGGGCACATCCCCAGTAGGGGGTGTGCAGGAGGCAGCTAATCGATGTTTCTCTCTCATCGATGTTTCTAACTCTCTATCCCTCTCCCTTCCTCTCTGTAAAAAAAAATCAATAAAATACATTAAAAACAAAACAACTTAAATTTAGCCATGGAGCGCTGGCCAGTGTGGCTCAGTTGGTTGGAATGTAGACCAGTGCATCAAAGATTCTGGGTTCAATTCCTCCTTAGGACATATATTTAGGTTTTAGGTTCCATCTCTGGTGGGGGCAAGTGCGGAGACAACTGATTGATGTTTCTCTTTCACATCGATGTGTCTCTCACTATCTCTCTCCTCCCTTCTTTACTCTCTAAAAATAAATAAATAAATACAAATGTATTCTCAGGTGAGGATTTTTTAAAGAAAATCAGCCATGGACACATTTATATCAGGGAAATAGATAAATCCTACAAATCAAGATTTGGTTTAGCCCTGGTAAGTGTGGTGCAGTGGATTGAACACCGTACCATACACCAAGAGGTTACTGATTCAGTTCCCAGTCAGGGCACATGCCTGGGTTTGTGGGCTCAATCACCAGTACAGGGCATGCAGGAGGCAGCTGATTGATGTTTCTCTCTCACATGGATGTGTCTTTTAGATCAATGTTTCTATCTCTCTCCTCTCTTCCTCTTTCTAAAATCAATAAGAATATTTTTTAATTAGTTTATTGTTTTTGGCTATAGCAGGGATCACCAAACTAAAACTAATGGGTCAAATCTGGCCTGCAAGCTAATAATCAGTTTTATATTTTCAAATGATTATAAACTAAAGGCAAAGAACATGCTACTCTGTCAGACCTTTTGTGGCCCAGAGAGCTTAAAATCTAACCAGCTGGTCCGTTACATAAAGGTTGTTCAGCCCTGGTGTAAAACAAGGTTTGGATACTGTGTCTTGACTAAACCCAGTCTGCCAAGTTTTTTTGTAAATAAAGTTTAATTGAAACACAGCCAGGCTCGCACATCTCTGTACTGCCTACGGCCACCTTCGAGCTACAATGGCAGGCTGAGTAATTGTGACAGAGACTGTCTGGCCTGCAAAACCTAAAATATTTATGCTCTGATACTTAATAGCAAGAGTTTGTTGTCCCTTGTCTAAACTAAAGAAAGTAATGGCGAAAATTAATAATGAAGATTAAATTTCAAAATTTTATGTTATGTCTGTAGTCAGCCATTGAAAATAGCACAAAAATTTAGAAAACATTCCTCCAATATTAAAAACTCATTATTTGAATCAGGAAAAAAATGTGCTCAGTTCACGTGAGTGAGTGAAGTTCCAGTATGTCTTTACTCTTTCAGTTTTGTATTTTGCTTGTTAATGCCAACAAAAACATCAACCAACACTGTGTGGGAACTACATTTGTTCATCAGTTGCAACTGTATGTTGGTACAGATATGAGTTTGGCAAAAACCAACAGAGCGTTCTGTGAGAATCAATTGGCTATATGGAATTTACAATACTATAGAGTGCTGTATATTTTATCACTTGTATATCGTGTGCTACATACATGCCTTACATCAGTACCACCTATTATAAACATGTGTAAATATATATATATATATAAACCCATCTACCCCAACAAACACTGCACACACGCGCACACACACACACACACACACACACATACACACACATTCTTTTTTGCTCAGAGTCAGTGTTGAAATATTTACAACACACCCTCCAGCTACTTTACAGAACCTGGCAACACTACTATGCAGAGAACTGTAGTACTATTTGATTTCTGGATGGATAACAAAAGTCCTATAACAAAGCAGCTGGAAAGTGGGCAATAACATTAATAAATCATGCTTTTTATATCAGAACTGCTAGTGGAGAATGGGTTAAAATGTATAAAAAGTGCCCACATGTTAATAAAAAAAGAATGCCTGCCCCGGCATGAGACCTATCATGTCTTAATCTTGATTATTTCTGTTCTGAAGTAAAGTCATTGAAGGAATTGGCCTCACCAGCACCTTCAAGCCTGAAGTCAGTACAAGACGAGGTCCTACCCATAGCTGCTGAGTGTGGGCCTGACTGGACATGTCTGGCCCCCAAAGGACTTGGTCACTTAGGAGCCACCCCCTGGAGAGCTGGAGAGACTATGCCCTGTGGGGGAGAAGACATGCCCCTTGGTGAGCCGAGCTCCCTGGAGGTGACCTGTGAAGGGTGGAGCGGCTTCTTGAGGAAGAATTCACACAAAGTCAAGGAGGATGTGACTATCCCAAGTAGACCTAGAACAACACCTCAGTCACTGAGAGAGAACTGCTTATTTAAAGTAGACTTATTATTTTAAGATAATTAAAGTGCATACACAGCTGTAGGAAATAATATTAAAAAATCCAGTATACCCTTTGCCATCATCACAAACATTCCTCTTTTATGACCACATTTACATACCTCTGATCCCCATCCCCTCCTTTAGCCCCTGGTAACCACTAATCTATTCCACATTTCAATAATTTTTTTCAAGAAGGTTATCTATATATATATAAAAGCCTAAGTGACCAAACAACCATTCAACAGTTGACCATTCAACCGGTAGCTATGATGCGCACTGACCACCAGAGGGCAGATGCTCAATGCTCAGGTATGGAAACATGGAACAGACTGATGAATCTCAGAGGGAAGGGAGAAGGGAGGAGGGAGGGAAGAGATTAACCAAAGATCTTATATGCATACTAGAGGCCTGGTGCATGAATTCGTACACCAGTGGGGTCCCCCAGCCTGGCCTGTGGGGATTGGGCCGAAACTGGCAAGCCGACATCCCTTGAGGGGGTCCCGGGTTTTGAGAGGGTGCAGGCCAGGCCAAGGGAACCCACCAGTGCATGAATCCATGCACCAGACCTCTAGTATCAACATAATTGTACACTATGTACCTTTTGATGTTGGCTTTTATCACTCAGTCAAATTCTCTGGAGATTCATCAAGGTTACTTCCTGCATTGATAGTTTATTCATTTTATTACTGAGTATTCTACAGCTTGTTCAACCACCTTCCCATTGAAGGATCTCTGGATTGTGTTTTAGCTATTATGAATAAGGTAGTTATGGACATTCATGCACATGTTTTGTGTGAAGATCAGTTTTCATTTCTCCGGGATGGACAAACGAAAGTGCAATTGCTGGGTTGTTTGGTAGTAGCATGATAAATTTTATTACCAGACTGCCAAATTGTTTTCCGAAGTGTCTGTGCCTTCTCACTAGCAATGCCTGAGTGATGGAGTTTTTCCGGATCCTTGCCAGCATTTGGTGTGGTCACTATTTTCTTTTTCATTTTAACCCATCTGATATTTGTGTAATGATATCTCATTGTCATTTTAGTATGCAATTTTTGTTTATGTTCAACATTATTTGACCTCTGTATAATCTTTCAGTAAAATGTCTCTTCATTTCATTTGTCCATATTCTAAACAGACTGGCTTATTTTTTTAATTATTATTATCTTATGATTGAAGGTATTGACACGGTACCCGGTAAGCAGAAATTTTTCCCAGGTCATGTCTCATGAAATCGAAGAATGAAGCCACGGACCAGAGGAGTCCAAACAAGGCAGGAATGTATTATAGACAAACACCGGCTCCCGGCTCAGGAAGGGGATTCAAATGGGTTGTCATTAAAGCATTCTGCTCTCCCCTTATATCTGCTAAAGGCCTGCTCTTTGTCTATCTGTGCCCATCTCTGATTGGTTCCTGGCTTTTTTGCAACATTTTATTTTGCACTTACAAGAAAAACACCCCTGTTTCAAAACACCCTGTTTTTCTGCAAAACATTTTGTGGTTTCACTAGCTCCACCATTCCTACCTTCTTCCCCCTTTCACCTGTCTACCTAATTCTGCTTTAACTCCTTTTAGTATTACAGAGTCCCTTTTTATTCCCATTGGCCCTCCCCCAATCCCTGACCCCAGATTTTCACCACACTA
Organism: Myotis davidii; assembly: GCF_000327345.1. NCBI lineage: Eukaryota > Metazoa > Chordata > Mammalia > Chiroptera > Vespertilionidae > Myotis > Myotis davidii. The sequence continues at coordinate 4,244,003 of NW_006300367.1, forward strand.
CTATCTGTGTCCATGGGTTTATTTTTGTTCCATGTTTTCTTTTTACTGTTGAGGTATGAGAGTTTTTATATTCAAGCTATTAGTCCTTTGTCAGATATATGGTTGCATATATTTTCTGCTGGCCTGTGGCTTGTTTTTTCCTTCTCTTCACAAGATTTGCCTCAGGGCAAACGTTTTAAATTCTGATGAGATCAAATGTATCATGTTTCTTCGTTTTCCAGGCTTTTGGTATCATCCTAACAAGTCTTTGCCTAACCAGAGGTCCTGAAGATATCCTTCTATTTATTTTTGGTAAAAGCTTTGGAGTTTTATGTTTTAAATTTCAGTTTTGATCCATTTTGAGTTAATTTTTATAAAAGGTAAGATTTGCTAAAATTTTACTGATGATTTTTATATCTAAATTCATGAGAAATATTGGTCTATAGTTTTCTTTTTCATAATATCTTGTCTGGTGTTGTTACCAGGGTAATATTAGCTTTATAAAATGAGTTGGAATGTTTTCTGAAAGAGATAGTCTAACATTGACCTTAATTCTTTAAACGATTAGTAGCATTGTAAAATTCTACAATAAAACCACCAGGTCTGGAGATTTCTTTTTGAGGAGACTTTAAATTGCAATTTCATTTTTTTAATGATTAAAATACTATGCAGGATTTCCAACAGGCTCCAGTGGAGTCCATGCCCAGGGCAGCCCTCAATGCCCAGTAGGGCACTGCTGGCTCCAGCAATGTCAAGTACAGATTGACAGACAATGAAACTCCCCCAGGCACTGGATTTTCCCAGTAAGATCAGAGTTTTGAGGAGCATGTATCTTCTCTGAAACATCAAAATATTCCTAAGAAAGATGTTTTTGAAAGCTGGAGTGCCTGTGTTAACCAGGATTATTCTCAAAGTTGCTGAAGACTGGAAAAGTTTATATTATGTAACATTACTGAAGTTATTGTATTTTAATTTTTAATATTCTCTATTAAATATAATGCATATGTTATCAGGCTCTTCACAGGTCAGCAGATGTAGCAGACTCGGTCTCCCAACTGTGTCATAGACATCAGTTGAATTTAAGTTTATGACTAGAGTCTTGAAGGGACATTTTCTTGAATTACTGGTCAAACAATACAGTGAAACATCTAAGAGTGAGCATGAAAGGATCCTTGTCGATAATGTAAAAAAAATTTCACTTATTGATATCATAACTCCCAATGCTGGGCTGTTTCATTATGGCAACAGTCTGTGGCTGTAATGTATTTAATGATGATTTATATGAACCAATTAGAATATTGTGTTTTTAATTTCTATTTTAAAAAATATATTCTCACTACTTTTCTACCAGATTCTCTGTCTTATTAAGCCCATATCCTTACAGCCAGTTATGGCAGATTGTTTCAGCAATTTCCAGTCCCACATGCTTAGAGCCTTGCTACTCTCCATCAATTTCTTTCCCCGCTTGAATCACAGAAGATTTTGTTACTGCCTTTATGAATAGAATGTGACATCACATGACCTCCAAGGCTAGGTCATAGGAGCTTATATAGTTTATAGTTGGCTCTCTCCAGATGTCCACTCTGAGAGCTCAGTCACTATGCAGTGAGATGCACAGATTACGTGGAGCAACCACACATACGTAGTCAGGTCAACAGCTCTAGCTGAAGTCTTAGGCTACATGCAGTATTAATCATTAGTCATGTGAGTAAGTGAGCCTTAAGATGACCAGGGTTTCAGTATTTTAGCTGAAACTCTAGATATTATGAAGCAGACACAAGCCATTGTTGACAAACTTTGTCAGAAATCCTGATATTGGAAATCTGTAAATATAATTAATGTTGTTATCCCACTAAATTTGGGGGTAATTCATTATGTACCAGTTGTAATCCTCACATGCTCTGAAAACTGGAGCACTATCTTCTAAAATATGTTTCAATGAAAATTCATAGATTTTACCTTAGTTTTCACTGGTGAAATAAGTGTGAGTAACACTGGGAATAGCATGCATGGAACATGAATTTCCATGAAGAAGTTATAATTTGAAAATGCCTCAAAGTGTCCCAAAGATTTTAGACTGTAGAAACTCTCTCCCTACATTTGATCTTAATACTTCTATGAAATATACTTTGGGAAAATCTTTTACGGGGTAGCTATACTCAAGCCTCTTTCTCTCCTCTCCCAAGGAACAGAAACAATGGTCAAGAGCAAAATGGGTCTTTGTGAGAGAATTTACAGGACATATTTGCTTTTAACCTTGTATTGACTACTTATTTCCATAGTCCATGTGTATAGCTCCCTCTTTCTTGGGATTTTT
>NW_006300367.1:4246402-4250504 GCF_000327345.1 Myotis davidii
AGCAAGAAGTGGCTCAGAGGAAATATGGAAAAAAGTTTGCATGACAGGACATGACCCTCACATTCCACACCTGTTCAACCCAGTTAATCTTAGTAGAAAGCAGACAAGTGGTAAAAATTAATGTGTGTATTAAGAAAGTGCATTTAACAGGAGTATCCTCAGAGCCATATCTTTGTGTGTGTGTTGATAGAGGAGCGGATGTTAGTGAAAAGGAAGTTGAAATCTCTCCTCAGGAATATGTGTGTGTGTGTGTGTGTGTGTGTGTGTGTTGAGAGAGGAGTGGATGTCAGTGAAAGGGAAGATGAAATATATGGGAAAGGAGGAAGATGAGGTGGTGGTTATTTTTCAGGTTTGGCCTGGTAGCGGAAGAATCAAAGGTCCTCCTCTAGGGCAACTGTCTCCATAGTAACAACCTATACATGACTAGTTCCATTCCCAGGTTCCTCCACCTGGGCAGTTTTCTCTAACATTTTCCACTTATCAGCACCCAACATAAAACATGCACAAAGTTCTAACTTCTGGTGGGTTCTGGACGTAGATAGGTGAGTAAAACTCAGCTCCCATTCTCGTTGACAAGAAAGATATCAAGGAATGTGCTATATCTCATTAATAATAATCTTGCAAGTATCACCTCTTTGCAATAGGACTCCCACTCTTTGTGTCAGGGGAGGCGGGCTTTGGGTCTTTTAATGCAATGCAGCAGAAGGAATGCATTGTGCCATTTCCAAACCTGAACCTCAAAAGGTTTCCTAGGCTCCTGCTCTCCCTCTTGGAACTCTGTCAGTGTCCTAGTTATAAACTGGGCAAGCAGGCTGAATTTGGGGAAGAAATATGGCCCAGTTCTTCTGTCCCCCAATCAATATCCATTTAAATAAGGCTATCTTTAATCAGCCAGACTCCAGGTTGCCCACAAACTGACTTCAGACAAGTCCAACTCAGATCAGCTGACCCAGATTCATGATCCTATAAAATAAAAAGGATAATATGCAAATTTTCCCCTCCACCAGGAGTTTGACCAGGGGGTGGGGCCGGCTGGTCAACCACCTGTGGCCCCTCCCTTTGGCTGGCCCAGCTCAATCATCCCTGATTGGGTGGGCTGGCCGCACCCCACCCATGCACAACTTCATGCACTGGGCCTCTAGCCACTAAGTATTCAGTTGTTTTTTAAGTAGCAAAAACCTAACTGATCCAGGGAAACAGAAACAAAAAGAAATCAGATAAGTTCTGTTTTATTAATAAGTGCAGGATTCTTGGGTAGCACAAAGGAGATTGACCAATCAGTCCTATGGGGATGGATTATACATGACTTAAGAGATAACTCATTAGGAAGAATTAGTTAAGTATATTATTAGGGAAAATATAGGAGCAGAAACACACAGGTAAGCAAGAAGTGCCAAATGTGTATAAGAAAATGCAAAGCAATATGGACTTTTAAATATTGTGAGTCATTAGGAAATCAGGTTAGAATGGGAAGCAGAGACTTACCTTGTTAAGAAGTTTGCCCTCCAAGTTCTGGCATCCTTCAAGGCCCCATCAGTCCCCCATTCCTTGAGGTTTTTCTGACTGCCCTCCATCCACAGCTAGTGTTACCTATTGTGGCTTCTCTGGTTTTCTGTAATATTCCTGGTCTTTGGTCTTTCACTGAGCACTCACTCAGCCTATGGAGAATATTTAGTGCCCAAATCTGTCAGCTGTAAGACAGCTTTTCCATCAACAGATTCCAGATTTGTTTTTTTATCTCTGTAACAACTCTGTTTCATGTCTCTAACAATATGAATTGATGAAAAAATGATGGTTAACCTCTACCAAGAATTATTGGTCATCAATTATTTGTAAGACAGCATATTATCTGCTGTTCTGTCACATAGAATGAGATAAAATTGATAGGAAGACTATTCCCTGAGGTTCTTGGGGTCTAGAGCTCCAGTCACTCAGCTGAATAAGCCTACTCATAAAGTACAAACAGAAGCAGCCATATATCCTGGGGACAGAGAAGCTGTGCACCTACAGAGAGACCCATAGCACCAGTTAGGCAAAGAGTCCTAAATTTGGATCCTGGTTCTGTCACTTGCTAACATTCTAACCTTGTGGGAATGTCTCCATTTTCACAGCCTTCACTTCTATATTTATGAAATAGAAGTATTGTTAACTTTAAAATTTTTAATTTAAATGATGATATATGACTAGTGGCTATCATATTGGACAACACAACTCTGGAGTCTGAATGCACTAAATTCAAACCCTGTGTATATAACTTAGTAGTTGTGTAACTTTGGAAACTTACTCAGTCTTGCTGAGCTTTGGTTGCCTACTCTGTAAAAGAATTAGAAAAAATATTTGAAAAGATATTGGGAAGCTAAAAAGAGATGTAAATTTAGTAATTGATATTCAAAGAACATTCAATAAACCTGTAGTATTATTTTGTTGGTTTATAATTTCGAGTACTCATAATTTTAAAACTATACTGACGATGTCTTTGTCTCCCAAGGAAAAAAATGAGACACGTGAAACAGGATTGTCAATGTTCATGAAGTTTAAGGCCCTACTTGAATGTCAGAGCTAGATGCCCATTGAGCAATACTCAAATATGTGTTTTCTGGGTGCTGTGAATCTTTGTGACACTATGTTAAACACAACTAAGGCTACAAAAGACACATGCAATGCTTCTTATCATGCAATGGTAAGGTGAAATAACACAGGGGGGAAAAGAGGAAATCAATGATCAGTTGGGTGGTGGGTTCTGACCTGCTGTAGCAATGACCCAGCAATTTCCACATACCTTGGAAGCTGTGGAAAGGATCCAACCTCTCAATAATGGTTCAAGGACTGTACAAGACCCTTAACATTTAATAGCTTATTAAATGCTCATGCCAATCCTTCAATACTACTGCTATTGTCTATGTTCTACAGATGAGCAAACCATGAATGTGAGGAATAAAATAATTTGACTTCTGACATTATCAAGTCTGGGGTCTGATTTGTCCATGCCAGCCATTAAGTTAGCCTATTACTGTTTTGTGGATGCTGGCAGAAGACACAAGACTCCTGAATCAGAAACAAAGGACTTTATTGCTCGCGGCACAAGTAGCACAATTTACCTTCGTTCCTTTCCCCCAAGTCCCACCATGGGCTCAAGCGGATACTGTGCATGCAGTATGTTTGTATCACAGCTTAAAAACATCGGGCTTTGGAAATCTATCATGTTATAGCAAGCAGTAAGCCAATCTACTCTTTCTCTTCCACAGAGACATGACCTCATCCTCATGGTTTCTCATTGAAAACATAACCCTGGAAAATGTTTTGGTAGAGAGTAGTCAGGCCTTTGCATATTTGGCCTACTCAGAGAGGAGATTTCAGGGAGACTCAGGGCTGTGTCTGATTGCCTTTCCCAAAGACCCCAAGGAGGATGAGATGAATGTATGCTGGCTTTAAATTCCCTTCTGTCCCACTATAATATGGTGCCTGGTGGCCAGATGTGTCCAACTACCATGCCTGTAATCCCACTGGCATGCCCTTGACGTCACCTTGTACAGATGAAATTCACAATGTAATAATTAGTTTAAAGGAGCCTACATTCTTGACCTGGTCTCTAAGCAACCTACATACATTATTTCTAACACTTATAAAAATATTTTGAACACAATAGTATTCTTATTTTATACTAGTAGCCCAGTGCACAAAAATTTGTGCACTCAGGGGTAAGGGTGAGGAGTGGGGCCAGACCCCTCAGCCCGACCTGCACCCTCTGTCATGTTCCGGGACCCCGGCCACTCCTGGCCTAGGCACAGGCTTACAGGCTTGGGGCAGCCTGACTCCCAAGACCCCAATTTATCAAGAGAACAAAGTCGGCATTAGTTACAGCCCTCACAGAACCCAGTACACTGCATCTGTGCATACAACTGCCTCGTTCATGTGCCTGCTTCACCCTACTGATTTACTAACATCTTGAGGACATAGCTCTGTCTTATCCTGCTTCACTTTCAGTGCCTGACCTGGTGCCATGGACCTGAGGGGTTTGCTGAGTGAGTGAATAATGAGTGAGTGAATGAGTGAATGAATGAGCCAGTAGGTGAATGAGCAAGCAGCTGCCAGCGGGGATAGT
>NW_006300367.1:4250750-4265738 GCF_000327345.1 Myotis davidii
GCTTTCCCTTTCGCCTCCCTGCATTGTGCCTACATATGCAAATTAACCGCCATCTTTGTTGTGGGTTAGCTGCCATCTTGGCTGGTGATTAATTTGCATATAGCCCTGATTAGCCAATGGGAAGGGTAGCGGTCGGACGCCAATTACCATGTTTCTCTTTCATTAGATAGGATGAGATACTGAGGAAATTATTCAAGTGACCTGCCCAAGGTGACTCAGAAGCTTTTCTCTCGCACCCTCCTCCTCCCTTGCTTATTAATCCCCAGCTTTCTCCCATAGGAGAAGGTAGTCCTTCATTGCTGTCAGTGCTCATAACTCACACCTTCCTGACATGGGTTCATTTCCCTATCTCATCCGACATTGAGCCTAATGATACCAAGTCCAGAAACAATCGATACTCTCAGTTTTCCTTTTTATCTTTTATGGGTCCCTGCAGACCAGCAGTTTAAAACAAAAATGTTTGTTAAAAGAGCAAGGAAAATAAATCATTCTGATGAAACTGCTAAAACTGAGTTATTTTTATAGCATTTAGATAATTTTTTATTCCAGTTAAACAGTGTAAATGATCAAAAAGGTAATAGATTTCTTGGAGAAACAAGTCATAATATGGTTTTGAAAGCATAACAAATAGTATTATGTTCCATAAAGTTCAAAAGAATATCTTTCTCAGTCTTACTCCCTCCAAATAGCATCTTCTGATGCCTTTAACCGGGACTTTTCAAGGTATTTTCCCAAAGCTGTGTAGAATTCCTCTTTTTCCACTTTCCCTGAGGTAGTTGTTATAGCATATGGGGCCCTGATGGATCCTTATCAGGGTGAGGGCATAACTGAGCAGAGCCATAGCTCATAGCACTGTTTGCTGTTGAGCATTTCACAGCCAATAATTCAGAGGTTGATGGCTCTGGAATGTCCCCTTACTACTATGGAAGGCATGAATATTAATTAGGAGAACTCTTCAGAATAACTTTTAATGGCTTTGGGGATGAGGAGCTATGTCGGGAACTTTCTAAAACCTCTCCTGACTCAGATTTCACTAATAAGTTGGTATATTTGCCCTCTCCCTCATTGAGGGAAAACATTTCCCTGCCTTCCACTTAAGTTGAGTCTTTAAAGCAGAGAAGTTATTTCCTCTTTTTTAAATACTTAATTTAATCTTAATTGGTAAGATTTAGGTATCGTTTTATCACACTCATTGGATTATAAATTTCTTCAAAATGAATGGTGAGGGAGCCATCATATTAGTTGAGCATCCATTATGTTTTAGGTGTTGTGTTCATTATTCTAATATTCACAATGTGAGGAGTGCAGTATGATTGTCATTTTCAGATAAGACATCAGAGGCTGAAAGAGTTATAACATTTGCCCAACTACACATAGGTGGAGGGAAGAGAGGGTGGGGCCCAGCCCAGGACTGCCCTGGTGCTGTGGGCTTCCAATTGCAGGTGTTGCTGACTCACGGCAACAATGCGGTGCACTGGAGCAGTAACCGGGCTCCTGCTCAGTCCATGTTGTTGACCATTTTCTATTTCAGCCTTTTCACTCCATCCCTGATGGATTATCACTGTAGAAAGTGTGTCCCAGATTTAGAGACTCTGGGATTCAGATACTATGGGATTCAGAGTCTGGTCTGTCTGAGGAACTGGCCACATCTGGCCTTCAGGTAGCATTTGGCATGACAGAAAGCCCGCAAGACAAAAGCGACTTAATGAACAAGCACTGAGAGAGAGCAACCACGAAGGGGACGCCATGGCCTCTGTCCCTCCAGCTCAACCCATGCACAAGGCCCAAGTTCTGAGGCCACCAGTGGAAACTGAAGAAGTATTTTTCATAAGGAAATGTGTGGGACACAGAATGCGTTCAGTGCTGTTTGAAGGCCCAGGGGAACAAGTGTGACACAGCAAGACAGAAACAAGTAGCTTCCCAACTCTGTGAGGACCTCAGCACCGGAAGTCTTCAGGGACCTGGAGCCATGTGACACCTGGAGTAGGTGATGTCCCTAAATGAGGAAACAGCTTTCTTTATGATGAGGCTGAGGATTCTGCCAGTGACCTCAGGAAGGGACCAAACAGGAGGACACACAGGACCCCTGCATAGCCATGCCCCAGACTTCTTACACAAACCACAGAGGCAAAGATGAGAGAGGGGTCTTCATTATGCAGCCAAAGACACAAGCCATGGATTTCCAAAAAGCAATGTTATTTTTAAAACATGTGCTCCCTTAAGCCAGAGGAATTCAGTTCATGCAACTGAAGACAAGATATGATATTAGATTGAAGATATTTATCCTATTCTACTCTAGTCTATTCTATTCTGTTGTATCTTATTCTATTTATACTTGGGAAAAGATTAAGTGAGGTAGAATGACCATAATGCCTCTTCCAGGAGACAAACAAATCGTCAGTTCAGGGAGAATGCCATGGAAGTTGGAGTGTGGGGAACGGTGTTCTGTTGAGCGCCCTGTACCCATGCTTCGTCTCCTCCACAGGCCCAGTGGGGGAGAGGGGCTGGGCTAGTAAAGCAGAGAGGAAGGCTCTATGCCATGCCTCTCACACATTCCTTGAGAGCAAAGCTTGTGTGCACAGCAAGTCTTTATTTATTGTAGTTAATAGGTTCTATGATTTTATTTTTTTATTGGTTTCAGAAAGGAAGAGAGAAGGAGAGAGAGAGAGAAACATCAATAATGAGAAGAATGATTGATGAGCTGCCTCCGTGCCCCCTACTGGGGATAGAGCCAGAAACCCAGGCCTATGCCCTGACTGGGGATAAAACCATGACCTCCTGGTTTATAGTTGGATGCTCAATCACTGATTTACACCAGTCAGGCAGTTCTGTGATTTTAATCAAAACCAAACTAGTTTTATCATATACTACTTGTTATAAATATGAGTTAAGTTCCTATGCATTTTCATCACTATTATAACAGAAGGGATGTCATTCAAAGACTTGCTGTACTGACAGTAGTTACAATAGTAACATCAAAATCAAGTAGTTATATAAATAAAAGTCAATGCTAATGCATTTGTTTACTCATCCCACACTCACTGACCACCCACAAAACACTTGGCATGATGTTGAGTGTGGAAGTCAGGACCAGTCCTCACCTTCAATGTGCTCACTCTCAGATTCGGAAGCAACTCACACTTTGTCCATAAATGTGAGAGGTAACTTGGGCCAGGTGTGGACATAACTGACAAGGGAGCAGCACAAGTCATTACTCTGTCCAACATCGAACCAACATCCAGGGAAAACACTAAAGGAATTTAAGATGTGCTGTCTGCCCACCAAGGGGCTACAGCTTTGGGGGCAGATGGAGAGTAAACACACGAAATGCAAAGTGTTGCCTCTTCTTTCTCTACAAAAGCAGCACAGAAATGGGGGCTGTTCCAACAATCACTTTAAAGGCATTTGACCCTCCAATGAGAAAAGAATATCTTGTTTAATACGGGGCGCGGCTACAGTGTTTGGACAGGTTCAAGCCTCAGACTAATAAGAGGGCACAGTTCTCTCCTTGCCACGTGCAACTCCCAGCTTGGAGGGCAGAACCTTCCCAGCACAATTATAGCCAACAGCTGTAGTTGTAAGCTTGAACCTATGGTCCGAACACGTGGCCCCACGTGCCTGAGTGATAGAGTTCAGGTGCATGTAGTTGAGTAGGATTGAAACCCCCGAGAATGTTGTAAACATCTTGATCACGCCCCTACTTTGCCTTGTGGCATCAGTTATAAAATAGACACGGCTTGTGGGTGCTGGCGCTGTCCATCAGAGGAGCAGCGTCCCACCGAGACACAGCTTTCATTCTAATGTCTGTCTTTTCTAAGCCTTTCATCGCCCCCACTCAGGGTCACTGAACCAGGCTGAGCTGGCATGGCACATAAGGCACCCTGGGGCTGAGTATGCCATGGCTGTGCCGGCTCCCCGCAGTTTAAGGAGTTTTTTTAAATGCATTAAACATTTTTTTATCTTTTATTGAATTTATTAAGGTGACCCTGGTTAATAAACTTATACAGGTTTCAGGTGTACAATTGTACAACACATTATCTGTACACTATAATGTGTGTTCAATGCTCCAAGTGAGGTTTCCGCCCATCACCACTTATCCCTCCTCCATCTCCTGCCACCACCTTCCCCCAGCAATCACCATACTGTTGTCTATGTGCATGAGCCTTTTCTTTTTTTTTCATTTTTACTCTCTCTCCACCCCTCAACAGTTGTGCACCTGCTCTCTATCTATGAGTCTGTCTCCATTTTGAATTAAATATTATTCTAGACCTATTTCCAGGACACCTGGCTACTGCAAATATGATTTATAGTCGTAGCTCTGTATCACATAGATAAACAGGAAAAAACAAATTTAGAAAAGTTAGAAATTCCTAGTCAGAAGCAAAAACTTGAGGTGAAGAAGAGTAAACTATTCTCATGAAGAAGTCCATTCCTAGCCAAGGAAGTTTCATACATGTTGCTGAGATAAGCAAGCGGCTATTTGGGCCACACAAATCAGGTGAGTGCAAACCCCACACCTCCCTTCCTCCTTGCCTTTGCTGTTCACACAGCACACCCATAAAAGTTTCAACCCAGAAGACCTTTCCCATCAGAAAAGGTGTCAGATACTATATTAAAAGTTACCAGAAAAAGAAGGTAAGCTTCACGCTATAGACAAATTTTCTAGAACAAATTTATTCCTTAAATCAAGGCTGCCTTGCCAAGTAAAAATAACTAGCCCATTTATCTGTAATAAGCCTCATTTCATGGACCAATTTAAAATAATTCAGATGACTTAAGTTTTCTATGAAAACCATACCATCGCTGATAATAAGTTCTAGTCTCTCTTTGCTTAGTTACATGAGGGCAGGAAGGGAATTTTTCAGTTTTATCCTCAGAATTTAGGTCGGTGCCTAAAACATATTTCATGAATGAATGAATGAATGGAGTTGGGAGTAACTTCTGCATCGAGGAAAAAGTTGGAAGCAAAGACACAGACCCATGAATCTGACTTCTAACATATTGGGGGAGTCCTTAAGTTCTCCCGTTGCCTCAGGTCATAAACTCTCCTTACAAGTCTAGAAATTGCCAACAAGATGCTTGGCAGAATAGGAAAGGCTTTGCCTGTTCTGAGAGGCTCACTTCCCATCAGTAAGCTCATGCTGTGACAATTACTTCAGAAAGGTGACCAAGGCCTCTTCCCATTTAACTGGAGAAATAAGAGAACAAGTAAATGTCACAGTACTGAACAAATTTGTTACTTAAAAAAATTAAAGGCCTCAAACATTGCTGTGTGAGATCCAAAAGGGCACTCGGCTACTGCCTGGGTGTGGAAGACTTCAGGGCTGATGTGACTGCTCACCTCAGCTTTCACAATGTAACTGCAATGCCAGCATCTGGTACACAAAAGGGACACGAGGACCTGGAATTAGAGAAACTGAGATCAAGTTTTCCTTCTCCCATTGTTTGGGGCAAGGGAACTAGGTTTATCAGACTTAAGTGTTCTACCTTTAACTGAAACAAAAGCAAATACCCCCCTGTCTTCATAGCAGAACCATTGACAATAGCTAAGATCTGGAAACAGCCCAAGTGCCCATCAGCAGATGAATGGATAAAAAAGCTGTGATACATTTACACCATGGAATACTATGCAGCTGGAAAAAAAGAAGGATCTCTTACCCTTTGAGACAGCATGGAGGGACCTGGAAAGTGTTATGCTAAGGGAAATAAGCCAGCTGGATCAAGACACGTATCACATAATCTCACACATACTAGTATGTGGAATCTAATGAACAAAATAAACTGATGGACAAAATAGATCCAGAGACACAGAAGGATGGAACAGACTGATAAATCTCAAAGGGAAGACTGAAGTGGAGTGGAAGTGATAAGAGATTAAGAACTTGTATGCATATATGCATAACCCATGGACACAGTTAATAGTGTGGTAAAGGGCTGGGAGGGAGGGTTTGAGGTGGAAGGAGTCAATGGAGGGGAAGGGAATATCTGTAATATTCCCTTCAACAATATAGATAAAATATAAAAATGAAGGCCAAGAGACATATGAAAACATGCTCAAAGTCACTAATCATCTGAGAGATGCAAATCAAAACGACAATGCGGTACCATCTCACACCTGTCAGAATGGCTATCATCAACAAATCAACAAATGACAAGTGCTGGCGAGGATCCAGAGAAAAAGGAACCCTCGTGCACTGCTGGTGAGAATGCAGACTGGTGAAGCCACTGTGGAGAACAGTATGGAGTTTCCTCAAGAAATTAAAAATGAACTTCTATTTGACCCAGTAATCCCACTCCTAGGAATATATCCCAAGAAACCAGAAACACCAATCAGAAAGAATATATGCACCCCTATGTTCATAGTAGCACAATTTACCATAGCTAAGATTTAGAAAGAGCCTAAGTGCCCATCAGCAGATAAGTAAATTAAAAAACAGTGGTACATCTACACAGTGGAATACTGCACGGTGGTAAAAAAGGAATTCTTATCATTTGCAACAGCATGGATTGACCTGGAGAGCATTATGCTAAGCGAAATAAGCCAGTCAGAGAAAGATAAATATCACATGATCTCACTCATTTGTGGAATATAATGAACAACATAAACTGATGAAGAGAAACAGATCCAGAGACGGAGAAGCATTGATCAGACCGTCAAACCTCAGAGGGAAGGTAGGGGAGGGTGGGGGTAAGGGGGCGAGATCAACCAAAGGACTTGTATATATGCATATAAGCCTAACCAATGGACACAGACAACAGGGGGGTGAGGGCATGAGTGGGAGGGGATGTGGGGTAATGTGGGGATAAGGACACATATGTAATAACTTAGTCAATAAAAAAAATGAAGGTAAGGATCTAATGTAAAACATAGTTGACAACACTGTACCGTATAATTGAAATTTGCTAAAAAGGTAGAGCTTAAATGTTATAAGTAAATAAATATTTTTAAATGAAAAATGGTATTACAACATATTACTGGCGCTTCAGATAGTCTGGTCCCTTTTTTCTCTTTGGATTCCAGACATGCTCATAGAGAAATGCTTCCTGATGGGACCAAGAACAAGCTACTGCGTCTGAAGCTCCGGCATTCGCAGGGCCTTGCACTATGAAGAGCCCTACAGTTAAGCTTCATGGTAACATGTATTTTCAAACCTCTCAAATTCTTGATTTTTTTTTTTTACATATAACATAAGAATTAGTAATTCTTACAGCATTAGATTTTATAAGAAATTAAATGAAGCAACATGTGAAATTGCCTTGGATTGCCAGTATCTTTTGAAAAGTTTTAGTATATGTGTACAGTGTTCCATGTGGGGTGGAGCCCACACGCAGGGCATGAAAACTAGAAGTGACATAGAGAAGAGAGTGCGTGTAAAGAAGGCTTGGGTGTAATGCTGGCTGGAAAACATAGTGTGAAAAGTCAGAAACATAAACTCTCTCCTAAGAGCTAATAAAGTAGGAGGAGTGGAGAGACTAATAGTTAGAGCATAAAAGAGTTAGAGCATAATTGTGTAATGTGTGTGTGTGTTTGGCAAGTGAATTTAGGATATATCTGTGATATTGAATTATCAGACATTGGTACTTTAGATCAAATGTGCTAATATAAAATTATGTCTGACATTGGAAATTGGAGTGAATGGCCTTGTAAGAATAATGGATCAGACATGTAAATTTTGACAAGGAGGTGATAAGTGGTCAGAGAATTGAAAGCATAAGTTTATGCTGACAATGGAAAACATATGTTTATTATGATTCTGTGCAGAACTCTTGGCTACTGCAGGGCACATAATGGGAAAATAGCAGGGTGCCTATTAGGAGGAAAGACCCAAGGGTAGGAGGGCAGCAGATCCATAGACCAAAGTATGAACTATGGGATAAAAGAAATGAGGGTTATATTTCAGTCCCACACTTGTCAACTGGTTGATCTTGGACAAGTTACTTACCTTCCTAAGCATCAAAGCATCAGCTTTCTCATCTGTAAAATGGAGATGTAATAATAATTTAGATAATGTCCAGACCTGTAGGGTTGAAGATAAGACCTCCAATGGCTCTGCTTCTTGTTGAATGTTGAATACATTTTGCTTTGGATGTAAGCGGTAAGGCTGTCCACAATTGTGTGTATTTTCTTGGTGAGTGAGTGTGTGTGTGTGTGTGTGTGTGTGTGTGTGTGTGTGTGTGTGTGAGAGAGAGAGAGAGAGAGAGAGAGAGAGAGAGTATGTGTATGGGTGAGCATGTGAGTGTGTGTTTGAGAGAGAGAGAGAGAGAGAGAGATCGCCCAGAGATTACAAAGCATGGACAGAGCCTTTATTTTCTTTCTCTGGCCAAACTAAACTCTTCAAAGACATCTTGATAGAATTCATGGCCTTACTCTTCCCCTCCCAGACAAAGAGGTTTTGTTTCCTCTGATTCTCTGAGTAAACATTCCATTTTAATAGGCAAAGAGTGCCTGCTTTGGAAGTATTTCTCCAACATCACATCTGCCTTCATCATATTTCTGTGTAGATTCTTTTTTATTGAATTTATTTGAGGGATGACATTGGTTAATAAGATTACTTTTTGCTTAATCCCTTCACCGTTTTCACCCAACCCCTCAATGCTCCTCCCCTCTGACAGCTGTCCTTCTGCTTTCTGTCTCTGAGAAACAATTCTATTTTGTTGTTAGTTTATTTTGTTCATTAAATTCCACATATAGGTGAAATCTATGGTACTTGCTTTTCTGTGTATATTCTTAATAGACATTGGAATAGAGCATCAAAGAGTTTTCAGAGAGACAATGGGGCAAATTTCTTTTTAAAAACCCTTTGTGGTTCAATCAGGGTGTCTCCATCCTCCCCTGGACCTGGGTCTCACTGCATAACCATCAGAGCCCCCAACATTCACAGGTGTTCACATGTGACTAGTACCCAAATGGCATTTTCCTTCAGGTTCTTCAGAATAAACTTTAGCAAATTTCCTTCAAGTAACCTGAGGTAACATTCCCAGGCCTGGATGTGAAGTGGACGCCCCAGGACCACCAGTGAACCTGGAATATGCCCCACGGGCTCCAAAATATCGCCAAGCTTTGCCACCTCAGCCAGCTCTGCACAGCAGACTTGCATTGCCTCCTCTCAAAATCTTGAAGCAAGAGTGGAATGCATTTTCATTCAAGCATTTGACAGATTCTGCAGGACTTCCATTCGTGGATGCTTTTTTCTACTTTTAAATGATTTAAAATCCCAAACTGAATGTGCTTATATGCAAGAGGAGCTGAACCAACCAGGAGCTGTGCTCACTCCCAGCCCCTGCAGAGGATGCAGGACAGGAGTCAAACTTTGCAAAGCAGATAGAGGTTCCCTTTACTTCAGTTTTTTGCATTTTCAGTTTATGCTTTTTTATTTTTTTACTGCGAAGTGAAATTGCTCTGGGAAAGTATTAGAAGTGGCCTTTTGACAGCCAGATGGGACTGAAGTAAAATTTCCATTTTAGTCAAACTGGCCTCACACACTATGCAATTTTCTTTATCCCCCAGTTTAAATTCAAGGCTCCTATAGTGATATCACATTCAATCAAAGCCGACAGGTTATTTCATTAAAGTTTGGGGTTGAAGCAGACTAACTAGAATGCTGCCTCCATTGCTAATATTTCATTCCAGCGGCAGAGGCAATACCTTGGGTTGAGTGAAGAAGGTAAAATTTCTAGTGCTGCTGAAATTGAAAAACAGCTTGTTAGGGTAATTTGGCTCATTTAAATAAAATCACTGTTTATTTTTATTTCCCCGGAATTATAGAGCTCCCTCATTCCACCTGCTTCCTGCGCCTTCCTGGGGACCCTCCTTATTGCCTCTCCGGAGAGCGGCCCTGTGGACGCCAGAATGAGGGGCAGTGGAGATGGAGGCTGCCGTCCTGCCCGCTCCCAGTTCTCGTGCAGAGCGAAAACCCATTTCACTACACAATCTCTGGAGAGAGGGGAAAATACACAGTCTGCTTTCCACAGCCTTCAATTACACCTTCAAACCTGTCCTGTTCTGTCCAAGTGTAATAAAAGCTAATTCCCTGCAATCACGTTGGCTTCTGTTAGAGACGAGACTGCTGGGGGTTCTCTGAATTCAGAGGAAGATGAAATAACAGTCAATTAGGCACATGTCTGTGTGTGTAACTACTGCTGTTCCTCTGGGAAGCAAGACGAATGAAGCTCAACTAAACGTTAAATCCTTTTAAAACAAGCATTTGTTTGTCAGAGTTACAGAAGGTATTTCTGTAGAGGTTTAAACTTTAAAAGCAAATCACACAATGCAATATACAGATCTGTTTCATAGAAATCTGCACCTGAAACCTGTATGATCCTATTGACCAATGTCACCCCAATGCATTTCATAAATAATAAGTAAAAGCAAATGATAGAATACCCAAAAGTGTATTTGCCAATATAAGCAAAATGAGGCCATCATTCTTTTTATGCATTTATCAATATTGAGCGAGCATCTTCCAGCACATAATATCTGTATAAACAGCCCTATGTTCAGCAGTGCGGCCACTATAAATGTTGGGAGATAAAAGTATTGAATTTGAAGCTATCCCAGGACATACAGCTTCCACAGTTCAGATATAAATAAAGTTGGGTGGTGGTAGTTGGGTAATGTTTCAAAGCCAAACATTGCCAGGTCAGTTGGAGTTTACTATACAGCCTTAGTTTTCTATATCATAAGTTCAAGGATCTGGGTTCTTTCTGTGGCTCTGTCTCTATTTAACTGTGTGATATGAGACAAATGGATAAACTTTCACCATCAGTGAAAGGAAAGGAGGGCATATATGCAGTGACCTAATCCTGTAAGAATCTCCAAAGGTAACATTTATAAGTTTTTAGTAAAGGTAAGCACTGTGCATAATTTTTTTAAAAAGGTTTAATCAAGAAGGTTCCATGCAGAATGGGTGTCTGTGCAGGCGGGCAGTAGCAAAGCACTGAGCAGTAAGGGGAAGGGTTGAACCTGGCACGCAGGGGACACCCTGAGATACAATAACTGCCAAACATTCCCTGGTGTGCCAGGCTGCTTCCACTACCTCGGTCCAGCATCTTCTGGGTACTCCACCAGACTCAACGAAAGGCAACAGAAGGCTCCCGTATCTTCCAGAAATCTACAGCAACCAGGTATTTTATTCCACCGTAAGAATGAGAGTGAGTAGGCCTGAGAGACACTGAAATTGAATTTCATGAGAGAAGCAAGCTTCTCCTTGATCCTGGAGCATCTACTCCAGCATTCACACGGGGACAATGAGCGCCTCCAAAGGGCCAGTGTGGTGCTAGTGCTGGGGCAACAGCAAGCAAGTTAGGTGCAATTTCACATCCCAACAAGGGACTGAGAAAACCAACAAAAAAAGGCAGAGTATGTGAGATCAAATGCTTTACTTAAATATTCTCTTGCCCTGGCTAGGTAGCTCAGTTGGTTAGACCATCCTCCTGATACTTGAAGGTTACAGGTTTGATCCTCAGTGAAATAAGTCACTAAGAGAAAGACAAGTATGATTTCACTCATCTGTGGAATTTACAAACAAAATGAACTAACAAAATAGAAACAAACTCATAGAAAGAGAGCAGGCTGACAACTGTCCATGGGGCAGGGGCAGGGGGATGAGGGTGGTAAAGGGATTGAGCAAAAAGGAGAAGGAAAAAGAGAAAGAACTCAAGGACATGGACAACAGTGTGGTGGTTTCTGGTGGGGTTGGAGGTGGGGAGGGCATGGAGGAAGGGATGGGGCATAAATGGTGATTGACCGAGACTTGATTTGGGGTGGTGAACACACAATACAGTGTACAGGTGATGTGTTGTGGAATTGCGCACCTAACACCTAAATACTTTTGTTAAGCAGTGTCACCCCAATAAATTTAACAAAAACAAAAAATAAATAAATAAAAAATAAAAACAAGAAAAAAGAATCAGCCAATAAATGCATAAATAAGTGGAACAACGAATTGGTCTTTCTCTCTCTCTTTATCCTCTTCTCTCTTTCTAAAACCAATAAATTAAAAAAAATATTATTCTCAATAGTATAATACTAATAAAAAATGCTTAAAATTTATTGAATGCTTTTTTGTCTCAAACTCATCATTAAGCATTTTATGTTCATAATTTCATTTAACCTTTAAAACAACACCTGGAAGCAAGTGTAATTATTAAACTTGTAAAAGCAGATAAAGAGACTGGGTTGAAAGTATTAAACAACTTTTTCAAGTTAAAAAATGGTAAACAGAATTTGAGCAGATCTCTTCAAATCATAACTGCATTCTTATATTGACATTTTTCTGCCTCCTATTGAAATTGTTAACTTTTTTCTCTCCCCTTTATTTATATATAAATTTATACATTTCATTTCCATTCCTGAAATGGTTACTATTACTTTTTAATCAACATTATCAAGACATAATTTATTTTTTAATAAAATGTATCAACTTTTAATGTGCAGTTTTATGATTTTTGACACATCTATGTGACAACCACCATAATCAAAAGATAAAATGTTTTCACCACCCTGAAAACATCTCCCTCTTTTAGCCCCAAGCAACCTACTGAACTGCTTCTGTCATTACAATTCAGATTTGGACTTTCTAGGAACTAAAATAAATGAAATTATAAAGTACACACCCCCTTCATTCTCTCAGTATGCCTGCAATATTTCTCCATGTTGTGTGTACTAGAAAGTCCATCCCTTGTTGTTGTTGAGGGATAGTCATAGGATAGAAGTATAACAACCTGTTAACCCTTCTGTTGATGGGCACTTGGATTGCTTCCAATTTTTGTCTACTAAATATTAAGCTGTAAAAACATTAAAGTACAAGTCTTTACATGGGTATATTCATCATTCTTGGGTAAATATCTAGTTCTGCAATTGCTAACAGGCTGATTGTATATTTAGCATTATAAATATACTAGAGGCCCAGTGCACGAAATTCGTGCATGGATGGGGTCCCTAGGCTATCTGGCCTGTGGTCAGGGCCATCTTTCCCAGCTGCCTGTAGCTGGCCCCGCCACCTGCAGCCACCCACCCCAGTTCCCTGTTCGCCACCAGGTGATTGGTGCCTGACGGCTGGGGGAAGGGACCAAGAGGTCGGCTGTTCCTGTCCACTCACCAGCCTTGCCCCCACTGTGGGTCGTTCTGCTGTTAGGGTCAATTTGCAAATTACCCTTTTATTATATAGGATAGACGCCTGGTGCACAGGTGGGGGCGGGCTAGCCTGCACTGAAGGGAGCCCTGGATCAGGGTAGGGGGAACCTGTTGGGGGACAGGGCTGACCTGGGTAAGGGGCTGCTGGTGGTTTGCAGGCCAGCCATATCCCCCATCAGGGTGGGGGTCCCTGCTGGAGGGTGGGGCTGGCCTGGGCGAAGGGCCATGGGCAGTTTGCAGGCCATTCGTGCATGGATGGGGTCCCTAAGCTATCAGGCCTGATCAGGTTCCCTGCCTCCCTACTTCCCCGACTCCTTCTTCTCCCTTGCTGCCTGCACACCACCACTGTGCAGTTCCCCGCCTCCCAGCCTCCCTGCCTCCCCACTTCTCCTTCCCTCACCGCCTACATGCCACCATCGCGTGATTCCCCGGCTCCCCTCCTCCTTCCCTCACAGCCTGCATCTGCCACCACCCACCCCTGGTTCCCCATCCCAGCCCAAGGCCTGGCCCCAATAGGGTGATCAGGACCTGCCAGCTTGGGGGAGGGACCAGGAGGTTGGCCGGCAAGCCCCAATCAGGTGATCGGGGTCTGCTGCGGGGAGGGTCCAACCACCACTGCAGCGGGCGGGTGGCAGGCCAATCGGGGCCTGTTGGTTGGTGATCAGGGTCTGAAGGCAAGGGGCAGCTCCTTTTGTTGAGCGTCTTCCCCCTGATGTTCAGTGCACGTCATAGTGACTGGTCATTCCAGTCATTCTGGTCATTCTGTCATAATGGTCGCTTAGGCTTTTATATATAGAGAGATTTATATATTATAAATTTACAAAACAGTCTCCCAAAGTCATTGTACCATTTTATTATCTCCTAGGAATGTTTAAGAGTCCCAGCTGTTCTATAGTCTTGCCAACATTTGCTAGTCACAACTTTTGGGTTTAGCTGTTCTAGAATCTAGCATATGAGTAGAAGTATTCTGTTTTGTTCTAATTTGTGTTTCCAAAAAACTCACATATCAAGCCCACCCCACAAGGATTTTCCCGGATTTGTATGTTCATATTAGCCGTTTGTACATCTTCCGCTGCTCAGAAACTGTTCAAATCTTCTCATAATTATTTTTATTGGCTATTCGTCTCATTTTGAATTGTAAAAGGTCTTTACAAGTTCTATATATAAATCTTTTGTCAGATATATTCATTGAGAATATTTTTTTCCAGTCCTGGGTCAAGTCTCAGTATTTTTTGAATTTTATCTTTAGCAGACAAATATACTTTTTTAATTTTCTGACTTTACTTATGTTTCATTGATCTCTGTATTTATACCTCTGCCAATACCAATTTATTGCATACTGTAATCTGCAATTCTGGGGCACTAATTGGTCCCACTTTTATTTTCTTTGTCAGATTGTTTTATATGTCCTGAGAAAGAAGACATTTACTAAGAAGGGCTCCAGATGGCTAACTGGGCTCAAATTAAAAAAAAAAAAAAATCGAGAAACCAAGATGGCGGCATAGGTAAACACCGGAGTTTGCTGCCTTGAACAACCACTTCAAAAATACAACTAAAAGCCGAAACGGACATCATCCAGACCCACAGGAAGGCAGGCTGAGTGGAAGTTCGACAACTAGAAGGAAAGAGAAAAGCACTGAGACTCAGAGGAGACGCAGTGCGGAAGTAAAATACTAAGGTGCGGAGGTGCATGCGGAGCAGGCTGGCGGCTGAGGGCGCGGTTGTTGTTTTCAATCGGGAGGGAGTCTCAGGCTCTGAGCTCCAGTTCTGGGTGAGTCTCTAGGGACCCAGACTCATACGGGAGAAGTGGGCCTGTCTGGCATCGCTCAGAACCCTAGGGCAGCTTTCTCCTG
>NW_006300367.1:4266708-4276180 GCF_000327345.1 Myotis davidii
GAAATGCTGAAAGATTTTCTTGAAGAAGAGGAAAAAGAAGAAAAAGGTAGAGATAAAAATTATGAACAACAAATACATATCTATCAACAAGTGAATCTAAAAATAAAGTGAATAAAAAATCTGATGAACAGAATAAACTGGTGAATATAATAGAATCAGGGGCATAGAAAGGGAGTGAACTGACAATTCTTTGGGGGAAAGGGGTGTGGGAGATTCAGGAAGAGACTGGACAAAAATCATGCACCTATGGATGAGGACAGTGGGTGGGGAGTGAGGGTGGAGGGTGGGGTGGGAACTGGGTGGAGGGGAGTTATGAGGGGAAAAAAGAGTAACTAATGTAATAATCCGAACAATAAAGATTTAATTTAAAAAAAAATCTAGCAGCCATTTCTACACAGGAACCTGTCACGCAAATGCACGTTAGGGAGAGGACTGCACTAACTGCCGGCCTGCACTGTGTTTCTGTCATCTGAGCAGCCCTTATAAAGGAGTTCCTTGAATCCTATTTCAACCAATAGGACCGAAGCTTTCCTCATCTGATCAGAGCTGCAAGGTTTCAGAGTCCTCATTTGCTTGAGGACAGATCAACCAGGGTGGGGACTTCTGTCTATGTAAGCCAGCTCCCTCTGCTCTAGAAGTGCCCTTTCCCTGTCCACTAAAGTCTGTGTTTTCCTGGCTGAGCTGAAACACTGAGCATGTCTTACCAGAGCAGGGTACAGCAGACCAGCACAGGCCAGAGCAGACTGGCCCAGCATGGAGCAGACCAACACAGTGCAAACAGACGATCAGGGAGCAGAGCAGAGCTGTCTACCTGGATAGGGGGCTGGCCCAGGGTTGCTTCACAGCCATGCTGTTTCACATCCATGCTGTATAGCAATTGAGCTGTTTTGCACTGAATAAAGTTTCCCTCTTCACTGCTCCCCAAATTGAGGATTCCTGTTAGCATGGAATTGGTATCGACTATTAGTTGACAAGCCTGTGCATTTCCATATAAATATCTATCTATATAAAACCCTAATATGCAAATAGACAGAACTGCAGGACAACCAAACAACCTAACAACCTGTCACTATGACGTGCGCTGACCACCAGCGGGTGCGTGCAGAACATGGCGGGCGTCAGCTGTGGCGGGATGGTGGAGCAGCTGAGCGGGGCCAGACCAAGGCAGGGCGCAGGTCACTGTCATCTGGGCAAGCCTCTGGTGGTTACTGAAAATTCTTTACTCCCACACGCCACTGTCCCACCTAGCGCTCGCACCTGCTGCCAGCCCCGATCACTGGGCACCAACAGTGGGTGTGAGCATCACCTGCCAGCCCTGATCACCCCTGAGGGCTTCTCTACCTCCCCCTGCTCCTGAAGTGCGATCTGGGTAGCAGCTGCCACTTTGCACTGCTGCCAGCGCTGGCCCTGCTCACACCCGCTACTGGCACCAGTCCCAATGGCTCCACGCTATCAGTGGGTGCACATGGGGCTGGCGCCTCCCAGCGCATGGAAGTGGAGGCAGCAGGAGCAGGGCTGCTGTCATTCAGGGGACTGGGGGCTACAGCAGGAGGGGCCAGGCAGGGGTGTGGAGGATGGGCCAAGACCCGCCCCTGTGCTCACTGCAGCCTCCTGGCCCACAGTTCCTTTTAAAGTGCACAAATTCGTGCACTGAGCCCCCAGTTAAAATAAAATTGTCTGTGTCCATTAACTAAAACTTGCTGGTATCTTCAAAGAAATAGTGTTAAACATGTAGATAAATGTGAAGAGAACTGATGTCTTTACTAAGATGAGTCTTCCAATCCATTAATGTGGTACATATCCCTACATATCTAAGTCTTCTTTTATTTATTTTACTGCTATTTTGTAATTTTCAAAACAAAGATTGTATACATTTTTTAAAATGTATACCTAAATACTTGTTCCCCTTTGGAGGAAATAGAAATGGTATTGTGTAGTTGATTTCAGTTTCCACATGTTTGCTGCTAGGAATGTGATCTTGTATCCTGTGACCTTGCTGAATTCATTTATTACTACTACTACTACTACTACTACTATGGTCCCAGTGCACAAATTCATGCACCTTGAAAGGAACTGTGGGCTGTGAGGCTGCAGTGGGCACAGGGGCGGGTCTTGGCCCATCCTCCACTCCTCTGCTCAGCCTCTCCCACCACGGCCCCAGTCCCCTTTCTGCTGGCAGCCCTGCTCCGGCTGCCACCACTCCAATGTGCTGATGGTGCTGGCCCTACTCACATCCACTGATGGCTTGGAGTGATTGGGGCCTGTGCCAGTAGCGGGTGTGAGCAGGGCCAGCGCCGACTGTGGGTGTGAGTAGTGGCTGCTGCTTCGATCGCCCCACAGGAGCAAGGGGAGGTGGAGAAGCCCTCAGGGGCGATTGAGGATGGCAGCTGCCACTCGCACCCGTTGACGGCACCGAGGGATAGGGGCCGGCACAGGGCACTGGCAGCAGGTGTGAGCGCCAGGCAGGACTGCAGCACGTGGGAGCAAAGAATTTTCAGTAACCACAAGAGGCTTGCCCCGATGACAGTGACCAGTGCCCCTCCTTGGTCTGGCACCCCGGCTCACCTGCTCCACCATCCTGCCGTGGCTGCTGCCCGCCATGTTCTTCCTGCCCCCCGGTGGTCCGCGCACATCATAGCGACCAGTTGTTCGTTTGTTCCACTGTTCGGTCTATTTGCATATTAGGGTTTATATGTATAGATTGTTCACTTTAAAAAAAAGATTATTAACATTTTTACATAGAAAACAATGTTTCTGCAAGGAGAAATAATTTTCTTTTTTAATCTATGCCTTTTATTTATTTTTTCTTGCCTTCTTGCAGCAAGTAGAACTTCTGGTTCTTCCGGCAAAAACATTGCATAAGAGTAATGAGAGTAGATGTCTTTGCTGCATTTCTGATTTAAAGGAGGAAGCATTCAGTTCTTGCCATTAAGTATGATGTTTGGGGTTTGTATAGACTCTGTTGAAAAGCCTATATGTCCATCTCTATAGTTTTCCTGTTTTCAATTTTATTTATTACTGTTCTTTTTTTCAGTTTACTTTGGATTTATTTTGCTCTACATTTTCCAGTAACTTGAGGTAGGAAACTAAGTTATTTTTTAGATAACTTTTCTCTGTTTTCTAATATAAGCATTTAGTGCAATAAACTTCCCTTCAGGGTTCATTTATCTACAACTCACAAAACTTGACATACTATGTTGGTTGTTTTATTTCATTCAATTGTATTTTTTATTTATTTGAGACTTCTACTTTGACCCACAATTATTTAGTAGTGTTTAATTAATGGAATTTGTTTCATGGCTCAAGATGTGATCTATCTTGGTGAATAGTCCATGGAACTTGAAGAAAATGTACTCTGTACTATTGAGTGCAGTGTTACATTATGTAAATTAGGTCCTATTGGTTGATTATGTTATTGAGTTCTTCTATGTCAGTGGTTCTCAACCTTCCTAATGCCGCAACCCTTTAATACAGTTCCTCATGTTGTGGTGACCCCCAACCATAAAATTATTTTCGTTGCTACTTCATCACTGTAATTTTGCTACTGTTATGAATCATAATGTAAATATCTGATATGCAGGATGTATTTTCATTGTTACAAATTGAACATAATTAAAACATAGTGATTAATCACAAAAACAATATGTAATTATATATGTGGTTTCTGATGGTCTTAGGCGACCCCTGTGAAGGGGTCATTCGACCTCCAAAGGGGTCGCGACCCACAGGTTGAGAACCGCTGTTCTATGTTCTTGTTGATTTCTTGTTTTGTAGTTGTATTAGTTGCTGGGGTTGGAGTAGGAGTATGGGACATGGAGAGCTGAAGTTCCCAACTATAATTGTGGATTTGCCTATTTTCTTTCAACACTATCAATTCTAATTTTCTATAGTTTCAGGCTCTGTTGTTTGGTGTGTATTTAGCTAAAATGTTATATATTACTGTGAGATTGATTCTTTCACTTTTTTTAATGCCCTTCTTTGACTCTGGTAATTTTCTTTGCTCTGAAGTACACTTTGGCATATATTAATACAGCTAATCCTGCTTTTTTATTAATTTTACATGCCATATCTTTTTCACCCTTTATATTAAACTTACCTATGTCATTGAATTTGACGTTATATTTTTGCAAGTAACATAGATTATGTGGAAAAGCAGATGGTGTTTATTTTAATGAAGTTCAATTTATTCATTATTTTATGATCCATAATTTTAGATCCCTTATTTAAAGTAATGTGCGATTTCTTTAAGGTTGCAAAGACTTTCTTGTATGATTATTTACAGTATTTACAGTTTTAGCTTTTATACTTGAATTTACGACCAATTTTGAGTTCATTGTTGTGGATGTGATAAGGAAAAATTCAAACTTGAATGAAAAAATATTTTGCATATGGATATCAACTGTTCCACCACAATTTTTTGGAAAAATTAATTATCTCTTACTGAATTATGTTGACACTTTGTCAAAAAACAATTGAACAGGTATGTGAGGACATATATATCTCTACTCTTATTTTTTAAATTTATAAATATTTATTCTTATGCCAATTTCACACTGTCTCGGTTACTATAGATTTATAGTAAGTCTTGAAAATTGTTTGGCTATTCTATATCCTTTATAGGATTTTTATATGTAGCTTTTTAATTATTACAAAATAATAATTTTGGTTAAGTTATGTTAAAAATATAAACCAATTTGAAAAAAAATTGACAAATAACAACATTGAATCTTTCAAACCATAATATATCTTTCCATGGGCTTAGGTCTTCAATAGTGTTTTTTAGTAGCTTTCTTCATTGTTTGGCTTTATTATTCAAATTTATTATTTCATATTTTACATTTCTAATGCTTTTGTAAATTACTTTGATTTCACTAATGTTTATTGCTAGCATATAGAAATGCTACTAATTTTGTATACTCACCTTTTATTCTGCAATCTTGATAAATTCACTATAGTAGTAATAGTTGTTTCATAGATTTAATAGGGTTTTTTGCATTCACTATATATATTATCTTCAAATAAATAATAATTTTTACTTCTTTAATATCTATGCTTGTTTCTTTTTCATGCCTAAATTTCCCTTCTAGAATCTTCAGTAAGTGTTGAATGTATGTGATGACAGTGGATATTCTAGCCTTGTTCTTAATCTTAGTAAGAAAAAAATTTAGACTTTTACAATAATTTTTATTGTACATTTTTGATATATTTCATCTTTATCAGGTTGAAAAGTTTATTTCTACAGAGGTTTTTATCATACATGTGTAGTTAATTGTGTCAAATGATTCTACACATTTATTTTTTTAATATAATTTTTATTGATTTCAGAGAGGAAGGGAGAGGGAGAGAGATAGAAACAATGAGGAATCATTGATCAACTGCCCCCTGCATGCCCCACACTCGGATCAAGCCTGCAACCCAGGCATGTGCCCTGACCAGGAATCAAACTGTGATCTCCTGGTTCATAGGTCAATGCTAAACCACTGAGCCACATGGGCGGGGAACTTATATATTTATTGAGAAGATGATATTGATTTTTCTCAATTACTCTGCTAAAGAAATGAATTGTGATGATTTATTTTCAAATATTAAATCAACTCTGAATCCTTGGTTTAAACGCACATAATCATAATCTGTTATTCATTTTATATTTCTGACTTTCACTTTCTTTTTTTCTCTGTTTTAATTGAATTTATTGGGATGACACTGGTTCACAAAATCATAGAGGTTTCAAGTGTACAACTCAGTAAAACATCATCTGCACACTGCCTCATGTGCCCATCGCCCCAAGCAAAGTCTCTTTTTTTGAATCCAATTCTCCCCCTTTGTCCACCTCCACCTAGTCCCCATCCGCCTTTCCCTCTGGCTATACCACACTTTTATCTGTGTCTACATGTTATGTATATATAGTTTTTGCTTAATCACTTCACATTCTTTCATCCAGCCCCACAACCTCCTTCCCCTCTGACAGCTGTCAGTCTAGTGCCTCTATTATTTTGTTCATCAGTTTATTTGTATTAGATTCCATATGAGTGAGACCATATATTTGTCTTTCTCTGAATGGCTTATTTCACTAAGCATTGTAATCTCCAGATCATCCAGGTTGTCACAAAAGGGAAGATTTCCCTCTTTTTTTACAGCTGCATAGTATTCCATTGTATAAATGCACCACGGCCTTTTATCCATTAATCTACTGATGAGCAATTAGACTGCTTCCCAATCTTGGCTATTGTAAATAAATCTGCAATGAACACAGTGGTGTAAATATTAGACATTATACCCTTATCAGATGTATTATTGGCAAATACTAGGTATACCGTTTAATAATGGGGTTTTTTTCAATAGATGGAGTTACACATATGTTCTCCCATACAGTAGGATCTCTTTTTATTTTGTTAATGGCTTCCTTTGTTGTGCAAAAGCTTTTTACTTTGATGCAGTCCCATTTTTTCAATGATTTCCTTTGTTTTTCTTGCCCAAGGAGGAGATATATCAGCAAAAATATTGCTCTGAGAGATGTCTGAAATTTTAATGCCTGTGTTTTCTTTAAGGATTTTTATGGTTTTGTGACTTACATTTAAGATTTTTATCAATTTTGATTTATTCTTGTGTATGGTGAGAGTTGGTAGTCTATTTCTTTTCTTTTCTTTTCTTTTCTTTTTTTTTTTTTGCATGTACCTGTCAAATTTTCCCAACATCACTTATTGAAGAGACTGTCTTTACTCTATTATATGCTCTTGCCTACTTTGCCAATATTAATTAACCACAGAGGCATGGGTTTATTTCTGGACACCCTGTTCTGTTGCATTGCTCTATATGCCTGTACTTATGCCAGTACCAGGCTGTTTTTATTACAATGGCCTTGTAGTATAATTTCATTATCAGGTATTGTGTTACCTATAAATTTTGTTCTTCTTTCTCAGTATTACTCAGGCTATTTTGAGTCTTTTTTTGTTCCATATAAGATTTTGAAATATTTGTTCTTGATCTGTGAAATATGCTATTAGTGTTTTAATAGGAATTGTATTGAATCTATAGATTGTTTTGGGTACTAATATATTTCAATTATGTTAATTCTTCCTATCCATAAACATGATGTATAATTCTACTTACTTATATCTTTCTTGATTTCTTTCTTCAATGCTATAGTTTTCTGAATATAGGTCTTTTACCTCCCTGGTTAAATTTATCCCTAGGTATCTGATTTTTTGTTGCAATAATAAATGGGATTGTTAATTTCTCTTTCTGATAGTTCATTATTGGTGTATAAAAATGCAACTGATTTCTGAACATTAATTTTGTACCCTGCTACTTTTCCAAATTCACTTATTAGATCTAGTAGATTTTTGGTAGAGTATTTAGTGTGTGTGTGTGTGTGTGTGTGTGTGTGTGTGTGTGTGTGTGTTTTAAATGTACTGTATCATGTCATCTGAGAATAATGACAGTTTAACTTACCACTCTGCAATTTAGATGTCTTTTATTTCTTCTTCTTATCTGATTGCTGGTTCCAGTGCTTCCAGTACTATGTTAAATAAGTGTGATGAAAAAGGACATTTCTGTCTTGTTCCTGATCATAAGGGAATCACTTATTTTTTGTGCATTGAATATATGGCCTTTATTATGTTGAGCTAGTGTGCTGTGAGTTTCTATCATAAATGGGTGCTAGATTTTATCAAATGCTTTTCTGAATCTATTAATATGATCATGTGATTTTAATGCTTCATTTTCTTTATGTAATGTATCATCTTTATTAATTTGCAGATAATGTACCAACCTTGCATCACAGGAATAAATCTCACTTGATCATGGTGTGTGATCTTTCCAATGTATTGCTGGATCCGGTTTGCTAATATTTTGTTGGGCATCTATGTTCATCAGGGATACCCTATCTAATAAAAGGGTAATATGCAAATTAACTGTCACTCTGACACAAAGACGGCAGCGCCCATAACCACAAGATGGAGGCGCCCAGTCCCCTCAAGCCCTCTGGAGACCCCAGCCCTTTCAGCCCAAACTAATTACTATGGCAAGTGGACTGAGAAGGTTTTCAGCAAGTCTGAAAAGCAAGTGTGAGAAGCAAGCTTTGGCGGGTTTGAGGGAGAGCCGCGGGCTCAGGGCCACTGCCACCTGGGGAGGCCCTCGGAGTTCGGTTCTGAAACCGCAGGAACCTGCTCCAGCGCAGGCTGGGGAGGAAGTGCTGCTGCCTGCCCAGCACCAGGTCCCTGGTTAAGGAAGTGGGTCCAAGTCACAGCCATGAGGCCTGGTGAGGCTGTCTCACCTTGGACCATCGTGGCTGAGCTGTGGCGGGGGCAGCAAGCGCCTCCGGGATCACTGTCTTCCCCTGGGCCACCTGCAGACACAGGTGGAGTGGGTTGAACATTTTAATGAAAATGGGATGCCTGCACCCCAACCCACCACACTCTGGTCCCCAGTGAGGAGAGGGCAGCAGGGGTGCAGCCTCAGGACCACCGGGGCTCGGGAGGGGCTGGGAGCCCCTGCAGGTGTGCTACCAGGAAGAGGTGCTGAGCCACCAGGACACCGAGGACTGGCTACTGAAGGAGCACAAAGGTGCAGACGAGGCAGCTGTCGCCTGTGCTGAGTTTGAAAAGCATCGACAGCCTGATGGACAAAATCGCCTTTCTGAAGAAGGTGCACAAAGAGGAGATCTCTGAGCTGCAGGCACAGATCCAGTACGCTCAGATCTCCCTGGAGATGGACATGTCCTCCAAACCCGACCTCTCCGCCTCACTCAAGGACATTCGCGCCCAGTACGAGAAGGTGGCTGCCAAGAAGATGCAGAATGCCCAAGAATGGTTCAAGAGCCACTTCACTGTGCTGACCAATAGCACTGCCAATAACACTGACGCAGTGCACGCCACCAAGGATGAGGTGTCCGAGAGCTGCCGCCTGCTCAAGGCCAAGACCCTGGAGACCAAAGCATGCCAGGGCATGAACGAAGCGCTGGAAAAGCAGCTGCAAGAGCTGGAGGATAAGCAGAACGCCGACATTAGTGCTATGCAGGACACAATCAACAAATTAGAAATGAGTTGAGAACTACAAAGAATGAAATGGCGTGATATTTAAAAGAATACCAGGACCTCCTCAATGTGAAGATGGCTTTGGACATTGACATTGCAGCTTACAGGAAACTCTTGGAAAGTGAAGGTGAAGGAGAAGATGCCCAGGAAGCTGAGGACGAGAAGAAAGACAAAGGTGCTGGGGAGGAGCAAGCAACCAAGAATAAAGATTGAGCCCCCCTCTCCTCAATTATTTCAGGAATAATCCTCCCGAAATCAGGTCAACCCCGTCACCAACCAAGCTGTTGAATTCCTGATACTATATGAATTAAGAAGTCAATATATGTAACATTTTGAGTTGACTCAGGTTGGACATTAAATGTTGTGCTATGACTTTTCTCCTTATGCAGAGTATCGGTTTGCTTGCAGAGTGGCTTCCTGGCTTTCTGCCCGCCTGC
>NW_006300367.1:4276893-4280197 GCF_000327345.1 Myotis davidii
TTAGGAGCCAGCGGTCCCGGATTGCGAGGGGGTTGTCCAACTGCCAGTGTAGGTCTGATCCCACAGGGATCCCACAAGGGGTTCCAGATTGGAGAGGGTGCAGGCCAGGCTGAGGGACACACCCCCGTGCATGAATTTTTGCACCGGGCCACTAGTTGGCTAATAATTTTCTTTCTAGTGTCTTTATCTAGGTTTGGAATTAAGATAATGACGGCCTCATAAAATCAGTTTGTGAGTCTTCCCTCTTCTTGATTTTTTTGGAATAGTTTGAGGATAGATGCTAGTTCTTTAAATGCTTGATAAAATTTTTCTGCAAAGCCATCCAGTCCAGGACTTTTGTTTTCTGTGATTTTTTTAAATTACTATTTCAATTTAATTAGTTGTAATTGGTTTATCCAAGTTTTCTGATTCTTCCTGATTCAGTTTTGGAAGAGTGTATGTTTCCAGGAATTTTATCTATTTCACCCAGGGTGTTCAACTCATTGACATATTGTTGTTTAAAGTATTTTCTTACAGTCTTTTTTATTTCTGTGATACCAGTTGCCACTTGTCCTAATTAATTTCTGATTTTATTTATGTGGGTCCTCTCTCTTTTTTTCTTGATAAGTCTGATTAAAGATTCATCAGCTTTATTTCCCTTTTCAAAGAACCAGCTCTTGGTTTCATTTATTTTTGTAAGTTTTTTTTTTACCTTCTATGTCATTTATTTCTACTCTGATCTTTATTATTTATTTTCTTCTACTTACTCTGGCTTTTATTTATTTTTCTTTTCCTAGTTCTTTTAGGCATAGTATTAGATTATTTGAGATACTGTGGCCTGATACATGTAATTTGTGCATGGCTGGAGAGTGTCCCTCAGCCTGGCCTGCACCCTATCTAATCTGGGAAACCCTCGGGGGATGTCCAACTGCCGGTTTAGGACATCCGGCAGTCTCACATCCCTGTTGCAATCCGGGACCTCTGGGTCCTAACTGCTCACCTGCCTGCCTGCCTGCCTCATCACCCCTAACTGCTCACCCCTGCTGGACTGATCGCCCCAACTGCCCCACCTCCACCAGCCTGCTCACCCCCAACTGCCCTCCCCTGCTGGCCTGATCACCCCTAACCACCTCTGCCTCAGCCCCACCACCATGGCTTTATCTGGAAGGATGTCTGGAAGGTCTCCCAGTCTAATTAGCATATTTCCCTTTTATTAGTATAGATAGAGGCCTGGTGCATGGGTGGGGGGTAGCTGGTCTGCCTTGAAGTGGGTCCCGGATCAGGGTGAGGGTCCCCTTAGGGGGCAAGGCCGGCCTGGGCGAGGGGTTTGGGGTGGTTTGCAGGCTGGCCATACCACGATCGGGGGTTTGGGGGGTGTCCCTGCTGGAGGGCATGGCCGGCATGGGTGAAGGGCTGAAGGCTGTTTGGGGGTGATTTTCAGTCTGGCCAAGCCCCCGGCTTTGTCCAGAAGGACATCCAGAAGGTCTCTGGAAGGTCTCCCAGTCTAATTAGCATATTAAAGTATCCCAGTGTAATTAGCATATTACTCTTTTTATTTGTATAGACTAGTGGTCTGGTGCATGGAATTCATGCACCCTCTCCAATCTGGGACCCTTCAGGGGATGTCCAACAACCGACTGTTGGACATTCCTCTCTCAATCCAGGATCACTGACTCCTAACCGCTCACCTGCCTGCCTCCCTGATTGCCCCTAACCACTCAGCCCATTGGCCTGCTCATCCTCAACTGCCCCCCTGCTGGCCTGTTCTCCCGCAACTGTCCCCCCCTTCAGGCCTGCTCTCCCCCAACTGCCCCCCGCTGCCAGCCTGATCACACCCAAATGCCCTCCCCTCCTGGCCTGATCACCCCTAACCACCTCTGCCTCAGACCCGCATCCATGGCTTTGTCCAGAAGGATGTCTGGAAAGTCTCCCAGTCTACTTAACATATTACCCTTTTATTAGTATAGATTCTTTGCTTCTTGAAGTAGGCTTGTAATGCTATAAACATCGCTTTCAGGACTGACTTTGCTATGTCCCATAGATTTTTGGTTGTTGTTTGTCATCTTTATTTATGTCTATGTAATTTTTAAATTCTTCCTTGATCTCATTGTTAACCCATTCATTGTTTAATAACAAACTATTTAACTTCCATGTATTTGAATGTTTTTCAGGTTTTCTTTATTGTAATTGATTTCAAGTTTCATACCATTGTGGTCAGAGAAGATACTTAATATAATTTAAACCTTCTTCAATTTGTTAATACTTATTTTGTGTCCTAACATCTGGCCTGTCTTTGAGAATGTTCCATGTGCACTTGAGAAGAATGTGTATTCTGCTGCTTTGTGATGAAATGTTTTGCAAATATCAATTAAATCTATCTGATTTAGGGTGTCATTTAAGGTTGCTGTTGCCTTGTTGATATTTTTTGTCCAGGAGATCTATCCATTAATGACAGGAGAGTATTAAAATTCCCTAACATAACTGTACAGCTGTTGATCTCTCTCTTTATGTCCAGCCAATTTTTTTTTATATTTATGTGCTCCTATGTTGGGTTCATACATGTTTGCAAGAAGTATATCCTCTGGTAGGATCAATCCCTTTAGTGTTATGTAGTGACATTCTTTGTCTCTTTTATGGCCTTTATTTTGAAGTCTATTCTGTCCACATAAGTATTCCTACCCCAGCTTTTTGTTTGTATGTTTCCATGTTTTCCTATCCATTCTGCCACCCTATGTATTTTGATTGAAGCATTTAATCTGTTTACATTTAAGGTAATTATTGAAAAGTACTTATTTTTTTCATTTTATTCTTTATTCCCTTTTTCCTCTCTCAGTTTCTTTAATCTTCTTTCTTCTTAAAGTAGGCCCCTTTACATTTCTTGTAATACTGGTTTGGTCGTAATAAATTCTTTTAGTGTTTTTGTTTGTTCGTTTGTTTGTTCATTTGTTTGTTGCTTTGTTTTGTTTTTGTCTGGGAAGCTCTTTATTTTGCCTTCAATTTTAAATGATAGCCTTGCTGAATAGAGTACGCTTGGTTGCAGGTCCCTTGGCTTTTTATCACCTTGAATATTTCATGACAATTCCTTCTGGCCTGAATTGTTTCTGTTGAGAAATCAGCCAAAAGCCTTATGGAAGCTCCTTTGTATGCAACTAATTGCTTTTCTCTTGCTTCCTTTAAGATTCTCTCTTTGTCTTTAATCTTTGGCATTATCATTATGATGTGTCTTGGGGTGGACCACTTTGGGTTTATCTTGATAGAGACTCTTTGTGCTTCCTGAACTTCTGTGACTTTTTCCTTCATCGTGTTAGGGAAATTTTCAGACATT
>NW_006300367.1:4280308-4282746 GCF_000327345.1 Myotis davidii
TGTGCCAGATATCTCTTAGAGTTTGTTCATTGTTTTTATTAATTCTCTTTTCTTTCTGATGCTCTGCTTGGTGCTTACTGTTAAGTTGTTGCCCACTAAATTGCAGATTTAATTATTCACTTCATCTAACCTGCTCTTGATTCCTTCTAGTGTATTCTTCATTTCTGATTGGTTCTTTTTTATGGTCCCTATGTCCTTTTTAATGTTTACTATCTCACTGTTTAAATTTTCTCTGAAATCATCCATTTTTCTCCTAAGTGCCTTGAGCATCCTTATAACCTTTGTTTTAAATAGGCATCTGTCATTTTTGTTGCTTCTATTTCATTTAATTCTTTTTCTGGAAATTTCTCTTATTTGGGGCATATTTCTTTATCTTCCCATTTTGTCTCTGTTTATTTGGTAAATCTACTATGACTTCCAAACTTTCTATGATTTTATGATGAAGGCATCTTGTTGGGCTCAGTGGCACAATCTTTCAGATCACGTGAGCTCTGTGCTCCAGGAATATTTCTTGTAGGTTATGTGAACCCTCCTGATGTAGTTGAGTCTAGAATGAATGCTGTTGAGCCTTTTATGGGTGGAGTTAACCCTTCAGGCTGGCTTACTATACTGATATAGCTCATCCATGTATGACACACTGTGAAGGACCTCCCCCAGAGGCAGATTTGTTCCCAGCAGGGCCTGGTGCCTGCCAGAATTCACCTTTGGGTGTGTCACTTGTGTAGCTAGTTGGGTAGAGCTTTGGTGTGGTATGAAGCTCACCACCCTTTATTTTTTTTCTGGGTCCACTTGGGTGGGGTTCAGGCACATGTCAATGTCAAATGTTGTGAACAATCATCCATGGGTCATCTGTCTAGAGCTACCACATTATTCTCTGTTTGTGGCTGTATCTACTGGGTGTAGGTGTGTGTGAGGGGCCAATCTCTGTAGAAGGGTGCCATTCCTCCAGCTTAGAGCTGAGGGATGATCTATAGAAGGAAAAAGGTTTGCTGAGGTCCTCCTCTTCCTGTCATCTACTTTGCCTCCTCTGAGGTTGCCTGGTCTTTCTCCAGAGCCTTCCAAAGAAAGACCGTAGAGTGGACCCAAGCTGGCTGTACCCCATTGACTTTTCACAGGTTGTAAGTTTGGTAGGATGGGGCAACCAGGGTTGAGAAGATGGGCCTAGTGGATACCCTACTTGGGGGTCATGTAGTCAGGCATTCAATGAGGGGAAAGTGGCCCCCACTCCAGTGCCAAACCATTTAGTCTCTGCCAGAGTCTCCAACACTTGTTCCCCCAGGAGGGGCACACCACAGTTTCAGGTGGAGCCAGCCAACTGTCCCCTCTGCAGGAGCAAGCTCAGCACTAGGTTCAGAAGAACAGGTGAAAAGAATCTCTCCTTGAAGGTAATATCAGCCCAGCCCACAGGAGGGGCCTAAGTACTTTGTCCTGGTCCCAGACAATAGCCTTCTACTCTGTCTCAGCTCTGAGCAGCTCTTTATCCCCTCACCCCGCTCCCCATAGAACTGATCTCAGGGGGTAAGGTACTTGGGACTTCGAAGGAAAGATCCAAACAGTGTCTCATTGGGAGTAGTGCCCACAAGTCTGTAAGAGGGGAACAGGCACTGTTTAACTTTCCTGGACTGAGCTCACAGGGGAGATAGGAATGGCCCTTGCATGATGTAGCCAAACAACCCAGCACCTATCTGATTTCCAGATAAAAGCTTTCCCAGGAGACATACATTTAAGGTAATTATTGAAAAGTACTTATTTTTTTCATTTTATTCTTTATTCCCTTTTTCCTCTCTCAGTTTCTTTAATCTTCTTTCTTCTTAAAGTAGGCCCCTTTACATTTCTTGTAATATTGGTTTGGTGGTAATAAATTCCTTTAGTGTTTTTGTTTGTTTGTTTGTTCCTTTGTTCTGTTTTTGTCTGGGAAGCTCTCTATTCTGCCTTCAATTGTAAATGATAGCCTTGCTGAATAGAGTACTCTTGGTTGCAGGTCCCTTGGCTTTTTATCACTTTGAATATTTCATGACAATTCCTCCTGGCCTGAATTGTTTCTTTTGAGAAATCAGCCAAAAGCCTTATGGAAGCTCCTTTGTATGCAACTAATTGCTTTTCTCTTGCTTCCTTTAAGACTCTCTCTTTGTCTTTAATCTTTGGCATTATGATTATGATGTGTCTTGGGGTGGACCACTTTAGGTTTATCTTGATAGAGACTCTTTGTGCTTCCTGAACTTGTGTGACTTTTTCCTTTATCGTGTTAGGGAAATTTTCAGACATTATTTCTTCAATCAGGCTCTCAACCCTTCATCCACTCTTTTCTTCTCCTGGTACCCATATGATGCTGATGTTGTTAGGCTTGCTGATGTGCCAGATATCTCTTAGAGTTTGTTCATTGTTTTTATTAATTCTCTTTTCTTTCTGATGCTCTGCTTGGTGCTTTCTGTGAGTTT
>NW_006300367.1:4283423-4290568 GCF_000327345.1 Myotis davidii
CTGAAAAATGCCATCCCTCCAGCTTAGAGCTGAGGGATGATCTATAGAAGGAAAAAGGCTTGCTGAGGTCCTCCTCTTTCTGTCATCTACTTTGCCTCCTCTGAGGTTGCCTGGTTTTTCTCCAGAGCCTTCTAAAGAAAGACCGTAGAGTGGACCCAAGCTGGTTGTACCCCATTGACCTTTCACAGGTTGTGAGTTTGGTAGGATGGGGCAACCAGGGTTGAGAAGATGGGCCTAGTGGATACCCTACTTGGGGGTCATGTAGTCAGGCATTCAATGAGGGGAAAGTGGCCCCCACTCCAGTGCCAAACCATTCAGTCTCTGCCAGAGTCTCCAACACTTGTTCCTCCAGGAGGGGCACACCATAGTTTCAGGTGGAGCCAGCCAACTCTCCCCTCTGCAGGAGCAAGCTCAGCACTAGGTTCAGAAGAACAGGTGAAAAGAATCTCTCCTTGAAGGTAATATCAGCCCAGCCCACAGGAGGGGCCTAAGCACTTTGTCCTGGTCCCAGATAATAGCCTCTGTCTCAGCTCTGAGCAGCTCTTTCTCCCCTCACCCCGCCCCCTATAGAACTGATCTCAGGGGGTAAGGTACTTGGGACTTGGAAGGGAAGATCCAAACAGTGTCTCATTGGGAGTAGTGCCCACAAGTCTATAAGAGGGGAACAGGCACTGTTTAACTTTCCTGGACTGAGCTCACAGGGGAGATAGGAATGGCCCTTGCATGATGTAGCCAAACAACCCAGCACCTATCTGATTTCCAGATAAAAGCTTTCCCAGGAGACATGCTCTGAACAGCACTCTGGTTCCCTGTGTGGCTGAACTCAACAGGATGGAGCTGGCCAAGTGATTCAACCGATTGGGGGGAAGGACTGCTAGTTATGTGCTCAAGGTAAGGGAGACCAGTTCCCTCTCCAAAGCCACACAGTTTAGTCATGGTCTGTGTCTTAACCCGAAGCCTCCACAGAACAGGGAGGCCCCAAAGAACACTGCTTAGTGCAGCCAACAGCCCCTCTGCAGGATCTGCGCATGGCACAGTGGCCTCACCAGCAGTCAAGGACCAGGTGCTGTAAGAATAGGAATGCTTGTCCCTGGGAAGGTGGTTTGGGTGGTATCTGTAACAGACTCCCTTCTCTTCTAGGTGGACTGAATCCCCACTGGTTTTCACCACAAAATCATATGTGAACTCTTCTTCCCACTTCTCTTGCTCTGGGTTGGAGATTCCTGCATGGAATTTAGTCCCCACACTCCTTGAGGAAAGGTGTACTGCAGCCAAGATATTCCTCCAGCTTCTCAGCTGCTGCACCTGGGTGCAGGGGCTCTAGACCTTCCCAGGTCTTTGCCCTTCTTACTAGTCTCTATGTGGCTTCTTCTGTAAATCTTTGGTTATAATATTTCAGTTCAACTAGGCTTCAGTTGATTACTCAGGTTGATTGCTCTATAATTTAGCAAATCCACTTTGGAGCCATGAGCAGGTGAGTATAGCTTCCACATACTCTACAGCCACCTTGGAATTTTAATTTTCTAGTGAAGTATGTTGTGGGTTGAATTGTGTCTCTGAAAAAGATGTGCTGAAGTGCTTCCCTCCTGTGCCTGTGAATCTGATCTTGTTTAAAAATAGGATTTTCCATAAATCACCAAGGTAATTTGAGATCATTTAGGGTAGATCCTAAACAAAAACACAAACATGCACAGAGTGAAGGTGATGTAAAGATGATAATGTGACAATGCAGGTAGAGATTGGACTGATGCAGCTGCAAGCCAAGGAATCCTAAGGAATTGTTGCTACGATAAGAAACTAGAAGAGGCAAGAAGGATTCCACCCATGGTCTCAGGGAAACTTTATCTCAGACAGAACTGTGAGAGAATAAATTTGTATTGTGGTACCTTGTTACAGCAGCCTAAGAAAGTTAATGTAATCTGTAAAAAAAATGTTTGTATCTATTTTGGAGTCAGTTGTCAATTTTTACCAAAACATAAACCTTTCCAGATTATGATTAGTATTCTGTTGAATACATAGTTCAGTTTGAGTAGAATTTAAATCTAAACAATATGTAGCTTCCCAGTCCTAAAACATGATATATCTCTTTACTCAATAGCTTTTCTATAATGTATCTTCTAATGTCTTTGTCTGGTTTGACATCAAAGTAGTACTGGCCTATAAGAATGCCTTGGTAAGTTTTCTTCCCTCTCTGTCTTCTTAAATACCTCCTA
This sequence comes from Myotis davidii, assembly GCF_000327345.1. NCBI lineage: Eukaryota > Metazoa > Chordata > Mammalia > Chiroptera > Vespertilionidae > Myotis > Myotis davidii. Next base: position 4,285,637 of record NW_006300367.1, read on the forward strand.
TTGTACTGGTAGTATTTCTTTTTTATTCTGTAAGTCCATTTATTTTTTCCTAAGTCTTATACTAACATAGCCCTTTCATCTTTTTTATGCTACTAACATAGCCCTTTCATCTTTGTTATGCTTATAATAATTCTATTACCTCTTTTCTCAGTTATGTACTTTCACTTATTTTCATCTTTCCTTTTTTTAATCCTTATTATTGAAAGTATTACATATCTCCCCTTTTTTCTCCAATTGACCTCTTATAGCCCAGCCCACCCTCACCGTAATGCCTCTAGCACCTTATTGTATGCATACACGTTCTTCGGTTGATCCTTCCCATGCACCCACCCCAGGGATTCCCACTGAATTCCACAGTCTGTTCCAAGTTTCTATGTCTCTGGACCTATGTTGTTCAACAGTTTATTTTGTTCATTAGCTTCCACATATGAGTAAGATAAAGTGATATTTGTCCTTCTCTAAATGGCTTATTTCACTTAGCATAATACCCCTCAGGTCCTTCCCTGCTATCTCAAAGGGTAAGAGATCCCTTCTTTTTTACTGCTGCATAGTATTCCATGGTATAAATATACCACAGCTTTTTTATCCACTCATCTACTGATGGGCACTTGCACGGTATCAAGATCTTAGCTATTGAAAATTGTACTGCTATGAAAATAAGAATACATATTCTTTTTTATTGGTGTTTTGGGTTTCTTGGGAAATATTCCTAAAAGTGGGATCATTGAGTCAAATGGAAGTTGCATTTTTAATTTTTTGAGGAAACTCCACACTTTTTTCCACAGTGGATGCATCAGTCTGCATTCTGACCAGCAGAATACTAGGGTTCCTCACCAGCACCTGTCATTTGTTGATTTGTTGATGGCAGCAATTCTGGCAGGTATGAGGTGATACCTCATTTTTGTTTTAATTTGCATCTCTTTGATGATCAGTGACTTTGATCATTTTTTTCATGTCTCTTGGCCATATATATAATCCCTTTGGAGAAGTGTGTATTTAAGTCCTTTGCCCATTTTTTAATTGGATTGTTTGTCCTCCTTTACTTAAGTTGTATGAGTTCCCTACATGGTTTGTAGATTATCCTTTACAGTATGTATCATTGGCAAATACGTTTTCCCATGTAGTGAGCTCTCTTGTTATTTTGTTGATGGTTTCTTTTGCTCTACAGAAGTTTTCTATTTTGATGCAGTCCCATTTGTTTATATCCTCCTTAGTTTCCTTTGCCCTAAGATATGTATCCCCAAACATATTCCTATGAGAGATGTCTTAAATTTTGCTGCCTATGGCTTCTTCTAGGATTTTTATGGTTTTGCATCTTATATTAAGTTTTTTATCCATTTTGAGTTTATTCTTGTGTATGGTGTAAGTTGGTGGCCTAGTTTCATTATTTTGCATGCACCTGTCCGGTTTTCCCAGCACCATTTATTGAGCAGACTCTCTTGACTCCATTTTTGTTCTTGCCTCCTTTGTCAAACATTAATTGAGTATAATGGCTTGGGTTGCTTTCTGGAGTCTCTGTTCCATTGATTTATATGCCTGCTATTGTGCCAGTACCAGGCTGTTTTGATCACAGTGGCTTTGTAGTATAGCTTGATATCTGGTAAGGTAATCCCTCTAACTTTGTTCTTCTTTCTCAATATTGCTTTGGCTACTCTGGGTCTTTTTTAATTCCATAGAAATTTTTGGAGAGTTTGTTCTAGGTCTGTGAAATGTAATCCCTCTGACTTTGTTCTTCTTTCTCAATATTGCTTTGGCTACTCGGGGTCTTTTTTAATTCCATAGAAATTTTTGGAGGGTTTGTTCTAGGTCTGTGAAGTTTGTTGCTATGGTTAAAGGGATTATTTGTTTAGTTTCTCTTTCTGAGAATTCATTATTGGTGTATAAAAATTCCATTGGTGACTGGGTTTAATTTTGTATCCTGCTACATTGACAATTCATGTATTAAATTTAATTTTTTTTTCATGCAGTCTTCAGGGTTTTCTATGTACAATACCATGTCATCTGGGAATAATGACAGTTTTACTTCCTTCTTTCCAATTTGGATGCCTTTAATGTCCCCTTCTTGTCTGATTACTGTGACTAGGACTTCTAGTATTATGTTGAATAAGAGTGGTGAAAGCAGACATCCCTGTCTAAATAGTTTTCGTTTTGCCCATTGAGTATGATGTTCACTGTAGGTTTGTCTTATGTGGCTTTTATTTTGTTAAGATATAATTCCTCTATGTGGAAGACAGTATGGAATTTCTCAAAAAAACTAAAAATGGAACTCACATTTGACCCAGTAATCCTACTTCTAGGACTATATCCAAAGAAACCAGAAACACCAATCAGAAAGAGCATATACCAGCACAATTTACCATAGCTAAGATTTGGAAACAGCTTAAGTGCCCATCAGCAGATGAGTAGATTAAAAAACTGTGGTACATCTACACAATGGAATACTATGCCGCTATAAAAAAGAAGGAGCTTTTACCACTTGCAACAGCATGAATTGACCTGGAGAGCATTATGCTAAGCCAAATAAGCCAGTCAGAGAAAGATAAATATCACATGATCTCACTCATATGTGGGATATAATGATCAACATAATTTGATGGACAAGAATAGATACAGATAAAAATGGTAGGGGAGGGGGGGTGGTTAGAAAGCAACCAAAGGAATTGTATGCATACATGCTAGTATAACCAATGGACACAGGCATTGGGGCGGTGGGGGCTTGCCCGGGGTGAGAATGGCTGGGAGGGTGGGAGGTCAATTGGGGAAAAAGAAGACATATGTAAAACTTTAGACAATATAAATAATATTTTTATGATTAAGATATGATTATTTTAAGATATGATTATTTTAAGATATGATTATTCCCACTTTGCTGAGAGTTTTTATCAAAGGTGGGTGTTGGATTTTGTCAAATACTTTTTCTGTGTCTATTTATATGATCATGTGATTTTTGTCTTTCAATTTGTTTATGTGATGTATCATGGTTATTGATTTGTGAATATTGTACCAGTCTTGCATCCTTGGAATAGATCCCACTTGGTCACGGTTGTATGATCTTTTTAATATATTTCTGAATTTGATTTGCTAATATTTTGTTAAGAATGTTAACATCTATATTCATCAGGGATATTGGCCTGTAAGTATCTTTCTTTGTAGTGTATTTATCTGGTTTTAGAATTGGAATGATGTTGGCCTCATAAGAAATGCTTGGAATGTTCCTTCCTTGGATTTTTGGAATAGTTTAAGAAGTATAGGTGTTAGCTCATCTTTGAATGTTTGGTAAAACTCCCCTGTGAGGACATCCTGTTGGCTGGAAGTTTTTTTTTATTATTATTATTGCTTCTATTTCATTAGTTATTTTAAGCCTTTTCAGATTTTCTGATTCTTTCTGATTCAGTTTTTGGGAAATTGTATTTGGTGAGGGGTGAGGCGGGGGGAGATTTGTCCATTTCATCCACATTGTCCAGTTTGTTGGCATGGAGTTGCTCATAGTCTTTTTTTATAATCCTTTGTTTTTCTGTGTTGTCAGTGGTTATTTCACTACTTTCATTTCTGATTTTAATTATTTGGATCCTCTCTCTTTGCTTCTTGATGAGTCTGTCTAAAGGTTCTTCAATTAATCTTGTTTATTTTTCAAAGAACAAATTCTTGGTTTCATTGATCTTTTGCATTGTTCTTTTACTCTCTATGTCATTTATTTCTGCTCTAATCTTTATTATTTCCTTTCTTCTACTTATTTTGGGCTTTTCTTGTTGTTCTCTTCCTAATTATTTAAGTTGAAGGGTTAAATAGTTTATTATTAATTTTTCTTCTATTTGGAGATAGGCCTGTAGTTCTATGAATTTCATTCTCAAGACTGCTTTTGCTATTTCCCAGAGATTTTGAATTGTTCTGCAATCATTTTCACTTGTTTCCAGTAAGTTTTCAATTTACTTTTTGATATCATTAATAACTCATTCAATAATAACATGCTATTTAGCCTCCATGTGTTTGAATGTTTTTGAATGTTTTTACTGTGGTTTATTTTTAATTTCATTCTATTATGTATCCAAGAAAATGATTAATATAATTTCAATATTCTTGAATTTGTATAGCATTGTTTTGTGTCATAACATGTGTTCTATCTTTGAGAATGACACATGTGCACTTGAGAAGAATGTATATTCTTCAGCTTTGGGGTGAAATGTTTTATAAATGTCAAATGTTTTATATCCCTCTGATCCAGTGTGTCATTTAGAGTCACTGTTTATTTCCATAGTTTTTTGTCTGGAAGATCTAGCCATTGAATTCAGGAGGGTATTAAATCTAACTATTTTGACTGTGTTGCTGTCAATCTCTCACTTAAGGTTCTCCAGAAATTTTTTTTTTACATATTAGGTGCTCCTAGATGGGGTGCATATATGTTTACCTGGATTATATCATCTTGTGGATCAATCTCTTTAGTATTATGTAATGACCTTTCTTGTCTTTTTTGATGACCTTCATTTTGAAGTATATTTTGTCAGATATTATTATTGCTACCCCGGCTTTATTTTTTCATTTCCATTTTCCTGGACATTTTTTTCCATTCCTTACCCCTCATTCTGTGTTAATCTTTGTCCTAAGGTGGGTCTCTTGTAGACTGTTTATATTTGTATCATATATTCACGTCCATTCAACTTCCTATGTCTTTTTATTGGAGCATTTTAACCATTTACATTTATGGTGGTTATTGATAGGTGATTATTTATTCATTTATTTATTTATACATATATTTATTTATTTAAAAGCTTCATTCTTGCATATCAAATTATGACTTTTTAAAAATATATATTTTTATTGATTTCAGAGAGTAAGAAAGATAGAAACATCAATGATGAGAGGTAATCATTGATTGGCTTCCTCCTCCACACTCCCTACTGGGGATTGAGCCTGGAAACTGGGCATGTGCCCTTG
>NW_006300367.1:4291479-4297173 GCF_000327345.1 Myotis davidii
ACTCTCTATCCACTGAGCCAAACTGGTCAGGGCCCTGCTTTCATTTTTGATTTTATATATTTGGGTCGTCTCTGTTTCTTGATGAGTCTGGCTAATGATTCATCCATCAATCTTATCTTTTCAAAGAACCAGCTCTTGGTTTCATTGATTTTTTGTATTGTATTTTTACTCTCTATGTTATTTATTTCTTTTCTAATGACTCTTGGCTTTCTTCTACTCACTCTTGGCTTCTGTTCTTGTTCTCTTTCTAATTGTTTAAGTTGTAAGGTAAATAGTTTATTATTAACTTTTCTTGTTTTTTTGAGGTAAGCCTGTAGTTCTATGAATTTCATTCTCAAGACTGCTTTTGCTATTTCCCAGAGATTTTGAATTGTTCTGCAATCATTTTCACTTGTTTCCAGTAAGTTTTCAATTTACTTTTTGATATCATTAATAACTCATTCAATAATAACATGCTATTTAGCCTCCATGTGTTTGAATGTTTTTGAATGTTTTTACTGTGGTTTATTTTTAATTTCATTCTATTATGTATCCAAGAAAATTATTAATATAATTTAAATATTCTTGAATTTGTATAGCATTGTTTTGTGTCATAACATGTGTTCTATCTTTGAGAATGACACATGTGCACTTGAGAAGAATCTATATTCTTCAGCTTTGGGGTGAAATGTTTTATAAATGTCAAATGTTTTATATCCCTCTGATCCAGTGTGTCATTTAGAGTCACTGTTTGAAACTGGGCATGTGCCCTTGGCCAAAATCTAACCTGGGACTCTTCAGTCCACAGGCCGATGCTCTATCCACTGAGCCAAACCGGCCAGGACAGATAGGTGATTATTTATTGCCATTTTAATTATTTAAGCCTGTTTTTCTCTTTCCATTTCTTCTCATTACAGCAGTTCCTTTAGCATTTCTTGCCATGCTGGTTTGGTGGGGACAAAATCATTTAGCCTTTTTTGGTCTGAGAAGCTCTTTATTTCACCATCTATTTTGAATGATAGCCTTGATGGATATAATAATCTTGGTTTCAGATTCTTGCTTTTCATTACCTTGAATATTTCATGGCATTTCCTCTGGCCTATAGAATTTCTTATGGATATCAGCTGGCAGCCTTATGGAAGCTCCTTTGTAGGTAACAAATTGCTTTTCTCTTGCTGCCTTTAAGCTTCTCTCTTTTTTTTCCTTTAATTTTTGGCATTTTAATTTTGATATGTCTAGGCCTGTTAGGGTTATTCTTTCTTGAGACTCTCAGTGCTTTCTGTACTTGTGTGACTTTTTCCTTCACCAAGTTAGGGAAGTTTTCTGCCACTATTTTTTCAAACACCTTCTCTATCCCTTGCTCACTTTCTCCCCATTCTGGCACATCTATGATGTGAATATTGTTACCTTTCATGTTGTCCCACAGCTCCCTTAAGCTGTGTTCCTTTCTTTAATTTTTTTTTCTTTTTTGTTATCTGATATAGTGTTTTTCTTTTTTGGGTCTCCGATATCCTGTCTCTTCTAATTCACTGATCTGATCCTCAACTTCCTCTAATATGCTGTGTATTCCTTTCACTGTTTTCTTTATTAGTGCTATGTCATTCTTTTTTATTATGTCTTTTCTCATGCTATTGAGCATCTTTGCCATCATTAATATGAACTCTATGTCTGCTAATTTTCTTTTCTCCATTTCATTTTGCTTTGTTCTTCTTCTAGAGAATTCTCTTATTCTTTCATTTGAGGCTTGTTTTTAGTTATTTTGTGTGTATATGTGTGTGTGTGTGTGTGTGTGTGTGTGTGTCCCCATTTTGGCTGCCTGTTTGTGTTTGCATCTGTGTGTTAGGTAGATCTACTATGACTCCCAATCTCTGGTGCAGGACAATGTCTGATGCTGTTTGTGACTGGCCATGAGTAGCCTGTTTGAAGCTATCAGCAATCCACAGCTTATGGCTCCCTCTGCTAGGGCTGGTTGTCTTTGGAAAGTACCAAGGTATGCACCAGGGTCTGCTTTTCCTAGACCTCAGCAGAGAATTAGATCAGGCAAAGACTCAAAGCCCCCAGATATTCACCTCTGCCTACAATCCTATTCACACTCAGATTCTATTAGCTTCAGGCTATTGACCACAGGTTGCAATAAGAGACTTTACAACAGGGTGGGGCAACTGCCTTCCCCCCAGGCAAAATCTGCCTGGATAGCAAAGGTTCACCACTGGAGAAGGATTTGCTACTCAGTATGAGGGAATGACTCAGCACAGGAAACCAAAGTGTATGCCTTCTGAGGTCTAACTCCAGAACCCCAAGCCCTGGCTTTTGCTCACACAGCTCCAGTCTGCTTTGCCCTCCCTCTGCAAGAGCCCAAAGTGAGTGGCTGTGCACAAAAGTTAGTGCATTGTCTCTTTAATAGCATGTCTGTATTTCCAACCATCTCTCTCTATCAGAGAGCAACCCTGATGCTTTCCAGAGCCAGAGTTTATATGGGAAACTTTCTCAGTTCTGGTGCTCTGGGTTGGGGAGCCCAGCTTGGGATTTAGACCCCATATTTCTCAGTGGGAACTCCTACAACTGAGATATCCCTCTGGAAATTCAGCTGTGGAATTTCCTGTGGAAGCCTGGTCAGCACTTTCATGGTTGTGCACTTCCTCCCACCCTCTGTGCGGTCTTCACTTTCCATCTTTGGTTATCAGGGTTCTCTGCAGCTAGTCTTCAGTTGATTTTTCAGGATGGTTTTTCTGTATTTTAGCTGCAATTCTAGTTTGGTTCTGGGAGCATGACAGTGTAGCTTCCTCTTACTCTGCTGCCATTTTGGAATCTCTTGTCTTTATATTTAAAATGCATACTGTGTAGGCAGCCTAGGAATATACTTATTCTATCCATTTTGATAATAATAAGTAAATCATTTACATAATGTACTTATCAGTTTAGCTGGGTGTTATATGTCATATTTGTTTTGTTATTTTTTTGGGGGGTGTTGTTTTGTTGTTGTTTTTTGGACCATCTTAATAAACTGAAAATAAAAGGCCAAAATGATATTTTTTAAGCTATTCAGGAAGCACTGATTCATGCAGAAATCCAAATAGTGTTCCCATTAGGAGACAAAGATAAGGGGTATTTACAAGAAAGGTAAGAGACAAAGTTACATCAGTAGAAGGAAGACATTTCTATTGGTGCAGGGTAGCTAACAGAGTGATACTAATTCTAATCAATATTTTTTAAAAGTTCAGTCCTGTAGTCATAATATCTGCTTCCTTGTTATTCTTGTAGACAGTACTTTGGGACACAATGATATTCAGTCACAGTCCAAAGGTTACTTCGTCCTATTGTAACACTGCAAAGTCTGAGGGATAACACATGCAAGGCAATCCCAATGGGAATGGGAGATCTGACTGCATTTTAAAGTGGCTCCATTTATATTATTTTTTATACTTTGATCTTTGTAATATTTTTTTCTCTTATATTCTTTGGATTATTTTTATATGTTTTATTTGATTTTAACTCTACTATTGGTGTATTAGTTATACTTTTTTATTCATTTATTTCATTGTTTCTTTCTGTTTTCTTCCTTCCAAGTTTATAATTAAATATGTATATTTGACTTGTCAAAATTTACCTTCAAACAGTATTATACAACTTCAAGCTAAGTGTAAGAATTTTGCAAAAGTATATTTATTTTCATTTTCCCATCACTTGTGCTAGTTGTTGTGAAATGGTGCTATTATTTTTACTTTAAATAGGCAATGATCTTTTAAAACTCTAAATATTGAAAAAGAAGCAAAATTAAGTGGGGGTTTTTTCCATGAATATGTCACTTCCTGTGTTTTCATATTCTGTATAGCTCCAAGTTTCCATCTGGTATAATTTTCCTTTTATATGAGTCTTTCCTTTCTTATTTCTTGTAGTCTAGTTTTGCTGGTGATGAATTGTGTTACTTTGAATACTTTTGGAAAAGACATTTTATATTTGCTTTCATTTTTGGACAATATTTTTACTTTAGTGAAATTCTAAGTGACAGGTTTATTTTCCTCACACTTTCAAGATATTCCTTCATTGTCCTATGGCCAGCACAGCTTGTGAGAATCCTTAGATTGTGTTTATTTTTGTTCCTCTGAAATAATGTGTCTTTCTGTGGATGTCTGTAAGATATTTTTATCATGATTTTTGGATAGTTTTATTATGATTTGCCTTGGTGTGATTTACTTTATATGCATGTTTACTGACTTTTTATTTGCGGCATTTAATATACTCTTTATCCTGTCATTTGTACTTTGAATTTTATAAAAACATTTTCCTTTTTATTTCTAATTGTCTTCCATTTCACTCCTCATTATGTTTATGTTTTTTAAATTTATACGAACCTAGTTTTGGATTTAAGAAGTTTGGAAGTCAGCACACCATCCCAGCAAGTAAAAACTGAACTAACTAAAAAAACCAACAACTCTTTTTGGATTTGTAAAAGAGGCAGGGGCACAGGGAGAAACCACCCTCCCAATACTAGAGAAAGAGACAGGTAAATGCAGAGTCACAACTGCCAGAGCAGAGACCCGACCCCCCAACACACACACACACACACACGCGCGCGCACACACACGCACGCACACGCACACGCACACACTTCAGTGCACCGTGAAAGCCAGAGCAGGAAGGAAGCCTGAGCTGTAATTGATGAATTGCTGGAGACGCTGTGTGGGGAAGACTAAGAGTTAAAAATTCAGAAAACCCAGACATAGGGGGAACCCCCACAATGTTGTACAAATGTTCTTCTAGAAGCTCTTCCAAGTTCCCACAGTAAATACTGGAGAAAAATCTCTTTGAGTTTCCAAAAGAGGGAGGGGCAAAGAAAGCCAGAGCATTCTGTTCTTCTCAAGGCCTGCACTTGGGGAAAACTAGTGAGCCGGAGCCTAACTGCCCGGAGGGAGGAGGATGCCCGCCTCCAGCCCACACCAGCCATTCTGTTCCCCCTGAAGAAGGAGAGAAAAACCGCTAAGCTGCTGGGAAGCCTACAGCCCAGCAGCAGACTCACTGAAGACTGAGACCCAATCACAGAGCAGCAGACCACTTTCCTATCCCCGCACTCACCACCACAGACCCAGCATGCTATGCCAGCTGCCAGGAAAACAACTACAAGCCCCACTAAAAGGAGAAATATAACTTGAAGAGCCAGAACGAGCATCAGGAAAAGACGTGTCAGAATGTTGAATCTATAAGATTGGGCATTTAAAACATTTAATAGGGGGCTAATATCCAAAATATATAAGGAACTCATACAATTTAACACCAAAAAAAAAAAACTCCAGTTAAAAAGGCCTGAATAGACATCTCTCCAAAGAGAACATGCAGATGGCCAATAGACATGAAAAGATGTTCAACTTCACTAATCAAGGAAATGCAATTGAAACTATAATTATATATCATTTTACACTTGCCAGAATGGCTGACATTAATAAATCAACAAACAATATGTATTGCTGCTAATGAGGGGGAAAGAGAACCCTCATGCACTGTGCACTGTGGTTGGATTGAAAATTGGTATAGCAATTAAGGAAAACAGTATGAAAATTCCTCAAAAAATTAAAAATAAAACTACTATATTACCCAGCAATCCTACTACTGGTATTTATCTGAGAAATCCAAAATAATAGTTCAAAAAGATATATGCACCCCTATGTTCATTGCAACTTAAAAATAATGATAACTAAATCAACTTATTAGTGGATATAA
>NW_006300367.1:4297315-4323868 GCF_000327345.1 Myotis davidii
TCAATGGGTAAAAAAGATGTGGTGCATTTACACAATGGAAAATACTACTCGGAGGTAAAAATAAAATCTCTCCATTTGTGACAGCATGGATGGACCTGAAGATTATTGTGCTAAGTGAAATAAGCCAGTCAGAGAAAGTCAAGGACCAGGTGATTTCATTATATGTGGGTTCTAAGGAACAAAATAAAGTCTCAAACAAAAGAGAAACAGATGCATTTATACAGAGAACAGACTCACAGCTGTCAGATGGGAGTGGGGTTGGGATGCTGGAAGAAAAGATGAAGGGATTAAAAAAAACCTCATAGACACAGACAACAGTATGGTGATTACTAGAGGGAAAGGGGGGTGGGTGGAGGTAAAAGAGGGAAAAGTGGGGATAAATGGGGATGGAAGGAGACTGGACTTGGGTGGTGAACACACAATGCAATATACAGATGATGTATTGTAAACTTGTACAACTGAAACCTATATCATTTAATTAACCCATGTTACCCCAATGCAAAGAAAAATAAGAAAGTAAATAAAAATATGCCAAAGTTTTAACTAATATCTCATCAAAGAAGGTAAACAGATAGTAATCATAAGCATGTGTTCAAGGAAATACAAATTAAAACAACAATGAGAGATCACTAAGACAATTAGATAGTCCTACTTAGCTCATTAAAATGGTCAAAATCCAAAACATGACAACACCAAATACTGATGAGAATGTGGAACAACAGGAGCTCTCATACGTTGCTGGTAGGAATGAAAATTGGCACGGACACTTTGGAAGATAGTTTGGCTGTTTTTCACAAAATAAAATATACTCTTGCCACACAATTCAGCAATCATACTTCTTGATATGTACCTAAAAGAGCTGAAAACGTAAGTCTGCACAAAAACCTCAACACGGAGGGTTGTAGCAGCTTTATTCGTAATTGCTAAAACCAGAAGAAACCAAGACACCCCTCAGTAGGTGAATGTATAAAATGTGGTATCCAGACAATGGAATATTGCTCAGTGGTAAAATTAAATGTTATCAAGACATGGAGGAACCTTAAATGCATATTCGTAAGTGAAAGAAGCCAATCTGAAAGAGGCCAATTATACACTGTATAATTTTAACTGTAGGACAAAAGAGCTGAAAATGTAAGTCTTCACAAAAACCTGAACACAGATGGTTGTAGCAGCTTTATTCATAATTGCTAAAATTCAGGAGAAACCATGACGCCCTTCAGTAGGTGAATGTATAAAATGTGGTATCCAGACAATGGAATATTGCTCAGTGGTAAAATTAAATGTTATCAAGACATGGAGGAACTTTAAATGCATATTCGTAAGTGAAAGAAGCCAATCTGAAAGAAGCCAATTATACACTGTATAATTTTAACTGTAGGACCTCCTGGAAAAGGCAAAAATGTAGAGAAGTGAAAAGATAAGTGGCTGAGGTAAAAGGGGAGGTATGAATAGGTAGAGCACTGAGAATTTTTAGACCAGTGAAAATATGCTGTATGATACCATAATGTTGGGTAAATGTCATTTTTACATTTATTCATCCCCATAGAATGTACAATAATATGAGTTAGTCATACAGTAAATTATGGGCTTTGGGTGATTACAATGGGTCAATGTAAGTTCATCATTTTTAACAAATATACCACTCTAGAGGTGATCAGGCTTGCAGGGGAGAGCAGTTAGGGGTGATCAGGCTGGCAGGCAGGTGAGCGGTTAGAAGTCAGCAGTTGTTAATGGGGGAGGCTATGCATGTGGTGGGGCCGGGGGTATATGAAAAATCTATACCTTCCCCTCAAATTTTCTGTAAACCTCAAACTGTTCTGGAAAAGTGTTTACAATCTATAAACATTATAATACTACTAGAGGCCCAGTGCATGAATTTGTGCACCAGTGGGGTCCCTTGGCATGGCCTGCAGGTATTGGGCTGAAACCAGCAGTCCAACACTCCTGCCTGCCACTCCCACTCATCCCGGCCCTGCTGCACATTCCAGGGGCTCACACCCAGCCAGTCCTGATTGGAAGAGGCTCGTGCCACTGCAGCGGCACTCACCAGCTGTGACCCCCGCATTAGGAGCCCGTCCCATGGAACGCAATCAGCCCTCCAGGTGAGTGGTGGGATGCCCTGGCCAGCCCGGATCTGGATCCATCCTGCTGATGTTCGCGCCAGTTATCGGAAGTCACCTGGTGGCTGCTTTTATATCGTTTCTTCTTTGTGGAGCATCTAGGGAGGGGAAGTGGCCATGGTGCCCAAGGCTGACTTCCAGGAGGCACCAGTCCATCAGTGCCTGGCCTGTTCTCTGGAGATTGGACCTGCAGGACTATTGAGGGAGTGAGTAGCTGCCGCTGGGCTGATAGCTGCCACTGGGCTGGTGGGCTACTGGGATGGGTGGTCAGTTGAGCAGCACTCCTGCTGTGGGAATGCACTGACCACCAGGGGAAAGCTCCTGCATTGAGCATCTGCCTCCTGGTGGTCAGTGCGCTTCATAATAACCCATCGACCAGTCAACCAGTCATTCAGTCATTTGGTCATTCGGTCACTTAGGCTTTTATATATATATACTAGAGGCCCGGTGCACAAAAATTTGTGCCCTCGTGGGGGAGAGGGGGGTTCCTCAGCCCGGCCTGCGCCCTCTCGCAGTCTGGAACCCCTCAGGAGATAACGACCTGCTGGCTTAGGCCTGCTCCTGGGTGGCAGAGGGCAGGCCCAATCCCTAGGTGCAGCCCCTGGTTGGGCTCAGAGCAGGGCCGATTGGGGAGTTGGGGCACCGCCCGCTACCATGCACAGAGCAGGGCAGATTGGGAGGTTGCAATGCCACCCTCAGTCACGCTCAGGGTAGGGCTGATAGGGGGTTGGGGCACCGCCCCCTGTCACACTCAAGGCAGGGTTGATGGGGAGGTTGCGGAGCCCCCCCCTGTCACGCACCGAGCAGGGCCCTTTAGGGGGCTGGGGAGCTCCTCCCTGTCACGCACAGAGCAGGGCCGATCAGGGGGTTGAGGAGCTCCCCCCTGTCACTCACAGAGTAAGGCCTAGGGCCAATAGGGGAGTTGGGGCACCGCTCCCTGTCACACACAGAGCAGGGTGGATCAGGGGGTTGGAGCGCTGCCCTCTATCACCCACAGAGCAGGGTGATCGGGGGTTTGGGCGCTGCCCCCATCACGCTGATCTCGGTGCCGGGAGGCCTCGAGGCTCCGCTGATCCTGGTGCTGGGAGGCATATTACCCTTTTACTATATAGGATAGAGGCCTGGTGCACGGGTGGGTGCCGGGTGGTTTGCCCTGAAGGGCGTCCTGGATCAGGGGGAGGGTCCCCACTGGGGTGCCTGGCCAGTTTGGGTGAGGGGCTGAGGGCTGTTTTCAGGCTGGCGGGTGACTGAAGCTCCCAACCGCCCCTTTTTTTCTTTTTTTTAAAATTCTGGGCCAGTTTTAGCTTTGAGGCTTGGCTCAGCTCTTAGGCCTCCGCTGCTGAAAGCAGGTTTCTGGCCTTTGTTTACCTTCTGTATTTGAAACAATGTTGCAATCCTGCTGGCTGAAGCCCGGCAGACGAAAGCAGGTTTCTGGGGTTTTGTTTAGCTTCTATATTTGTAACATAGTTGCTTAGAGTTGCAGCTCAGAGGCCGGCAGCGGCAGGCAGGGAACATTGGAGTCCTCCGTCATTGAAGCAAGCAAGCCTCATGTTTGCTTTAAGCTGCCTGGCTGCTGGCCACCATCTTGGCTGGCAGTTAATTTGCCTATTGCCCTGATTAGCCAATGGGAAGGGTAGCAGTCGTACGCTAATTACCATGTTTCTCTTTTATTAGATAGGACTAGAGGCCTGGTGCACAAAATTCATGTATGCAGGGGGGTGTTCCTCAGCACGGCCTGCACCCTCTCCAATCCAGGACCCCTCAGACATCCCTCTCACAATTCGGGACTCTTGGCTCCTAACCGCTCACCTGCCTGCCTGCCTAATCACCCCTAACCACTCTGCATGCCTTCCTGATTGCCCCTAACTGCTCTCCCCCGCCAGCCCGATCACCCCTAACTGCTCTCCCCTGCTGGCCTGATTGCCCCTAACTGACTTTGCCTCTGGCCCCCCATCATGGCTCTGTCCAGAAGGATGTCTGGAAGACATCCAGTCTAGGGCCCCCCCATCATGGCTTTGTCCAGAAGGATGTCCGGAAGACATCCAGTCTAATTAGCATCTTACCTTTTTATTAGTATAGATAGATAATAGCTGTTTTAAGTCTTTATCTTCAAATTTCATCACCTCTGTCATTTATGGGTCCATCTCTTAAGAATGAGTGTAACCTAGTTGTAAGTAACAATTTGCTGCATCATTGCATGTCTAATAATTTTAAATGGAGTGCTGGACATTGTGTTGTTCTATCACTTTAAAGAGTGCTGATGTTTGTTTAACCAGGGAATAAAGTTATTTTGGATTAGGTTGATTCATTTGAGACCTGTTTTAACCTTTGTAAAGGTGGGTCTAGTGTACTATTTTAGCCATAGTAATAAGTGATGACATTTTTTTATTTTCTCTTCATTATTCAGTATCTCTAGTGTATTTTATCTTGTCTACCCAGGCAAATTCAAACACCTTCCAATCGTATCTGAACGCTAGGAATGACTCATTGTGAAATCCTCAGACCTTGTTCTTTGTTTGACCTCATGGAATTTCTAGTTACACATGTGCAGATTAGTTATAGACAGTTATTCAAGAAGAACACCAAGAACAATTTTGAAGTCTTTTCTGAGTACATCTCTCCTGGTTGGTACTCTGCCCCACAAATGCCTCCCACCTGAGCTTCCCTGGACTTTGTTCTCTGTCCACCCAACTGAGCAGAGTCTTCTGCTCTCCCTTTGCTCTCTCCCTGGGTGATGGTCCAGGAAGTGCCGTCATTGTAAATCTGTCATTCTGCTGATCTTCTTATCTTTTTATTATTAATACAATGTAAATTTATAACTTATTAGTGTTAGAATTTTTCTTAGAAACTAGATAATGTAATTTATTATCACTATGAAAATCAATGCCAATGACCCCTTGTTTCTTTGTCTCCCTGGTATCAGAGTCATATACCATTTGATAGTTTTCTGTTGTTTTTTTGTTTTGTTTTTTGAGAAGTGAATAAGTCTGATCTTGGTTACTATTTCATGACACAAAACAGGAAAATATACTGAAGATATCTGGGATTAATTAATATATAGATAAATTAATGACAATTTATGGTTAGTATTTGAAATGCTCATGGGATACCCACTTGAAAATAATCAGTAGCAATTAATTATTTGACAATTTATGACAGTGATTTAGACAAAAATATATTGGTGATTTATCTTCATAGACCTAAAAATTTGTATCAGAGGAATAGAAAAAAACAGAACAAAAATAGTCAAGTGGTGGATACATTAAATGAATTACTGGATATTAATGAGTGGTTAGAAGGGAAGAAGTAGTAACTACATTCTATGAATTAAATTTTACAAATTTTGCTGGAAAAAATATGCATATGACGATAGAGAGAGAGCAGTTTGGAGAATAATGACTGCCTAGTTATAAATCATTCAAATGAACAGTTACTTGTATTTCCAATCTCATTTTAGAGAATCTTTACTAGTGTGTGTATTCTGGAGCTCATTCCCAATTTTTATGGAAATGTTGCTCAGGAGCTTAAGCAAGATGAAAAAGAAACAGGTGAATAAACCGTGATAAGCTGAAATTGCATTGAAACTCTGCAGAAGTCAAGTGATGCAGGCATAGCAAATGTTTGTATATATTGAGTTTTGAAATGCTTTGGGTAGGTATAACGTATCATTCGGTATGAATATTGAGATATAGGACAAAAATATAACCAACGACTAAAAATAAATGGCCTCTTTCTATCTGTTGACCTTATCTTTTTTATTATTAATACATTATAAATGTATAACCTATTAGTTAGTGTCAGAAGTTTTCTTATAGACTAGATATTGTAATGTATTATCGCTATGAAAATCAATGCCAGAGTAGATGAAATAGCTGAAGAGACCAGGTAATAAGTTAGTGGCAGCACCAGATCTAGGTAGGACTCGACCCTCCTGCCTTCCAGTCCAGAACTCTTCTGTGAGTCGGCATGTGCCAACAAGTGTCCACTAACAGGCTTCTCATTCTTTCAATCTTCCTGAGCATGAGATTCAGCTAAACGCCCATCCTCACTTGAAGTCAGGTAACTTCATCTGTCCTTGTGGCCTGCAGATTAAGTTCTCTCACAGCAAAACTATTCTTTCTCTGCCCCTGTGTGCTGGCATCTATGAAATGAAGGTACACCTAGAGTCCACATGTTGGAATGGAAGAGCTTCTGTTACCCTACATTAAAGGAGCATCCTTTTCTCCTTTCTACCATTTTCATTTGAACTTTGTGTAAATGACAAATACATTTCTATTGTCTTGTCACTGAGATTTAGGGAGTTATCTTTCAAAGCAGTGAATGCTACCTTAATTAACAAAGTTCTAGAGCTGTGTAAAATAATGACCTGAGACATGTTTTAATGGCTAAGAATAGAAGCCATGGGGAAAATAGGTGCAAAGAGCCATACATCCCAAGGGTATACTGCTCTCCATGTTCCCTCATGTGAACCTGTCTCAATTGTAAGAAAGGGAGACCAGCTCAGCAGGGGCCAAGGACCGCTTCTTTACAACCTGGGGTAGAACTTGCCATCTTTATTCAATGCACAGAGACGCCAAAACTCGAATAGAGAGCTAAGTCAAAAGCTACACAGAAAACCATAATTTTGTACTTGAGGGAAGAAGTTCCAGGAATAACAGACAAGTGCAGCAAAAATGTGAATGTGGGGTGAACTACACAGCTCTTTTGGGGGAAAAAACACACAACAACTAAGAGACATCAGTCTCTTAAATTGTTCTTTATGAGCCTTCTGGGACATTGTACACTGGTGGGCTTTGTTTTTCTTCACCCAATTTTAGAGAGAAGACGCCCATAACATATTTCTTGATGGTCATAGTCATAACAGTGTCTCTATTCTGAAAATAACCTCTGAGATCAAGTATACACCATCCATTGCTGTAAGAAAATTGGCCATCCATTCCCATTAGCAGCCAGTCTGGTCACTCAGCATCACTGACAGAAGCCACTTAAGGGAGACTGCAGAACGGGGTGGTGTGGACAGGTCAACGCATCAATTTTCCCTTGTATCCAAATTTGCTCACCTAATTTCATTGTCTCCCTTAACACAGTCATCTATCTGCTTTCATTGACTGGACTGGATTTACACAAGTTATTTGAAAGATAAAGGTCAGATACACACCACATTGCTAGGACCATATTTATTAAGCACAGCCTCCTATCCCCCAACCCCACCTCCCTGCTCACTGACTTTCAGTCTCATCTGGAACAGAGGGCTGTGAATTCAATGTGGCAGAACATGAAACTGGAGCTACGGAGAAAGCCACAGATTAATGACAGATGATGCCAAGTTCAACCTTATTAGCCTTGGAGAAACCACACTGCTCTTCCTAGACAGTATCTAAACCTTGTTATCTAGAGCATCTAGACAGCCCATTTGCTGTTGGTTTTAATCAGGGGATGATGAAGAGTCAATTAGATAACAGCTTGGAGATGAAGACAAAGTCCTTCCTCAAGGAGATTTGCTGCTGCTGAGATACCAGCCTAGAAAGTTGTTTGGTTTTGCTATTTTTATGAGAGAGACGGGGGGGGGGGGGGGGGGATTCTTGCATGTGCCCTGACTGGGGATGGAACCCACAACCTTAGCATATAAAGCTCTACCCAGCCAGGGCCTCGGCCTATAACATTTTGAAAAATCTTTCTTCGTTCTCTGCCATAGAGGCTTGTTAATTTTAAACCAGCAACCTTCAGACTTTGATTTCTTTAAGATTCGCGTGTATGCATTTATAAAGCAAGGAATCCTCAAGAAAGAAAGTACTATGTATAGCTCCCATGCAAACAAGAGACCAGCTATTGCCCCCTAGTTTCATCAAACTCTAACTGTGATGCTGCCCTTGGGGGCAGAATCTTTATTGCAAGCCAACCATGGGAGGAACTGGGACACATCCCAGGATGCAGAATCTGTGAAATATGGCGGGTCCTCTGTAATTCCTGTTTGAATGACCAGGCTATCTCTGCTTACCTTTCTCTTTCTTGATTAATATTGTGGGAAGTGATAAGCTATTCAAGGGGCCAGAGTGAGGATGCTGGTAAGCCCTGAGGACTGACTCAGTATTATAAAGTCCTAAAGGCTGGAGTGAACTAAAATGATTAAAACAAGATGTCAAAAGGCAACTTGACTAAGAGAGATCACAGGAATGATTCTTGAGAAGACCAGAGTGCGCCTTGCAGCATGCCTTAGCTGGCAAGCCAATAGTGTACATTAAACCAGTAAGGTGAGAAGGTCCTGGAAATGCAATTTCTACATAGAAACCCAAATTAATTGTAGCTAGCACTTGAGCCTGTTTTGTCCTCTATATTAGATATGCTTTTGATAGTAGTTTAAAAACGGTATTGAGAAAACAAGAGAGTTTTTATCTACCTGCATATAGGATGTTGTGAGAAAAACTGAAAGAGGGAAAAGAAAAGCCATCAGGGTAAAAAGAATAGAAAAAACCCAAGCTCAAAGCATACTGCATCCTCAACCATTAGGAGCAGAGCCGGAGGAGCTAGGAGCTTAGAATGAATAAATTCAAGGATCAGGGGAAACCCCAGTGCCCTCTGCGGAGCACGGAGTCAAAGCCTTGCTCCTGAAAGCAGGACCCTGGGCCAGCAGCATGTGCATCATAGGGTAGCTTGTGGAAGATGTAGACACCCAGGCCACACCTGCTTATTGAGTCAGACTCCACATTTGAATAAATGACTGAAAGGCTGTAAGCACTGCATTCAAAGTCTACATCAAGATTTCATTCTTTTGTGGCTGAGAGTATTCCACTGTATATTGTACCACAGTTTACGGTAATGTTTGGGTTCCTTCCTTATCTTGGCTATTGTAAATAACACTGCAATAAACATAGGGTACATATATCTTTTCAGATTAGTATTTTGTATTTCTTCAGATAAATGCCCAGCAGTGGAATTTCTGGGTCATGTGGTGGTTCTATTTGGAGTTTTTTGCAGAATCTCTGTACTGCTTTCCACAGCAGATGCACCAATCTGCATTCCCACCAGTAGTGCAGAGGGTTCCTCTTTCCCCACACTCTCACCAGCACTTACTGTTTGGTGATGATAGCCATTATGGCAGGTGTGAGGTGATACCTCATTGTGGTTTTAATTTGCATTTCCATAATTACAGAATGGACCTAGAGGTTATTATGCTATGTGAAATAGACAGAGAAAGACAAATACCATATGATTTCACTTTTATGTGGAATTTCAAAAACAAATGAACACGCAAAACAGAAACAAACTCATAGATACAGTGAACCAATTCACGGTAGCCAGATGAGGGGGGACATGAGGGCCTGAGTGGACAAAAGCAAGGTATTAAGAATACAAATGGCCAGTTATAAAAACAGTCATGGGGATGTAAAGTTCAGCCTCAGGAATATGGTCAATGATATTGCAATAACCATGTGTGGTGTCGGGTGTATTCTACACTTATCACTGTGATCACTTCATAAGGTGTATGAATGTCTAGTCACTATGTTATACCCTGAAACTAATATAATATTGTATGTAAACTATACATTTTTAAATAAGAAAATAATTAAATTAAAATATCTGCATCAGAAAAGGCACAGCACAGGGTGACCTCACAAAGCCCCATGAGTCCTGAGGAAGGGGGCAAAGTCCACACTTACTGTGAAGACTGAGCTGCCTGCCTGGCTGGGCTGGGGCCCTGGTGATGACTCCATGATGGACAAGGAGGGAAACCAAGAAAGCCTGTCCTGCTCCGGTGGAACTACACTCAAGACCACATGCTGGGCTCATGCAGTCCCGCTCTACCTGCTCCTGGTCCACACCCTGAAGTGGATCTCAGGTGTTCACTGATAAAGGGCTACAGGTGTCAAAACACCTGAGCAGACCAGCTCCCCAGCTCTTCATTATAAACAGACAACCCAAACCACCAAACGTGTGTGTGACATAAACCTCATAAAGGAAGTTTAAATATTTTATAGCTAATGTGCATGGGCTCCACCTTAAAATGCGTGCTAGCCAGAAACATCCAGAATTACCAGGCAAGGCCAAATGGCAATGGCATTTAGGACCTTGAAAGAGAACAGCCCAAAGCCGTGATTGTCCAGCCACTAAGCAGAATCGCCCAGAGAGCTGCTGAAAACACACCCAGGTGATGCTTGAGCAAGTCTGGGGGAAGGATGGGCAGTTCCCATTTCTAACGAGGTCCCAGGTGGGGCTGACACAGCTGGCCCATGACCACACTTTGAGGAGCACCGGCAGAGATGATCAAGCACAACAACCAAACTGGGAAACAGCAGGCATTATTCAGATAATAAATGAACAGTTCTAGGTGTGAGAATAAAAAATGTGTCCAGATGCTGCTGAATGTCCCCAGACAGTCGGGACACACACTGTCCCCGTGGAGAACCGCTGACTTCGTCCAGTCACTAGTGAGGATAAAGCAGCCACAGCACCATTTAGAGTTTGGTTCTCCAGCTCTGGCTTATAGCAGAATCATCTAAGGACTTGTTAAAAGGTGGATTATGAGCTCAGCCCCAGTTTCTGGCTCCCAGGTTATGTGAACACAGTGGGTCTACGCATCACAGTTGGAGAACCACTGATTTCTAGGGCTCAAACCAATCCAAGTGCTTCCCCTGGAGCTGGAGAGGGACTTCCCGCCGGAGAGCAAGGGATGGATTCGAAGTGGAGGACAGCTCTCTGCATGCCTGTGTTCTGTTTGAAAAGTGGAAGTCGGAAGTGGATGTTATTAGGAAAGCAATCAGCAAGTTCTGCTGCTGTTCACAGTCACAGCACTGGGCTGGCCAGTGGATCTAACGGCCAGTGGAAGACTGAAGCGCGAGAGGAAGGAACAGAGGCCAGAGCACGACTCTGGTGTTGTGAGGTAGGACACTGCCAGGAAGCCCACTGCAGAGGGCTGTGAGAGTGGGCTTGGAGAGCGGAGTCTAGGTTAAAACCTCTCTCTGCCTTTGACTCTGTGCCCCAATCTTGTACATCGACATCCTTAAATCTTAGGCTTTTGCCACCTGTTAGCAACCACAAATAAGAAGTGAGTTGGGGACAGAGAGATCTACAGGCTGGATAGAGATGACAACAGGTTCACTACTCCCACAGGTATGCAGCCCAGAGGATGTGGAAGAGAGGAGGGTGAAGAATGAGGGGCCAGGTCACAGCTACCTTTTAATACGCAGGCAGGCTTGCCAATTATACATGTCATCCAATAAAGTTCCAGAACTTGAACAAGATTATACTTCCTACATATCCCATGGCGGGATGGGAGCAGGTGGGTCCTAGGGATGGTTGGAGAGGAGGTGCACAGAATACATTCAGCATGGAGAGCAGAAAAGCTTTCCCTCCCACAGGACCAAGTCTCCTTCCCTGTCCCAGCGGGGCTCTGCCTCAGGGTCACCTCTCTGTACTGCCAAACCAGACCTCACTCCCTCTCTGGCCCACCTTATGTTCCACCTGCTTTCTGCCAGTCTCCGGCCCAACTCCATTCCTAGACCATCTGGCTCCTTCTAACTCCTTTGTATATTTCATTCTGTGCTGGCTTTCAGTATGCCACCATTTTTTTTTTTTAATGTGGGAAGTCTAATTTCTCGGATAAAACTGCAAAACCATATCTAAACTCCTCCCGGAATACAGCAGGGGTGTTTTTCTGTTAGCTTCCTGCCTGCCAGGCCAATGGACTGCCTTCAAATATCCAGTCACCCTGACCATGGAAGATGGCACTGCTTAAGGCCCCTGGAAATCAGAACAGCCTTATGGAGCACCTATGACTTGAGCCCTTCATTCCAGCCTGGGTGGCCCTGGCAATTTAACCCGCTCTAGTTCTCTTCTTTGGGGAAGAGGATAATGGTTGCTTTCAGAATCTGATACAATGCAAGCCTTTCAAAATGTGGGACAAAATAAATGGAGTGGTTCCTGTTACCGGAAGGAAAACATATGGCTACCCGCTGTGTTTACAAGCGGGTTCCTCAGGCCACAGGCAGCACACACTTCACTTCTGATCTCATTCTCCTGGGTCTCCCAGGCATCCACCTCACAGCTCATTGTTCCCATAAGAAATCGTCCTTTTCTTGCCTCTTGCTGGTGGATCCCCTCTCTATCTGGAACTGGGTTCCCATGGAGACCTTCTGCGATAGCAGACCTCCCACTGGGTTCAGTCCACTCCCTGTCACCAGGACCCTTTGACCCAAATGTCCATGGGGGGCAGGGCTCACAATGAAATCAGTGCTCATTACAAATGGAACCTCAAGTCCTTAAGAAAACTTAAGTTAACCATGACATCGTAATAAACTTTTCCCCAACTCTTAACTTAGTTAAGAAAACTGAAGTGCAGGCCGCAAGGTAGAACTACGTGAGCGGTGCAATGGGCTGGCGTTCTGGAAGGCCAGCTTCCTCTCAGACACACACCTCCATCTCCTATTGTTCTCCTGTCCTCTACTGACACCCACTGCCAGGCAGGCTGCGCTTTCGTCCTTGGCTGATTTTTGCCGTCATGCTTGGCTTTTGTTGGTAGTTCTTCACCAGGTCTCGCACTAATGGGGCAGATTAACCAACAGGGTTCATGGGAGGAGGATGTCTGCACTCAGCTGGACCATGGCTCTGGCCAGCCTGCTCCTGTTCGGTGGCCAGAAATAAAGAGAAGTCTGCTCTATGATATTTCAGCCTTTCCAACTCTCTGGGGCTGCCAGCTTATCCAAGATGATGCCACTCTAACTGAAATATTCAGATCTCTGAGAACCTAGAATTTAGCTCCAGCGGGAATTTCCAAAGATTTAAAAAAGACGGCAATGTTTCCATATGTTTTGGCTCCTAGGAGACTTCTGGGCCCATCTTCACTCAAATCATCCATCTACCCTTTCTTACATTCTCTTCTAATTAGCCAAGTCTATGGCATCCCAGTCCATGCCTGTTTGGAAAAAGCAAATAGAGGAAATAATAACCTTAGAAAGGTGTTATCTAACAACAAGAAAAGCCACCTATACTTACCTGGCAGGGGAGAGACCAGGTTACGAAGGTGGTTTTCCCAGGGCGAGGCTTATCCGTTGCACCCGGGATGTGCCGACCCCTGCGATTTCCCCAAATGTGGGAAACTTGACTGCATAATTTGAAAAAAAAAAGAAAGAAAGAAAAGCCACCTAACAGGAAAGTAAGAAGACAGAAAAACTGTGAAAATAAACTATGAAAATGGGAAATTCATAGCAGTGCCAGCGGTTACATTCAGGAGCTGCCAGCCCCACTGCCATTCCCCTGCACCCTCCTCCTTGTTCCCTGGATGGTCACAGCTACATGCTCCTCATGGGCCTGAGTCGCCCTCAGTCCAGCGATTCTCGGCTGTTCTTAGAAAGAAGCCATAAGCCGCATGTGCTTTCATCCCCTTCATACCAACTTTGCCTTCAGGACACTTTTAAAATGGTCCTGGACCTGTTTTCATCTCGGGTATGGTGAGGCCGGCAGGTCAGGACGTGACTGCCACTGAACAAGAGTGCTCCCCACAGTTCCTAAGGAGAGGGGAAATGATCAGGACCACACGGGAGCCCCACTTGCTCAGGAGGCAGAGGGGCAGGAAACCAGGAGCAGGGGGCTTCATGGTGGCTCCACAGGAAGAAGCATGGAGGCAGATCAGAAGCAGAACAGGGTTAGAATGGGATAGGGTAAATAATTTCAGGGGCCTCTGAGCTATGATGGTGATCTGTCATCCCATGGCTGGCTGGGGAGTGATTTAGGGAAGGAGTGCACTGCCAAAGACTGCAGGAGCCTGACATGAAGGCAGGTGGGGCATGAATTTGGGATTGGTTGAATGCCTATCAAAAGCATGCTCACAGGAAAATAGTTCACTCTCTCTGGGAATTAGCTAATGCTGGGAGGGGCAGCCCTCTGAGATCTGCCAGGCCCAAGGATATCAAAGCATCATAAAATACTATATATATATATATATAGTTATATATAATATATATATAATGTTACTGATGGAAAACAATCACTGTTAGGATCGGAGGCTGTTTGCACTCTGCCTCTCACCTCTCTCCCAGCCTCATTGTCAGCTCCTCTCCAGCACACCCCATTTCCAGCCTAACAGCTCTCCACCTGCTGTGGGCTGCCTGTGCTCTCCCCATTCCCAAGGCTTTTCATATACTGTTCCATGTGCTGAGCATTCTTTTCCTCACATTCTTCACCTGACTGTCTCACCTGGAGCCTACAGCAAACCTGCTAAAATTCCCTGAGTCCAGATAACATACATGATATCTGCATTTTTTCATTTAATGTGTTCTATATCTCAATTGTGTGTAGTACTTAATTAGTTGTACATCATTTCTCTGTTAACATGTGTGTCTCTGCCACCATAATAGGAGCTCCATAAGTAGACACCATCATATCTGCCCTCATATCCTCATTGACTGACATGTTGACAGAGGCACACATTGGATATCACTTGGATGCATGCAGACTTGAACCCTTTCATGTAGAAGCAAGCAGCCACATGGATTTAAATAGTTTACAAGGGTGTCATCATATTAATGGAAAGCTGCTGGGCCTAACATTATAATTTGAACTTGGAGGTAAGTCTTTGGATAAAACAGGGTTTTTAGTAAAGCAAAAAATCAGTCTTAATCTCAAGAGTTTGATTGGTTTGGAATTTAGAAAGCTAATTTTCCTGAAAAAGAACAAAGTAGGTGGGATCTCAATACCAGATATCAAGATGTATTACCAAGCCACTGTTCTCAAAACTGCCTGCTACTGGCACAAGAATAGGCATATAGATCAATGGAATAGAATAGAGAGCCCAGAAATTGGCCCGAACCAATATGCTCAATTAATATTTGACAAAGGAGGCAAGAACATACAATGGAGCCAAGATAGTCTCTTCAATAAATGGTGTTGGGAAAATTGGACAGATATGCAAGAAAATGAAACTAGACCACCAACTTACACCATACATAAAAATAAACTCAAAATGGATAAAGGACTTAAATGTATGACAGGAAGCCATAAAAATTCTAGAAGAATCCAAAGGCAACAAAATCTCAGACATATGCCGAAGCAATTTCTTCACTGATACAGCTCCTAGGGCACTTGAAACTAAAGAGAAAATGAACAAAGGGGACTACATCAAAATAAAAAGCTTCTGCACAGCAAAAGAAGCCATCAACAAAACAACGAGAAAACCCACTGTGTGGGAAAACATATTTGCCAATGTCATATCTGATAAGGGCCTAATCTCCAAAATTTATAGGGAACTCATACAACTTAACAAAAGGAAGATAAACAATCCAATCAAAAAATGGGCAAAGGACCTAAATAGACACCTTTCAAAAGAGGACATTCAGAAAGCCAAGAGACATATGAAAACATGCTCAAAGTCACTAATCATCTGAGAGATGCAAATCAAAACAACAATGAGGTACCATCTCACACCTGTCAGACTGGCTATCATCAACTAATCAACAAACGACAAGTGCTGGAGAGGATGTGGAGAAAAAGGAACACTTGTGCACTGCTGGTGGGAATGCAGACTGGTGCAGCCACTATGGAAGACAGTATGGAGTTTCCTCAAAAAACTGAAAATGGAACTCCCATTTGACCCTGTGATCCCACTTCTAGGAATATATCCCAAGAAACCAGAAACACCAATCAGAAAGGATATATGCACCCCTATGTTCATAGCAGCACAATTCACCATAGCTAAGATCTGGAAACAGCCTAAGTGCCCATCAGTAGATGAATGGATTAGAAAACTGTGGTACATCTACACGATGGAATACTATGCTGCTCTAAAAAGGAAGGAACTCTTACCATTTGCAACAGCATGGATGGAACAGGAGAGCATTATGCTAAGTGAAATAAGCCAGTCAATGAAGGAAAAATACCACATGATCTCACTCATTCATGGATAATAGAGACCATTATAAACTTTTGAACAATAATAGATACAGAGGCAGAGCTGCCTCAAACAGACTGTCAAACTGCAGCAGGAAGGCCGGGGAGGGTTGGGGAGCAGGAGGTAAGGGGGGAAGAGATCAACCAAAGGACTTGTATGCATGCATATAAGCATAACCAATGGACATAAGACACTGAGAGATAGGGGAGGTTAGGGGACTGTCTAGGGTGGGGGGAAAAATGGACACATATGTAATACCCTTTGTAATACTTTAAGCAATAAAAAAAATATATTTAGTTCAGAAGATGATTTGACTTGGGATGGTGGTCACACAATGCAATATACAGATCATGTATCATAGAAATGTATATAACCTTATTAATCAATGCCACCCTAATACATTTAATTGGAAAAAATATTTGATTCAAATACATATATTGATAATGTGTGGTATAATTTGTAACAGTTCTTACCACCTTTGGAGAATAAAGTCTGGTGTAAATAAGATACATTGTTAACAGTTCCCTAGCAATAGGATACTATGTCATAATTACAAAAGGGAAAAAATTAAGCAAAATTAAAAGCCTTGTGATAACAAAAAAAAAAAAAGAAAGCTAATTTTTCAGGATTTAGACCTAGTTTCTATCCCCCTTCCCCACATCTCATAGAAACACAGAGTTTTACTTAAAGTGTGTGTTGAATCTGTCCAAACCAAAACTCCACTTTATTCAAATTTTGAGGTGAGAGAACTTTAGCTCCTTGTTGAATGAAGAATATCAGATCACCCTGAAAAGGGAGGGAGATTTAGGGTGGTGGCAGACTTTCCCCATCACCACTGAAATCATACGGTGTGGAGAATCTTACTTCGCCTTCGAATTATTGAGGATGAAGTAAGCAACTGCTGGTTTAATCCTCCTTCACCCCCCTAGATTTGGTGGTGGAGTGCCAGTGACATGTGATATTGTCTTGAAGGCACTGGGCCATGTTTGTGTTTGCTCAAACAGAGCGTTCTTTTCTTAGCCTGGTTTACATGAGATTGTCCCCTAGGCAGTTTACATGACCTTCTTCACATAAGGAGCAAATGCTGACATTGTGGAACCACAGTGCTCATCTTCTGGAACTTTACACACACAAGTGTATGTATGCATGAATGCAGGCATTATGCATGTATTCTATAGATATGTATACACACATATGGGAGAAAGAGATAGATACAGTGAAAGAGAGTACAATGACATATTTTGGGGTTCTAAATATATTCAAAATAATTTTAAACATTTTTAAACAAACCTGCTCTTCTATAACTTAAAAAAAAGAAAAATTGGAGTTGTTTGAAATAGAGTGTAAAACATTTGAAGTGATGTAGTCTAGAGTTTGTCTTTCTTAACGAGGTTCTCATAGATCACGTGAGGATAAGCATGTGCAAATGGCCTTGACTGAAATTAAAAAAACAAACGAAACAAAAAAATAGCTTTTCTTCTTGGAGCTCACTCTGGGGATTGTGGCATGGATAGTTCACCTCTAGCTTCATCCAATGTCACAATTTTCTCAACTGGTGCCAGTCCTATTTGGTCTCACACTACACTGGGCTTAAGTCAGGAGCAAATGGCTAAGACAGTCACACTCCCAGGACCAAACGGGGATTACAGCTAAAATACAAAAAACCCACCCTAAATAATCAACAGAAGACTAGCTGGAGAGAACTCCGATAACCAAGGACAGAAAGTGGAGACCACATAGAGAGTAGTAGGAAGGGCAGAGGTGCGAAAGGACAGGCCAGGCTCCTACAGACAAAGGCTAAAGTTCTGGAGAGATATCTCAGCTGAGAAGGGTTGCCACTGAGAAAGAACTCTGGGGTCTAATCCTCAAGCTGGGACCCCCAGCAGAGAGCATCAGAACTGAGAACAGTGCTCACAAAACATCTGGCTGTGAAAAGCGGCAGGGTTGCTGTCTGCCAGGGAGAGACAGCTGGAAATGCAGGCATCCTTTTAAAAGCCAATGCACAAAATTTTCTGTGCAGCCACTCACCTTGGGTTCCAGCAGAGGGAGGTCAGAGTGGACTGGAGCTGTGTGAGCCGAAGCCAGGGTTGTGGGCTCTGGGGTTAGAGCTTGGAAGGCATACACCCTGGTTTCCTGTGATGAGTCATTCCCTCACACTGCAAAGGTCATCTTTCTCAGGCAGACCTTTGCTATCCAGGCAGTTTTTGACTGGGGGGAAGACAATTGAACCACCCTATTGGAAAAGCCCTTGCCCCAGGGATGGGTGTTTCTGAGGCCCATGAAAAGACTGAGAATAACAATTAGACTCCAAGGGCAAGCAATTGCCCCACCCTGTTGGAAAAACTCTCCACACTAGTGAACAATTGCCCAAGGGCTACTCCAGATTGAATCCAATCCTCTTGTGATCTCACCCTTCCTACCTGCCTCCAGGTGTTTTCTATTCTTCTTGTTATAAGTCACCTTCTCAGCTGGACCTCAGTTGTTAATTCCAGGTGAATGTTCTCCAATTTAGTTCTATTTTTAGCTTGGCCCTGGGATGAGGTGCCTGACAGGTCTGCCTATTTACCCGCCATTTTCTCCTAAAACTGTCCTTTACTCTTCCCTAAATTATTTCTAAGCACAAGTGATTAGTAAGAACAAAAGAAGACAATGAAGTGCTGGAATAGATGGGATTTTTAAGCATGGGGTTATTTTATGACACTTACAGTGTTACTCAGAGGGTCCAGAGTTAGAAAATTGGCACTCGTTGCTCTGCACCATTTTACATAAGAGAGGGAGCCATGACCTGGGTGAATATGATCAACTGGCAGCTGGTCTGAGTTCCCCTCTCCCTGGGGTCCTGGCCAGCTCTAGCCCCTTCATCATGAGCTCTTCACAAGGGTCTAGGAACCATTTGCTTTCTTTACACAACATATCAAAGCATTTTTACTTTTATTTTAAAGGAATTTAAAGTTTAAAGAAAAAATGAAAAAAAAAACAGTATGAAGAATACCAATGTACCATTTACCCAGACTGATCTCTTAACATTTTATTTATTTGCTTTATTATCTGATTAATCTATCTTCTTACCTATCTACCCACCTACCTACCTAATTTGGGGATAAGCTAAATATATCAACCCTTTTCCCCTAAATGCTTCAATGTGCATTTCCTAATAACAGAGATATGCTCTCATACAACCATGTTACAATTATTCCCTTCCGTAAGTTTAACATTGGTATTGTACTTTTGTCTAACCTACTATCCTGATATAATTTTACCAGTTGACTCAATAATGTCCTTTATACCATGTGTCCACCTAGTTTAGGATGCAGTAGAGAGTCGGATACTCCATATAGTTGTCATATTTCTTTGTCCTCCTTTAGTATAGAACATTTCCACAGCCTTTCTTTGACTTTTATCACATTATCATTTTTGAATAATACAATCTCCCTTTTTGATGAAATACAATGTTTCCATTCTGCATTTGTCTGATGTTTCTTTACCATTAGCTCAAGGTCTGCATTCTTGTAAAACTGCATAGTTGATGTGTTTCTCTCAGGGTATTGCATTTGTATGGCCATCTGTCCTTCATGGGTGATGTTAATTTTGGTCACTCAATCAAGGAGTTTCCCAGTTTCTCCACCAGATAATTACTGCCTCCCTTACACTAGTAAACAGATTGTAGGGTGCATGTTAAGCCTCACAAATATCCTTCTCCTCATCAAAATGTCCCTGCATGTGGCATCCATTGCTGATATGTGCCTGATCCAATCTTTACCATCCTGGCTGGAAAATGGTGTGTTT
Organism: Myotis davidii; assembly: GCF_000327345.1. NCBI lineage: Eukaryota > Metazoa > Chordata > Mammalia > Chiroptera > Vespertilionidae > Myotis > Myotis davidii. The sequence goes on from NW_006300367.1 coordinate 4,317,101, forward strand.
TTTTTCAACTCTAGCATTACTTCCACATTTAACAGATGGCCTTCAGCATTCTGCTATAATTTCTCTTGTCAACATAAGAAATATTCAAACCTATAGAGTATTTTTGTGAGTTTATTTGGAGCCAAACTGACAATAATTACTGGGAAGCAAAATTTTAACAGAAAATGCTCCAGAAAAATGGCAGTTCTGCACCTTGCTTTTTACATTACAATCAAAGAGAGGCTGTAAGTGTGTTACATGAAATCCATTGGTGTTAGATTAGGGAGGTGGGAGAAAACAAAACGGGGGAACTTCTGGGATTGGATCAAAAGTAAAATGATAGACAGATACTTCTTTCACATGGGTGGGTGCAGGGTAGTTATAGTCAACAATTAACCCAATAACAATGAGTTGATTTGTGGTCTCCGCAGAGTGGTGCCTGTGCTTTGAGGGGTCCAGAAAAACGAAATTACTTTGACATTCCAATGATATATTATCATAGAGGCAAAAAGACATAGACAGGTTCAGTTAAAGTAAAAATTGACTTGTCAGGGAAGAATCTAGCCTAGGACATGACTACCTGCCATAAAGTGCTTTCAGTTAAAAAGTTTTCATTTCAATCATCCTTTGTGGTTACTTTCAGTCTCTGCGTTTGTAGAGCCACGACATCGACCTCCCTGAGTTTGTCAGGTTTAGAGAGTGGCCCCTTTTGGTCCAAACTCTCTACAATTTATCTGTCTGTCTATCATCCATATTGATTCATAAGTTTCCATTTTGAATGATATAGAGTTCATTACTTTATTTGATTCCCAATGTATTCCATACTTGATTTGTGGAAGCCCCGTCTATGTCCTTGCAACATGCTTCCATCATTTTTTAAACACTCCTTATTTTCTAACATGTTACAAGTTGCCACAAACTCACCTTCCGCCTACTGTGCCCAGCCTTGAAATCTGTCACTTCTCTGTTTAGCATGGTGCCTTTACTAGGAATGGTATTAGAGACCAACACTGGTGCATTGCCTGTGCCCATTGCTACTAGGATAGCTTTGTTTCTTGGCTCTTCCAGCAGACAGAGATAGGAATCAGCTGCTTATTGTTCAATAGCATGCACATACATAGAGATGGACACATATGCAAGTCCATCCATATACATAGTTTAGATCCCTGAGTTCACTTCAACATCTTCGATTCTAATCCACTTCTTATTTCATACTTGTATTTTACTTCTTGTATAGGGAAAAACTTGGCTCCCAATAGCCTCAACACATTTACTTATTTGGTCAATTCTATATTACATCTAAAATAGCTCCAGAATTTTGCCTATAAATATAAATTAAACAAACCTTCTCAGGAATTCAGAGCATTGTGTTTAATACCACCCAACACACACACTCTCCCACCCCGCCCCAGATTAAGGATATACAGTCAGATATTGTGGCCATTAATTACTAGGATTAGTTATTTTTCTGATTTCTTTCTTCACTATGTTTAGGGTATAATTTTGTTATCAGGGAAATTTGGGTATCCTTTATCCACTGTATGAAGGGGGTGGGGCCCTTACAATAACTCAAGAAAAAGAATTTTCTGAGGTTCGCACAGGAGAATGAGTGATTTTTATTGCATGGAATTACATCTGTGTGTCTAAAGTCTCCTTCCAGTCATAGAAGTGTAGCTGGGGTTTCAGTAGAGCCAGAAGCAAAGCCAACTCCAGAGTTTCCTTTCCATGTTGCAGCCTGGTCCACATCAGCATCAGACTAATTACAGTCCATCAGTCCATTGTGTGGGGGGTCACATGGCCATGGGCCATGTAAGCGAATGCAGGGGAAATAAGAGAGTGCACCCCCTGTGGCAGAAGTCCCAAGGGCTGCCAAGAGCAACAAGAGCAGGGGCTAAATATTCCAAATGTCCCCATGCCTGCAGTGGCCTCGACCATTCTGGCCAACCATCTCTGTTCCCAGGTGTGATTGACAGCAAGCATCTTCCCTACCATCCCAACCTCACCAGGCATGTGTCTGTCTTTCCTATGTCCGAACTCCTGGGGGGCATAAGTTTGTAGCTTCCTGGTGAAGCTGTCCAAATGACATGCCTATAATATTTGGACTTCCCTTGCTTTTTTCTTATGCTTAATAATTAGCTAATTACAATGGCATCAATTTGAAATGAAAATTCATTTATTTCAAGTTTCTTTCAGTTTTATGTTGAGTCTTCTTTACTTTGTTATCCATTTGATTTTGTTTTTTGAATATGTGAACCATTGAAAGGCTTTAAAAAGTCAAAACATGACAAAAGTGTTTCTCTCTCCTCTATCCTTTCATGCCAGCCTTCTCCCTTCTTTTCTTCTTGTAGGAAAATAAATAAACAAATAAATAAACAAACAAACAAACAAATAAATAACTTTATTTTTTAAATTTAATCTTCCTATGTTTCTTCTACATAAATCTCTGTACCTAAGTATTCCTTCATCTTGGGTGGCAGAAGTGAGAGAAAACACCTTCCTTCTTCAGATGCCTAACACCATAATCCTCAGAGCACCTTTTGAGGAAGAAAGGTGCCATTCCACCTGCGACAATGGATCTTCACCTGGAAAAGATGCTGTTCATCTTGGAACAGGAAAGAGGAAAGGAGTTAGCACATATTCAACATTGGAGGCTAGAAGGTCAGGAAAAGCAGGCCCTGCATGTCTCTGTGACTGGAAAGCTGCAGACCCAGCCATCTGAGACGGTGTGCGTGCCTTAGGAAAATGCGTTTATAGCAGAGCAAAAATTAGAAAAGGTGGGTCACTAAAGAGCTAGAACTTTGGGAGTCAAGATCTATTGTAGCCACCACTAGGTGAAAACCCTCACAGGGTGGAAGAGAAACCCAAGCTCCAACAGCCTCTGTGGACTCTCCAAGCCCTGTCTGTAGGGGATGGAGATGGCACTTGGCTACCCGGCCCCCAGTGGTGACTTAGCAAGGACATACAGCATGGTGGATCACCATACCGTCTGGGTTAGAGCAGTGCACTGTGGTACACGACCTGGTGACCACATTCTTTTTTCTTGAAAATGACCAGAGGTGACTTCTTGAACTGAGAAAATTCACTTGGACACTTTTATGTTATCCAACCAGGAAGGATTGTAAGGACAGAGAAGAGCACTAAAAAATCATCTGGGTGAAAAACCCTGAATCATTTGACTATTCCAAAGAATCTGCTCATATTCCGTATCACAGCCAGTGAAGGTTAAGCCAGCTTTATAGATGAGGAAACAGGCTCCGGAGTACTAAGCAGCATCACACACTGAGTAAATACAAGTGCTCGACTTAGAACTTTAAATTTCTAGATACAGAGTCCATGCTCTGAAAGCAATACAAAGGAAGTCATTCCTAGGCAACTCACATCTCCCCTCCACTGCTCACTTCCCCCGCCTGTCCAGAAAGGAGGTAGATGATAGGGTTATCTCTTTAAACTATCTTCCAGTTCCAAAAGAAAGTTTGACCTCTGGGAGTGTGTGTTGGGGGAAGGAAGGTCATTTTCCACTGACACAGGTTAGAAGCAAAAGAAATGAATGAACTCAGGTCATGGAAGTTCAGTTCAGGGAAGATGTGGGCAAGATGTGGGTTGGCTGGAATGGATATTAGGGTTTCCTAGGCCCTGTCAGACAGGTAGAGGCAGAGGGAAGTGGAGAATGCCGGCAGAGGTCTGAGAGGGGACCGCAGGGGTTCCCAGGTTAAAACAAGTATGTCAGGATGGGAGCAAGAGATGTCTTTTGAAAACCTCCTGGCATCTCTGCTTGGCTAGGAGCTTTTTATGTATATTCCCACATTTCATTTTACAGATACCTTATGAAATAGATAGTAACTCCCATGTATACCACATATGGGCAGACTGAGCTTCAAAGGGGTGAAGCCTGCCCATGGCATGCAGCTAGCTAAGGAGGGAGCCTGCCTGCTGAGCTCAAAAGACCATCCTCTCCTGCTTCATGCTCCAGCCCAAGAAGAGAGGGGAGGGGAGGGAAGGGAAGAGAAGAGGGGAAGGAAGAGGGGAGGGGAGGGAAGAGGGGAGAGAAGGAAAGAGGAGAGGGGAGGGGAGGGAGGGGAGGGGAGGGGAAGGGAGAGGAGGGTCTGCAGCTGGGAAGAGGCCACATGGCATGTGTGCTCTGGACTTTGAGATGTTACTGTGCAAAAGGGGCCCCTGGCTCTCACTTTAAAGTTTGCCATCCTCTCTGTCCTAGTTTTGTGGGAGTAAAATATGACATTTGGTAATTAATTTTTCAGATCCTCAATGCCAGTGCAGAAAAGGCTGTGCATTAAGCAATTCTCTGCTCTTTGAAGAATCCTGAAGCAATGATGCATAGCTTTTATTAAGGTTCAGACCCAAAAGCCTCTCGCCTCGGCTTTGTGATGAAGCTAGGTATGTGAAACAGAAAAATAATTGGATGTGTTTCTCTCCCATTTTTTTATCTGAATCTACCCACCAGGCCTATCAGGAATTGTTCCCTAAGATAGGTGTCCTGTATGAATAAAGATAAAAGAAAAAGGACATTTACTATGTTGTTTCTCCTCATTCCAAGAATACTTGAAGTGGCTCCCACAATACATGCAATAGAACAGAAGCAAATAAATGAAGAGCTTGGGGAGCATGGAGCCCAGTACAGTGTGGGAAAGTAGGACGCGGGTGACTGCAGGTAAAGGCTGGCAGTGTCCAAGCGGAGACAGGTCTGACAATGGTTTGATGGCAAGTGATGAGGGGACAGGTGAGCGCACAGACACACTGAACAGAGGTAGAACTGTGGAATCCACAAAGGGAGTTCACATCTGGGCAGTTTGTTATGCTGGGCGGTCACAGCAGCCTGGGGGCTTGGTCACAGGACAGTGAGACAACCAGGATGAGGTATGGCCACGGGCAGGCAGTCAGGGGCCAGCCTCTGGTCGGGATCTCAGGCAGCGGGGCCGTGCTCAGCCCTTGGGCCTTTGACAGAGCTTAAAGTGAGGCGTGGAGTCGATGCCTCAGATTCCTCCCAAGTCCACACCAGAGGCAGAGGCCAGAGGTGGAGCAGGAGCCTCACTGGGAGGTTTGGAAGTTAGGCAAGGGGACCAGCAGGGGGAGGTGGGCCGACTGCCAGTGGTGGCCATTTTGTCCATCCAGCCACAAGAGCGTAGTGAGCAGAACCTTCAGTGACACACGGCTGGCATGGGTACCACAGGGGCAAGAGGCAGAGCAATCCTGGCATTAAAATGAAACCAGCTGTGTGGTCTGGCGTGTGTGTAGTAAGTGGAGGCAAAATCTAGCAAATACGGGGCGTGCTGGTATGTGTCCGGAGCTGCACCAGGCTCTGGGGATGTGGAGCCAGATAAGACCAGGCCCTGCCCTGTGCTGAGAAAGCTCCCAGCTGTGAGAGCAGCTGTGCTGAGGACACAGAGGGAACCGTTATGTGTGCCATGGGGAGTCAGGGAAGCCGTTGGAGGAAATGTGACATTTGGGCCGCATCTTGAAAAATAACAAGGAATGTTTCTAGGAGCAGAGGAGAGTGAGGAAGGACAGTTTAGACAGAAAAAAAAAAAAACAACTGTGGGTTCAAGGCATAGATTCCTGAAAGTATGGAAGTGTGATCACTTGCCCATGGCAGGAAAACCCAACAAACATATATAAGGTAAGAAGTATTGACCAGAGTTGATATAGAACCAGAGTTATCCAAAGTAATTCCATTAAACAGAATTCATGTTCTTTCAGTAGACTTTTCCCAGTGTTTCTCATTTATAATTATTTCCAAAACAGGTGGAGGAGATTCATTGCCAATCACTGTGAGGACATTTCAGGCTAAATATACTGAAGATCCTTTTTGCAGGACTTCTCAGAGCGTTTACTATATTAATGTGCATTTTAGATTTCAATGAGCTTGTGAAGCTTGAAGCAGTTGCTATGTTTACTAGAAGATGGAGAGTTCATTTTTTTTCCCAGTGCAGACATAAATGGGACACGCTTGGAAACTGTGGCTTAAACATTCTGGGTAATCTAAGAGTCTAAGGCCCATGTCACCATGTGACATCTGTCATAGGACTTTTCATACTGTGTGGTGAGTTTCCATCCCTGCCCCCAGCCCTGTGCTGTCCAGTATGGTGAGCACATGAAGTGCTGCTAGTTTGAGCTGAGATGTGTGTGAGTGAGGAGGAAGTTCCTAGGGAGTACATGCACCTACATTTGTTCCCACTGGTCAGCACTACTTGAGTGAGGAGTTCTTATATTCTTGATGCTTTACAAATTTCTTGACAAATAGTAGGCATTTAACAAATATTTATTCAATGGAAAAAATAAGTAAATAAGTAAACTGTATACATAATATACTTGCTGCTCTTAAAGTCTGATGCAAAATGCTGTGCCCTCATTTTCACTCTAACCTTAAAAGCTGTTTCTATTTACACATAAATGACCTCTTTACTGATGGAAATGCCTCATTTGCATGTATGAAATTTATGCCCTAAATTGTTTTAACATATCCTGGAAGCTAGACCTCCAAGCAATAACATTCTTTTTTAAAAGAATCCAGAATTCTGGGCTACGAAACCATTTGCTACAGGTGGGAAATCTGTGTATGAATATATCACAGCTCCTGTGGTTACCTGCCTTTCTTCACCTCCTGCTTTTGGCCTTTAGCTTTTGGCCTTTAGCTTTTGGCCTCAGCTCCTGTGGTTACCTGCCTTTCTTCACCTTTAGCTTTTGGCCTCATCTCTCCTTTTCTCCTTGCCCCCAAGGAAGCTTCTTACTAGCAAAACAAAACAAAACACAGTAAGTCCCTGATCTCCTAAGCCT